>NC_141703.1:0-170000 GCF_971803275.1 Cyanistes caeruleus | reverse complement strand
TTATGCATTGTGTCTGTGTGTACAAATATAAAAGATCAATATTATAGAAATAGATATTAAAAACATGTAAAACAAGGGTTTAATTGTTTTTTATTTGGTTAGAGGCTTAGAGGCAGGGCTTTTAAATGATTCATATAGAAATGAAAATATACACATCTATAATAAAGAAATGTATATAGGGTGATAGATAGGGAGATACATAGATAGGGAGATATATAGATAGGGAGATAGATAGGGGGATAAATAGATAGATAGATAGATAGATAGATAGATAGATAGATAGATAGATAGATAGATAGATAGAGCCATAAAAGAAGAAATGAATTCCAGTAATCCAAATCTGGACAAGTAAATTAATTATCAGTATGAAAACTATATAGATAGATGGTAATGTACTTTAATATCTGTTATGCATTATATCTGTGTGTATAAATATAGAAGATCAATATTATAGGAAAATATATTAATTTTTTTATACAAGGGGCTTTTCTTTTTTTATTTAATTAAAGGCAAGGCATTTAAATGAATAATATAGAAATGAAAATATACACATCTGTAAGAAAGAAATGTATGTAGTGATATAGATAGATAGATAGATAGATAGATAGATCGATAGAGCCATAAAAGAAGAAATAAATACCAGTAATCCAAATCTGGACAAGTAAATTAATGATCAGTATGAAAACTATAGGGATAGATGGTGATGTACTTTAATATCTGTTATGCATTGTGTCTGTGTGTACAAATATAAAAGATCAATATTATAGAAATAGATATTAAAAACATTTAAAACAAGGGTTTAATTGTTTTTTATTTGGTTAGAGGCTTAGAGGCAGGGCTTTTAAACGAGTAATATAGAAATGAAAATATACACATCTATAATAAAGAAATAAATAAAGGGAGATATATCTATGTATAAATTGAAATAAAAACCAAAAAAAAACCCAAGTTATCTAAAACTAGACAAGTAGATTAATATTCAATTTGAAAAATATATGGATCGACGTTCATATATTTTTATATTGATTATGCATTTTATCTATGTGTATAAATATAGCTCAATATGATAGAAATAAATATTAATTACATTTAAGTGAAGGTGTATTTTGTTTTTTATTTGGTTAGAGGCAGGGCTTGCTAAGTTTCGATGGGGGGTGGGTTTTGGGACGTACCTCGGAGAAGAATTTTTGGAAGGGGGTTGCACACGTGGTTTCTTGCCTCGCTTCTCTGCACGTGCAGGGGCGCCCCCCCGCCCGCCCCGGGCTGAGCTCTGCGGCAGTGCTGCCGCCTTGTGGGCAAAGAGCGGTACTGCAGCTGTGCGCCGAGCCGGGCGGGGCGGGGCCGAGCGGGGGCCGAGGAGGTTCGAGCCGAGCCGAAGCGGGCGATGCCGAACCGAGCCGAAGCGGGACGGAAAGAGCCGAGCCGAAACGGGCCGGAAAGAGCCGAACCGAGCCGAGCCGCGACGGCCCCCCCCCCCCTCCGGAGCCGGCCGGGAGGACCCCGGCAGAGGCGTTGACTCCAATGCCTGCCGCCGCAGGCGCGGCCGCCGCCCAGCTACGGAGCCGCTGAGCCCCGCCGCCATCGTCCTCGCCCCGGGAAAGGCGGCGGACAATCGGGCGGAGTGCTCGGAGTCGGTCAGCGTCGGCAGGTTTTTCGTTCAGGCAAGTAAGTTAGACAGACGCGCTGAGAGCAGCGGGGGCCTAAATTGTGCCACAACAAAGATGGCCGCTCTGCCGGAAGTGGCTTCAGCCACAACAAAGATGGCGGCGAGGAAGGGCGGAAGTGACGTCACGCCACGCACAACATGGCTGCCCGGTCGTGCCCGGCTTGACCTCCCAAGGATGGCGGCCAAAAAGGCGGGAAAATGGAAGGACCCCGGGCGGTGGGTGCGTGCGATTGACTGCCTGACAAACACTCCGGCGCCGACGCCGCTCCGGCGCAATTTTCCGCGGCTTTTCCGGCCGTGCGGACACGGGCTGTGCGCTCGGCGGCGCCGGGGCCGGGCGCCAGCAGGTCGGGCGCCGACAGGCAGCGGTGAAGACGCCTCACTCTGCCGGGGTCCTTACCGCGGCCGCGTTCTGGGGCTTCTGGCACTCGCGACGACCCGTACCTCGCCGCGGCTCCTTTCACTGGGCGCCCCTATTTACTTAAATGCTTGACATTTAAATCAATAACATAGAAATGGAAATATACACATCTACAATAAAGAAATGAATATAGGGAGATAGATAGATAGATAGATAGATAGATAGATAGATAGATAGAGCCATAAAAGAAGAAATGAATTCCAGTAATCCAAATCTGGACAAGTAAATTAATGATCAGTATGAAAACTATAGGGATAGATGGTGATGTACTTTAATATCTGTTATGCATTGTGTCTGTGTGTACAAATATAAAAGATCAATATTATAGAAATAGATATTAAAAACATGTAAAACAAGGGTTTAATTGTTTTTTATTTGGTTAGAGGCTTAGAGGCAGGGCTTTTAAATGATTAATATAGAAATGAAAATATACACATCTATAATAAAGAAATGTATATAGGGTGATAGATAGGGAGATATATAGATAGGGAGATATAGAGATAGGGAGATAGATAGGGGGATAAATAGATAGATAGATAGATAGATAGATAGATAGATAGATAGATAGATAGACAGAGAGATAGAGAGATAGAGAGATAGAGAGATATAGCCATAAATAAGAAATAAACACAAATTATCTATATCTAGACAAGCTGGTTAATATTCAATATGAAAAATATACAGATAGATGGTAATGTATTTTAATATCTGTTGTGCATTATATCTCTGTGTGTATAAATAAAGAAAATCAATATTATCGAAATAGATATTATAAATCTTTCAATCAAGGGAATTACTGGTTTTTATTTGCTTACAGGCATGGCATTTAAATGAATAATATAGAAATGAAAATATAAACATCTATAATAAAGAAATAAATATAGGGAGATAGAGAGATAGAGAGATAGATAGATAGATAGATAGATAGATAGATAGATAGATAGATAGAGCCATAAAAGAAGAAATGAATTCCAGTAATCCAAATCTGGACAAGTAAATTAATGATCAGTATGAAAACTCTATTGATAGATGGTGATCTACTTTAATATCTGTTATGCATTGTGTCTGTGTGTACAAATATAGAAGATTAATATTATAGAAATTGATATTAAAAACATGTAAAACAAGGGTTTAATTGTTTTTTATTTGGTTAGAGGCTTAGAGGCAGGGCTTTTAAATGATTAATATAGAAATGAAAATATACACATCTATAATAAAGAAATGTATATAGGGTGATAGATAGGGAGATATATAGATAGGGAGATATATAGATAGGGAGATAGATAGGGGGATAGATAGATAGATAGATAGATAGATAGATAGATAGATAGATAGATAGATAGATAGATAGATAGATAGATAGACAGATAGATAGATAGAGCCATAAAAGAAGAAATGAATTCCAGTAATCCAAATCTGGACAAGTAAATTAATTATCAGTATGAAAACTATATAGATAGATGGTAATGTACTTTAATATCTGTTATGCATTATATCTGTGTGTATAAATATAGAAGATCAATATTATAGGAAAATATATTAATTTTTTTATACAAGGGGCTTTTCTTTTTTTATTTAATTAAAGGCAAGGCATTTAAATGAATAATATAGAAATGAAAATATACACATCTATAAGAAAGAAATGTATGTAGTGATATAGATAGATAGATAGATAGATAGATAGATCGATAGAGCCATAAAAGAAGAAATAAATACCAGTAATCCCAGTAATCCAAATCTGGACAAGTAAATTAATGATCAGTATGAAAACTATAGGGATAGATGGTGATGTACTTTAATATCTGTTATGCATTGTGTCTGTGTGTACAAATATAAAAGATCAATATTATAGAAATAGATATTAAAAACATTTAAAACAAGGGTTTAATTGTTTTTTATTTGGTTAGAGGCTTAGAGGCAGGGCTTTTAAATGATTAATATAGGAATGAAAATATACACATCTATAATAAAGAAACGTATATAGGGTGATAGATAGGGAGATATATAGATAGGGAGATACATAGATAGATAGATAGATAGATAGATAGATAGATAGAGTGATAGAGAGATAGAGAGATATAGCCATAAATAAGAAATAAACACAAATTATCTATATCTAGACAAGCTGGTTAATATTCAATATGAAAAATATACGGATAGATGGTAATGTATTTTAATATCTGTTGTGCATTATATCTCTGTGTGTATAAATAAAGAAAATCAATATTATAGAAATAGATATTATAAATCTTTCAATCAAGGGAATTACTGGTTTTTATTTGGTTACAGGCATGGCATTTAAATGAATAATATAGAAATGAAAATATAAACATCTATAATAAAGAAATAAATATAGGGAGATAGAGAGATAGAGAGATAGATAGATAGATAGATAGATAGAGCCATAAAAGAAGAAATAAATACCAGTAATCCCAGTAATCCAAATCTGGACAAGTTAATTAATGATCAGTATGAAAACTATATAGATAGATGGTAATGTGCTTTAATATCTGTTATGCATTATATCTGTGTGTATAAATATAGAAGGTCAATATTATAGGAAAATATATTAATTTTTTTATACAAGGGGCTTTTCTTTTTTTATTTAATTAAAGGCATGGCATTTAAATGAATAATATAGAAATGAAAATATACACATCTATAAGAAAGAAATATATGTAGTGAGATAGATAGATAGATAGATAGATAGATAGATAGATAGAGCCATAAAAGAAGAAATGAATTCCAGTAATCCAAATCTGGACAAGTAAATTAATGATCAGTATGAAAACTATATTGATAGATGGTGATCTACTTTAATATCTGTTATGCATTCTGTCTGTGTGTACAAATATAGAAGATTAATATTATAGAAGTAGATATTAAAAACATGTAAAACAAGGGTTTAATTGTTTTTTATTTGGTTAGAGGCTTAGAGGCAGGGCTTTTAAATGATTAATATAGAAATGAAAATATACACATCTATAATAAAGAAATGTATATAGGGTGATAGATAGGGAGATATATAGATAGGGAGATATAGAGATAGGGAGATAGATAGGGGGATAAATAGATAGATAGATAGATAGATAGATAGATAGATAGATAGATAGATAGATAGATAGATAGAGCCATAAAAGAAGAAATGAATACCAGTAATCCAAATCTGGACAAGTAAATTAATTCTCAGTATGAAAACTATATAGATAGATGGTAATGTGCTTTAATATCTGTTATGCATTATATCTGTGTGTATAAATATAAAAGATCAATATTATAGGAAAATATATTAATTTTTTTATACAAGGGGCTTTTCTATCTTTATTTAATTAAAGGCATGGCATTTAAATGAATAATATAGAAATGAAAATATACACATCTATACGAAAGAAATATATGTAGTGAGATAGATAGATAGATAGATAGATAGATAGATAGAGCCATAAAAGAAGAAATGAATTCCAGTAATCCAAATCTGGACAAGTAAATTAATGATCAGTATGAAAACTATAGGGATAGATGGTGATCTAATTTAATATCTGTTATGCATTGTGTCTGTGTGTACAAATATAAAAAATCACTATTATAGAAATAGATATTAAAAACATGTAAAACAAGGGTTTAATTTTTTTTTATTTGGTTAGAGGCTTAGAGGCAGGGCTTTTAAATGATTAATATAGAAATGAAAATATACACATCTATAATAAAGAAACGTATATAGGGTGATAGAGAGATATATTGATAGGGAGATACATAGATAGATAGATAGATAGATAGATAGATAGATAGATAGATAGACAGAGAGATAGAGTGATAGAGAGATAGAGAGATATAGCCATAAATAAGAAATAAACACAAATTATCCATATCTAGACAAGCTGGTTAATATTCAATATGAAAAATATACGGATAGATGGTAATGTATTTTAATATCTGTTGTGCATTATATCTCTGTGTGTATAAATAAAGAAAATCAATATTATAGAAATAGATATTATAAATCTTTCAATCAAGGGAATTACTGGTTTTTATTTGGTTACAGGCATGGCATTTAAATGAATAATATAGAAATGAAAATATACACATCTATAATAAAGAAATAAATATAGGGAGATAGAGAGATAGATAGATAGATAGATAGATAGATAGATAGATAGATAGATAGAGCCATAAAAGAAGAAATGAATACCAGTAATCCAAATCTGGACAAGTTAATTAATGATCAGTATGAAAACTATATAGATAGATGGTAATGTGCTTTAATATCTGTTATGCATTATATCTGTGTGTATAAAGATAGAAGGTCAATATTATAGGAAAATATATTAATTTTTTTATACAAGGGGCTTTTCTCTTTTTATTTAATTAAAGGCATGGCATTTAAATGAATAATATAGAAATGAAAATATACACATCTATAAGAAAGAAATATATGTAGTGAGATAGATAGATAGATAGATAGATAGATAGATAGAGCCATAAAAGAAGAAATAAATACCAGTAATCCAAATCTGGACAAGTAAATTAATGATCAGTATGAAAACTATAGGGATAGATGGTGATGTACTTTAATATCTGTTATGCATTGTGTCTGTGTGTACAAGTATAAAAGATCAATATTATAGAAATAGATATTAAAAACATTTAAAACAAGGGTTTAATTGTTTTTTATTTGGTTAGAGGCTTAGAGGCAGGGCTTTTAAATGATTAATATAGAAATGAAAATATACACATCTATAATAAAGAAACGTATATAGGGTGATAGAGAGATATATAGATAGGGAGATACATAGATAGATAGATAGATAGATAGATAGATAGATAGATGATAGATAGATAGAGAGATAGAGAGATAGAGAGATAGAGAGATAGATAGATAGATAGATAGATAGATAGATAGATAGATAGATAGATAGATAAAGCCATAAAAGAAGAAATAAATACCAGTAATCCAAATCTGGACAAGTAAATTAATGATCAGTTTGAAAACTATAGGGATAGATGGTGATGTACTTTAATATCTGTTATGCATTGTATCTGTGTGTACAAATATAAAAGATCAATTTTATAGAAATAGATATTGAAAACATTTTAAACAAGGGTTTAATTGTTTTTTATTTGGTTAGAGGCTTAGAGGCAGGGCTTTTAAACGATTAATATAGAAATGAAAATATACACATCTATAATAAGGAAATAAATAAAGGGAGATATATCTATGTATAAATTGAAATAAAAACCAAAAAAAAACCCAAGTTATCTAAAACTAGACAAGTAGATTAATATTCAATTTGAAAAATATATGGATAGACGTTCATATATTTTTATATTGATTATGCATTTTATCTATGTGTATAAATATAGCTCAATATGATAGAAATAAATATTAATTACATTTAAGTGAAGGTGTATTTTGTTTTTTATTTGGTTAGAGGCAGGGCTTGCTAAGTTTCGATGGGGGGTGGGTTTTGGGACGTACCTCGGAGAAGAATTTTTGGAAGGGGGTTGCACACGTGGTTTCTTGCCTCGCTTCTCTGCACGTGCAGGGGCGCCCCCCCGCCCGCCCCGGGCTGAGCTCTGCGGCAGTGCTGCCGCCTTGTGGACACAGAGCGGTACTGCAGCTGTGATATATAGAATAATATAGAAATGAAAATATACACATCTATAAGAAAGAAATGTAGATAGATAGATAGATAGATAGATAGATAGATAGATAGATAGATAGATAGATAGATAGATAGATAGATAGATAGATAGATAGATAGATAGATAGATAGATAGATAGATAGATAGATAGATAGACAGAGAGATAGAGTGATAGAGAGATAGAGAGATATAGCCATAAATAAGAAATAAACACAAATTATCCATATCTAGACAAGCTGGTTAATATTCAATATGAAAAATATACGGATAGATGGTAATGTATTTTAATATCTGTTGTGCATTATATCTCTGTGTGTATAAATAAAGAAAATCAATATTATAGAAATAGATATTATAAATCTTTCAATCAAGGGAATTACTGTTTTTTATTTGGTTACAGGCATGGCATTTAAATGAATAATATAGAAATGAAAATATACACATCTATAATAAAGAAATAAATATAGGGAGATATATAGATAGATAGATAGATAGATAGAGCCATAAAAGAAGAAATGAATACCAGTAATCCAAATCTGGACAAGTAAATTAATGATCTGTATGAAAACTATAGGGATAGATGGTGATGTACTTTAATATCTGTTATGCATTGTGTCTGTGTGTACAAATATAAAAGATCAATATTATAGAAATAGATATTAAAAACATGTAAAACAAGGGTTTAATTGTTTTTTATTTGGTTAGAGGCTTAGAGGCAGGGCTTTTAAATGATTCATATAGAAATGAAAATATACACATCTATAATAAAGAAATGTATATAGGGTGATAGATAGGGAGATATATAGATAGGGAGATATAGAGATAGGGAGATAGATAGGGGGATAAATAGATAGATAGATAGATAGATAGATAGATAGATAGAGCCATAAAAGAAGAAATGAATACCAGTAATCCAAATCTGGACAAGTTAATTAATGATCAGTATGAAAACTATATAGATAGATGGTAATGTGCTTTAATATCTGTTATGCATTATATCTGTGTGTATAAATATAGAAGGTCAATATTATAGGAAAATATATTAATTTTTTTATACAAGGGGCTTTTCTTTTTTTATTTAATTAAAGGCATGGCATTTAAATGAATAATATAGAAATGAAAATATACACATCTATAAGAAAGAAATATATGTAGTGATATAGATAGATAGATAGATAGATAGATAGAGCCATAAAAGAAGAAATAAATACCAGTAATCCCAGTAATCCAAATCTGGACAAGTAAATTAATGATCAGTATGAAAACTATAGGGATAGATGGTGATCTACTTTAATATCTGTTATGCATTGTGTCTGTGTGTACAAATATAAAAAATCAATATTATAGAAATAGATATTAAAAACATGTAAAACAAGGGTTTAATTTTTTTTTATTTGGTTAGAGGCTTAGAGGCAGGGCTTTTAAATGATTAATATAGAAATGAAAATATACACATCTATAATAAAGAAACGTATATAGGGTGATAGAGAGATATATTGATAGGGAGATACATAGATAGATAGATAGATAGATAGATAGATAGATAGATAGATAGATAGATAGATAGACAGAGAGATAGAGTGATAGAGAGATAGAGAGATATAGCCATAAATAAGAAATAAACACAAATTATCCATATCTAGACAAGCTGGTTAATATTCAATATGAAAAATATACGGATAGATGGTAATGTATTTTAATATCTGTTGTGCATTATATCTCTGTGTGTATAAATAAAGAAAATCAATATTATAGAAATAGATATTATAAATCTTTCAATCAAGGGAATTACTGTTTTTTATTTGGTTACAGGCATGGCATTTAAATGAATAATATAGAAATGAAAATATACACATCTATAATAAAGAAATAAATATAGGGAGATATATAGATAGATAGATAGATAGATAGAGCCATAAAAGAAGAAATGAATTCCAGTAATCCAAATCTGGACAAGTAAATTAATGATCAGTATGAAAACTATATTGATAGATGGTGATCTACTTTAATATCTGTTATGCATTGTGTCTGTGTGTACAAATATAGAAGATTAATATTATAGAAATTGATATTAAAAACATGTAAAACAAGGTTTTAATTGTTTTTTATTTGGTTAGAGGCTTAGAGGCAGGGCTTTTAAATGATTAATATAGAAATGAAAATATACACATCTATAATAAAGAAATGTATATAGGGTGATAGATAGGGAGATATATAGATAGGGAGATATATAGATAGGGAGATAGATAGGGGGATAAATAGATAGATAGATAGATAGATAGATAGATAGATAGATAGATAGATAGATAGATAGATAGATAGATAGATAGAGCCATAAAAGAAGAAATGAATTCCAGTAATCCAAATCTGGACAAGTAAATTAATGATCAGTATGAAAACTATAGGGATAGATGGTGATGTACTTTAATATCTGTTATGCATTGTGTCTGTGTGTACAAATATAAAAGATCAATATTATAGAAATAGATATTAAAAACATTTAAAACAAGGGTTTAATTGTTTTTTATTTGGTTAGAGGCTTAGAGGCAGGGCTTTTAAATGATTCATATGGAAATGAAAATACACATATCTATAATAAAGAAATGTATATAGGGTGATAGATAGGGAGATACATAGATAGGGAGATATATAGATAGGGAGATAGATAGGGGGATAAATAGATAGATAGATAGATAGATAGATAGATAGATAGATAGATAGATAGATAGATAGATAGAGAGATAGAGCCATAAAAGAAGAAATGAATTCCAGTAATCCAAATCTGGACAAGTAAATTAATTATCAGTATGAAAACTATATAGATAGATGGTAATGTACTTTAATATCTGTTATGCATTATATCTGTGTGTATAAATATAGAAGATCAATATTATAGGAAAATATATTAATTTTTTTATACAAGGGGCTTTTCTTTTTTTATTTAATTAAAGGCAAGGCATTTAAATGAATAATATAGAAATGAAAATATACACATCTGTAAGAAAGAAATGTATGTAGTGATATAGATAGATAGATAGATAGATAGATAGATCGATAGAGCCATAAAAGAAGAAATAAATACCAGTAATCCAAATCTGGACAAGTAAATTAATGATCAGTATGAAAACTATAGGGATAGATGGTGATGTACTTTAATATCTGTTATGCATTGTGTCTGTGTGTACAAATATAAAAGATCAATATTATAGAAATAGATATTAAAAACATGTAAAACAAGGGTTTAATTGTTTTTTATTTGGTTAGAGGCTTAGAGGCAGGGCTTTTAAATGATTAATATAGAAATGAAAATATACACATCTATAATAAAGAAATGTATATAGGGTGATAGATAGGGAGATATATAGATAGGGAGATATAGAGATAGGGAGATAGATAGGGGGATAAATAGATAGATAGATAGATAGATAGATAGATAGATAGATAGATAGATAGATAGATAGATAGATAGATAGATAGATAAATAGATAGATAGATAGAGCCATAAAAGAAGAAATGAATACCAGTAATCCAAATCTGGACAAGTAAATTAATGATCAGTATGAAAACTATATAGATAGATGGTAATGTACTTTAATATCTGTTATGCATTATATCTGTGTGTATAAATATAGAAGATCAATATTATAGGAAAATATATTAATTTTTTTATACAAGGGGCTTTTCTTTTTTTATTTAATTAAAGGCATGGCATTTAAATGAATAATATAGAAATGAAAATATACACATCTATAAGAAAGAAATATATGTAGTGAGATAGATAGATAGATAGATAGATAGGTAGATAGATAGATAGATAGATAGATAGATAGAGCCATAAAAGAAGAAATGAATACCAGTAATCCATATCTGGACAAGTAAATTAATTATCAGTATGAAAACTATATAGATAGATGGTAATGTACTTTAATATCTGTTATGCATTATATCTGTGTGTATAAATATAGAAGATCAATATTATAGAAAAATATATTAATTTTTTTATACAAGGGGCTTTTCTTTTTTTATTTAATTAAAGGCAAGGCATTTAAATGAATAATATAGAAATGAAAATATACACATCTATAAGAAAGAAATGTATGTAGTGATATAGATAGATAGATAGATAGATAGATAGATAGAGCCATAAAAGAAGAAATAAATACCAGTAATCCCAGTAATCCAAATCTGGACAAGTAAATTAATGATCAGTATGAAAACTATAGGGATAGATGGTGATCTACTTTAATATCTGTTATGCATTGTGTCTGTGTGTACAAATATAAAAAATCAATATTATAGAAATAGATATTAAAAACATGTAAAACAAGGGTTTAATTTTTTTTTATTTGGTTAGAGGCTTAGAGGCAGGGCTTTTAAATGATTAATATAGAAATGAAAATATACACATCTATAATAAAGAAATGTATATAGGGAGATAGATAGGGAGATATATAGATAGGGAGATATAGAGATAGGGAGATAGATAGGGGGATAAATAGATAGATAGATAGATAGATAGATAGATAGATAGATAGATAGATAGATAGATAGATAGACAGAGAGATAGAGAGATAGAGAGATAGAGAGATATAGCCATAAATAAGAAATAAACACAAATTATCTATATCTAGACAAGCTGGTTAATATTCAATATGAAAAATATACAGATAGATGGTAATGTATTTTAATATCTGTTGTGCATTATATCTCTGTGTGTATAAATAAAGAAAATCAATATTATCGAAATAGATATTATAAATCTTTCAATCAAGGGAATTACTGGTTTTTATTTGCTTACAGGCATGGCATTTAAATGAATAATATAGAAATGAAAATATAAACATCTATAATAAAGAAATAAATATAGGGAGATAGAGAGATAGAGAGATAGATAGATAGATAGATAGATAGATAGATAGATAGATAGATAGAGCCATAAAAGAAGAAATGAATTCCAGTAATCCAAATCTGGACAAGTAAATTAATGATCAGTATGAAAACTATATTGATAGATGGTGATCTACTTTAATATCTGTTATGCATTGTGTCTGTGTGTACAAATATAGAAGATTAATATTATAGAAATTGATATTAAAAACATGTAAAACAAGGGTTTAATTGTTTTTTATTTGGTTAGAGGCTTAGAGGCAGGGCTTTTAAATGATTAATATAGAAATGAAAATATACACATCTATAATAAAGAAATGTATATAGGGTGATAGATAGGGAGATATATAGATAGGGAGATATATAGATAGGGAGATAGATAGGGGGATAGATAGATAGATAGATAGATAGATAGATAGATAGATAGATAGATAGATAGATAGATAGATAGAGCCATAAAAGAAGAAATGAATTCCAGTAATCCAAATCTGGACAAGTAAATTAATGATCAGTATGAAAACTATAGGGATAGATGGTGATGTACTTTAATATCTCTTATGCATTGTGTCTGTGTGTACAAATATAAAAGATCAATATTATAGAAATAGATATTAAAAACATGTAAAACAAGGGTTTAATTGTTTTTTATTTGGTTAGAGGCTTAGAGGCAGGGCTTTTAAATGATTCATATAGAAATGAAAATATACACATCTATAATAAAGAAATGTATATAGGGTGATAGATAGGGAGATACATAGATAGGGAGATATATAGATAGGGAGATAGATAGGGGGATAAATAGATAGATAGATAGATAGATAGATAGATAGATAGATAGATAGATAGATAGATAGATAGATAGATAGACAGATAGATAGATAGAGCCATAAAAGAAGAAATGAATTCCAGTAATCCAAATCTGGACAAGTAAATTAATTATCAGTATGAAAACTATATAGATAGATGGTAATGTACTTTAATATCTGTTATGCATTATATCTGTGTGTATAAATATAGAAGATCAATATTATAGGAAAATATATTAATTTTTTTATACAAGGGGCTTTTCTTTTTTTATTTAATTAAAGGCAAGGCATTTAAATGAATAATATAGAAATGAAAATATACACATCTATAAGAAAGAAATGTATGTAGTGATATAGATAGATAGATAGATAGATAGATAGATAGATCGATAGAGCCATAAAAGAAGAAATAAATACCAGTAATCCCAGTAATCCAAATCTGGACAAGTAAATTAATGATCAGTATGAAAACTATAGGGATAGATGGTGATGTACTTTAATATCTGTTATGCATTGTGTCTGTGTGTACAAATATAAAAGATCAATATTATAGAAATAGATATTAAAAACATTTAAAACAAGGGTTTAATTGTTTTTTATTTGGTTAGAGGCTTAGAGGCAGGGCTTTTAAATGATTAATATAGGAATGAAAATATACACATCTATAATAAAGAAACGTATATAGGGTGATAGATAGGGAGATATATAGATAGGGAGATACATAGATAGATAGATAGATAGATAGATAGATAGATAGATAGAGTGATAGAGAGATAGAGAGATATAGCCATAAATAAGAAATAAACACAAATTATCTATATCTAGACAAGCTGGTTAATATTCAATATGAAAAATATACGGATAGATGGTAATGTATTTTAATATCTGTTGTGCATTATATCTCTGTGTGTATAAATAAAGAAAATCAATATTATAGAAATAGATATTATAAATCTTTCAATCAAGGGAATTACTGGTTTTTATTTGGTTACAGGCATGGCATTTAAATGAATAATATAGAAATGAAAATATAAACATCTATAATAAAGAAATAAATATAGGGAGATAGAGAGATAGAGAGATAGATAGATAGATAGATAGATAGAGCCATAAAAGAAGAAATAAATACCAGTAATCCCAGTAATCCAAATCTGGACAAGTTAATTAATGATCAGTATGAAAACTATATAGATAGATGGTAATGTGCTTTAATATCTGTTATGCATTATATCTGTGTGTATAAATATAGAAGGTCAATATTATAGGAAAATATATTAATTTTTTTATACAAGGGGCTTTTCTTTTTTTATTTAATTAAAGGCATGGCATTTAAATGAATAATATAGAAATGAAAATATACACATCTATAAGAAAGAAATATATGTAGTGAGATAGATAGATAGATAGATAGATAGATAGATAGATAGATAGAGCCATAAAAGAAGAAATGAATTCCAGTAATCCAAATCTGGACAAGTAAATTAATGATCAGTATGAAAACTATATTGATAGATGGTGATCTACTTTAATATCTGTTATGCATTCTGTCTGTGTGTACAAATATAGAAGATTAATATTATAGAAGTAGATATTAAAAACATGTAAAACAAGGGTTTAATTGTTTTTTATTTGGTTAGAGGCTTAGAGGCAGGGCTTTTAAATGATTAATATAGAAATGAAAATATACACATCTATAATAAAGAAATGTATATAGGGTGATAGATAGGGAGATATATAGATAGGGAGATATAGAGATAGGGAGATAGATAGGGGGATAAATAGATAGATAGATAGATAGATAGATAGATAGATAGATAGATAGATAGATAGATAGATAGAGCCATAAAAGAAGAAATGAATACCAGTAATCCAAATCTGGACAAGTAAATTAATTCTCAGTATGAAAACTATATAGATAGATGGTAATGTGCTTTAATATCTGTTATGCATTATATCTGTGTGTATAAATATAAAAGATCAATATTATAGGAAAATATATTAATTTTTTTATACAAGGGGCTTTTCTATTTTTATTTAATTAAAGGCATGGCATTTAAATGAATAATATAGAAATGAAAATATACACATCTATACGAAAGAAATATATGTAGTGAGATAGATAGATAGATAGATAGATAGATAGATAGATAGAGCCATAAAAGAAGAAATGAATTCCAGTAATCCAAATCTGGACAAGTAAATTAATGATCAGTATGAAAACTATAGGGATAGATGGTGATCTAATTTAATATCTGTTATGCATTGTGTCTGTGTGTACAAATATAAAAAATCAATATTATAGAAATAGATATTAAAAACATGTAAAACAAGGGTTTAATTTTTTTTTATTTGGTTAGAGGCTTAGAGGCAGGGCTTTTAAATGATTAATATAGAAATGAAAATATACACATCTATAATAAAGAAACGTATATAGGGTGATAGAGAGATATATTGATAGGGAGATACATAGATAGATAGATAGATAGATAGATAGATAGATAGATAGATAGACAGAGAGATAGAGTGATAGAGAGATAGAGAGATATAGCCATAAATAAGAAATAAACACAAATTATCCATATCTAGACAAGCTGGTTAATATTCAATATGAAAAATATACGGATAGATGGTAATGTATTTTAATATCTGTTGTGCATTATATCTCTGTGTGTATAAATAAAGAAAATCAATATTATAGAAATAGATATTATAAATCTTTCAATCAAGGGAATTACTGGTTTTTATTTGGTTACAGGCATGGCATTTAAATGAATAATATAGAAATGAAAATATACACATCTATAATAAAGAAATAAATATAGGGAGATAGAGAGATAGATAGATAGATAGATAGATAGATAGATAGATAGATAGATAGATAGAGCCATAAAAGAAGAAATGAATACCAGTAATCCAAATCTGGACAAGTTAATTAATGATCAGTATGAAAACTATATAGATAGATGGTAATGTGCTTTAATATCTGTTATGCATTATATCTGTGTGTATAAAGATAGAAGGTCAATATTATAGGAAAATATATTAATTTTTTTATACAAGGGGCTTTTCTCTTTTTATTTAATTAAAGGCATGGCATTTAAATGAATAATATAGAAATGAAAATATACACATCTATAAGAAAGAAATATATGTAGTGAGATAGATAGATAGATAGATAGATAGATAGATAGATAGATAGAGCCATAAAAGAAGAAATAAATACCAGTAATCCAAATCTGGACAAGTAAATTAATGATCAGTATGAAAACTATAGGGATAGATGGTGATGTACTTTAATATCTGTTATGCATTGTGTCTGTGTGTACAAATATAAAAAATCAATATTATAGAAATAGATATTAAAAACATGTAAAACAAGGGTTTAATTTTTTTTTATTTGGTTAGAGGCTTAGAGGCAGGGCTTTTAAATGATTAATATAGAAATGAAAATATACACATCTATAATAAAGAAATGTATATAGGGAGATAGATAGGGAGATATATAGATAGGGAGATATAGAGATAGGGAGATAGATAGGGGGATAAATAGATAGATAGATAGATAGATAGATAGATAGATAGATAGATAGATAGATAGACAGAGAGATAGAGAGATAGAGAGATAGAGAGATATAGCCATAAATAAGAAATAAACACAAATTATCTATATCTAGACAAGCTGGTTAATATTCAATATGAAAAATATACAGATAGATGGTAATGTATTTTAATATCTGTTGTGCATTATATCTCTGTGTGTATAAATAAAGAAAATCAATATTATCGAAATAGATATTATAAATCTTTCAATCAAGGGAATTACTGGTTTTTATTTGCTTACAGGCATGGCATTTAAATGAATAATATAGAAATGAAAATATAAACATCTATAATAAAGAAATAAATATAGGGAGATAGAGAGATAGAGAGATAGATAGATAGATAGATAGATAGATAGATAGATAGATAGATAGATAGAGCCATAAAAGAAGAAATGAATTCCAGTAATCCAAATCTGGACAAGTAAATTAATGATCAGTATGAAAACTATATTGATAGATGGTGATCTACTTTAATATCTGTTATGCATTGTGTCTGTGTGTACAAATATAGAAGATTAATATTATAGAAATTGATATTAAAAACATGTAAAACAAGGGTTTAATTGTTTTTTATTTGGTTAGAGGCTTAGAGGCAGGGCTTTTAAATGATTAATATAGAAATGAAAATATACACATCTATAATAAAGAAATGTATATAGGGTGATAGATAGGGAGATATATAGATAGGGAGATATATAGATAGGGAGATAGATAGGGGGATAGATAGATAGATAGATAGATAGATAGATAGATAGATAGATAGATAGATAGATAGAGCCATAAAAGAAGAAATGAATTCCAGTAATCCAAATCTGGACAAGTAAATTAATGATCACTATGAAAACTATAGGGATAGATGGTGATGTACTTTAATATCTCTTATGCATTGTGTCTGTGTGTACAAATATAAAAGATCAATATTATAGAAATAGATATTAAAAACATGTAAAACAAGGGTTTAATTGTTTTTTATTTGGTTAGAGGCTTAGAGGCAGGGCTTTTAAATGATTCATATAGAAATGAAAATATACACATCTATAATAAAGAAATGTATATAGGGTGATAGATAGGGAGATACATAGATAGGGAGATATATAGATAGGGAGATAGATAGGGGGATAAATAGATAGATAGATAGATAGATAGATAGATAGATAGATAGATAGATAGATAGATAGATAGATAGACAGATAGATAGATAGAGCCATAAAAGAAGAAATGAATTCCAGTAATCCAAATCTGGACAAGTAAATTAATTATCAGTATGAAAACTATATAGATAGATGGTAATGTACTTTAATATCTGTTATGCATTATATCTGTGTGTATAAATATAGAAGATCAATATTATAGGAAAATATATTAATTTTTTTATACAAGGGGCTTTTCTTTTTTTATTTAATTAAAGGCAAGGCATTTAAATGAATAATATAGAAATGAAAATATACACATCTATAAGAAAGAAATGTATGTAGTGATATAGATAGATAGATAGATAGATAGATAGATCGATAGAGCCATAAAAGAAGAAATAAATACCAGTAATCCCAGTAATCCAAATCTGGACAAGTAAATTAATGATCAGTATGAAAACTATAGGGATAGATGGTGATGTACTTTAATATCTGTTATGCATTGTGTCTGTGTGTACAAATATAAAAGATCAATATTATAGAAATAGATATTAAAAACATTTAAAACAAGGGTTTAATTGTTTTTTATTTGGTTAGAGGCTTAGAGGCAGGGCTTTTAAATGATTAATATAGGAATGAAAATATACACATCTATAATAAAGAAACGTATATAGGGTGATAGATAGGGAGATATATAGATAGGGAGATACATAGATAGATAGATAGATAGATAGATAGATAGATAGATAGAGTGATAGAGAGATAGAGAGATATAGCCATAAATAAGAAATAAACACAAATTATCTATATCTAGACAAGCTGGTTAATATTCAATATGAAAAATATACGGATAGATGGTAATGTATTTTAATATCTGTTGTGCATTATATCTCTGTGTGTATAAATAAAGAAAATCAATATTATAGAAATAGATATTATAAATCTTTCAATCAAGGGAATTACTGGTTTTTATTTGGTTACAGGCATGGCATTTAAATGAATAATATAGAAATGAAAATATAAACATCTATAATAAAGAAATAAATATAGGGAGATAGAGAGATAGAGAGATAGATAGATAGATAGATAGATAGAGCCATAAAAGAAGAAATAAATACCAGTAATCCCAGTAATCCAAATCTGGACAAGTTAATTAATGATCAGTATGAAAACTATATAGATAGATGGTAATGTGCTTTAATATCTGTTATGCATTATATCTGTGTGTATAAATATAGAAGGTCAATATTATAGGAAAATATATTAATTTTTTTATACAAGGGGCTTTTCTTTTTTTATTTAATTAAAGGCATGGCATTTAAATGAATAATATAGAAATGAAAATATACACATCTATAAGAAAGAAATATATGTAGTGAGATAGATAGATAGATAGATAGATAGATAGATAGATAGATAGATAGAGCCATAAAAGAAGAAATGAATTCCAGTAATCCAAATCTGGACAAGTAAATTAATGATCAGTATGAAAACTATATTGATAGATGGTGATCTACTTTAATATCTGTTATGCATTCTGTCTGTGTGTACAAATATAGAAGATTAATATTATAGAAGTAGATATTAAAAACATGTAAAACAAGGGTTTAATTGTTTTTTATTTGGTTAGAGGCTTAGAGGCAGGGCTTTTAAATGATTAATATAGAAATGAAAATATACACATCTATAATAAAGAAATGTATATAGGGTGATAGATAGGGAGATATATAGATAGGGAGATATAGAGATAGGGAGATAGATAGGGGGATAAATAGATAGATAGATAGATAGATAGATAGATAGATAGATAGATAGATAGATAGATAGATAGAGCCATAAAAGAAGAAATGAATACCAGTAATCCAAATCTGGACAAGTAAATTAATTCTCAGTATGAAAACTATATAGATAGATGGTAATGTGCTTTAATATCTGTTATGCATTATATCTGTGTGTATAAATATAAAAGATCAATATTATAGGAAAATATATTAATTTTTTTATACAAGGGGCTTTTCTATTTTTATTTAATTAAAGGCATGGCATTTAAATGAATAATATAGAAATGAAAATATACACATCTATACGAAAGAAATATATGTAGTGAGATAGATAGATAGATAGATAGATAGATAGATAGATAGATAGAGCCATAAAAGAAGAAATGAATTCCAGTAATCCAAATCTGGACAAGTAAATTAATGATCAGTATGAAAACTATAGGGATAGATGGTGATCTAATTTAATATCTGTTATGCATTGTGTCTGTGTGTACAAATATAAAAAATCAATATTATAGAAATAGATATTAAAAACATGTAAAACAAGGGTTTAATTTTTTTTTATTTGGTTAGAGGCTTAGAGGCAGGGCTTTTAAATGATTAATATAGAAATGAAAATATACACATCTATAATAAAGAAACGTATATAGGGTGATAGAGAGATATATTGATAGGGAGATACATAGATAGATAGATAGATAGATAGATAGATAGATAGATAGACAGAGAGATAGAGTGATAGAGAGATAGAGAGATATAGCCATAAATAAGAAATAAACACAAATTATCCATATCTAGACAAGCTGGTTAATATTCAATATGAAAAATATACGGATAGATGGTAATGTATTTTAATATCTGTTGTGCATTATATCTCTGTGTGTATAAATAAAGAAAATCAATATTATAGAAATAGATATTATAAATCTTTCAATCAAGGGAATTACTGGTTTTTATTTGGTTACAGGCATGGCATTTAAATGAATAATATAGAAATGAAAATATACACATCTATAATAAAGAAATAAATATAGGGAGATAGAGAGATAGATAGATAGATAGATAGATAGATAGATAGATAGATAGAGCCATAAAAGAAGAAATGAATACCAGTAATCCAAATCTGGACAAGTTAATTAATGATCAGTATGAAAACTATATAGATAGATGGTAATGTGCTTTAATATCTGTTATGCATTATATCTGTGTGTATAAAGATAGAAGGTCAATATTATAGGAAAATATATTAATTTTTTTATACAAGGGGCTTTTCTCTTTTTATTTAATTAAAGGCATGGCATTTAAATGAATAATATAGAAATGAAAATATACACATCTATAAGAAAGAAATATATGTAGTGAGATAGATAGATAGATAGATAGATAGATAGATAGAGCCATAAAAGAAGAAATAAATACCAGTAATCCAAATCTGGACAAGTAAATTAATGATCAGTATGAAAACTATAGGGATAGATGGTGATGTACTTTAATATCTGTTATGCATTGTGTCTGTGTGTACAAGTATAAAAGATCAATATTATAGAAATAGATATTAAAAACATTTAAAACAAGGGTTTAATTGTTTTTTATTTGGTTAGAGGCTTAGAGGCAGGGCTTTTAAATGATTAATATAGAAATGAAAATATACACATCTATAATAAAGAAACGTATATAGGGTGATAGAGAGATATATAGATAGGGAGATACATAGATAGATAGATAGATAGATAGATAGATAGATAGATGATAGATAGATAGAGAGATAGAGAGATAGAGAGATAGAGAGATAGATAGATAGATAGATAGATAGATAGATAGATAGATAGATAGATAGATAGATAAAGCCATAAAAGAAGAAATAAATACCAGTAATCCAAATCTGGACAAGTAAATTAATGATCAGTTTGAAAACTATAGGGATAGATGGTGATGTACTTTAATATCTGTTATGCATTGTATCTGTGTGTACAAATATAAAAGATCAATTTTATAGAAATAGATATTGAAAACATTTTAAACAAGGGTTTAATTGTTTTTTATTTGGTTAGAGGCTTAGAGGCAGGGCTTTTAAACGATTAATATAGAAATGAAAATATACACATCTATAATAAGGAAATAAATAAAGGGAGATATATCTATGTATAAATTGAAATAAAAACCAAAAAAAAACCCAAGTTATCTAAAACTAGACAAGTAGATTAATATTCAATTTGAAAAATATATGGATAGACGTTCATATATTTTTATATTGATTATGCATTTTATCTATGTGTATAAATATAGCTCAATATGATAGAAATAAATATTAATTACATTTAAGTGAAGGTGTATTTTGTTTTTTATTTGGTAAGAGGCAGGGCTTGCTAAGTTTCGATGGGGGGTGGGTTTTGGGACGTACCTCGGAGAAGAATTTTTGGAAGGGGGTTGCACACGTGGTTTCTTGCCTCGCTTCTCTGCACGTGCAGGGGCGCCCCCCCGCCCGCCCCGGGCTGAGCTCTGCGGCAGTGCTGCCGCCTTGTGGACACAGAGCGGTACTGCAGCTGTGATATATAGAATAATATAGAAATGAAAATATACACATCTATAAGAAAGAAATGTAGATAGATAGATAGATAGATAGATAGATAGATAGATAGATAGATAGATAGATAGATAGATAGATAGATAGATAGATAGATAGATAGATAGATAGATAGATAGATAGATAGATAGATAGATAGATGATAGATAGATAGATAGATAGAGAGACAGACAGACAGATAGATGGATAGATAGATAGATGGATAGATAGATAGATGGAGCCATAAAAGAAGAAATGAATTCCAGTAATCCAAATCTGGACAAGTTAATTAATGATCCGTATGAAAACTATAGGGATAGATGGTGATGTACTTTAATATCTGTTATGCATTGTGTCTGTGTGTACAAATATAAAAGATCAATATTATAGAAGTAGATATTAAAAACATTTAAAACAAGGGTTTAATTGTTTTTTATTTGGTTAGAGGCTTAGAGGCAGGGCTTTTAAATGATTAATATAGAAATGAAAATATACACATCTATAATAAAGAAACGTATATAGGGTGATAGAGAGATATATTGATAGGGAGATACATAGATAGATAGATAGATAGATAGATAGATAGATAGATAGATAGATAGACAGATAGATAGATAGACAGAGAGATAGAGTGATAGAGAGATAGAGAGATATAGCCATAAATAAGAAATAAACACAAATTATCCATATCTAGACAAGCTGGTTAATATTCAATATGAAAAATATACGGATAGATGGTAATGTATTTTAATATCTGTTGTGCATTATATCTCTGTGTGTATAAATAAAGAAAATCAATATTATAGAAATAGATATTATAAATCTTTCAATCAAGGGAATTACTGTTTTTTATTTGGTTACAGGCATGGCATTTAAATGAATAATATAGAAATGAAAATATACACATCTATAATAAAGAAATAAATATAGGGAGATATATAGATAGATAGATAGATAGATAGAGCCATAAAAGAAGAAATGAATACCAGTAATCCAAATCTGGACAAGTAAATTAATGATCTGTATGAAAACTATAGGGATAGATGGTGATGTACTTTAATATCTGTTATGCATTGTGTCTGTGTGTACAAATATAAAAGATCAATATTATAGAAATAGATATTAAAAACATGTAAAACAAGGGTTTAATTGTTTTTTATTTGGTTAGAGGCTTAGAGGCAGGGCTTTTAAATGATTAATATAGAAATGAAAATATACACATCTATAATAAAGAAATGTATATAGGGTGATAGATAGGGAGATATATAGATAGGGAGATATAGAGATAGGGAGATAGATAGGGGGATAAATAGATAGATAGATAGATAGATAGATAGATAGATAGATAGATAGATAGATAGATAGATAGAAAGATAGAGCCATAAAAGAAAAAATGAATACCAGTAATCCAAATCTGGACAAGTTAATTAATGATCAGTATGAAAACTATATAGATAGATGGTAATGTGCTTTAATATCTGTTATGCATTATATCTGTGTGTATAAATATAGAAGGTCAATATTATAGGAAAATATATTAATTTTTTTATACAAGGGGCTTTTCTTTTTTTATTTAATTAAAGGCATGGCATTTAAATGAATAATATAGAAATGAAAATATACACATCTATAAGAAAGAAATATATGTAGTGATATAGATAGATAGATAGATAGATAGATAGATAGAGCCATAAAAGAAGAAATAAATACCAGTAATCCCAGTAATCCAAATCTGGACAAGTAAATTAATGATCAGTATGAAAACTATAGGGATAGATGGTGATCTACTTTAATATCTGTTATGCATTGTGTCTGTGTGTACAAATATAAAAAATCAATATTATAGAAATAGATATTAAAAACATGTAAAACAAGGGTTTAATTTTTTTTTATTTGGTTAGAGGCTTAGAGGCAGGGCTTTTAAATGATTAATATAGAAATGAAAATATACACATCTATAATAAAGAAACGTATATAGGGTGATGGAGAGATATATTGATAGGGAGATACATAGATAGATAGATAGATAGATAGATAGATAGATAGATAGATAGATAGACAGAGAGATAGAGTGATAGAGAGATAGAGAGATATAGCCATAAATAAGAAATAAACACAAATTATCCATATCTAGACAAGCTGGTTAATATTCAATATGAAAAATATACGGATAGATGGTAATGTATTTTAATATCTGTTGTGCATTATATCTCTGTGTGTATAAATAAAGAAAATCAATATTATAGAAATAGATATTATAAATCTTTCAATCAAGGGAATTACTGTTTTTTATTTGGTTACAGGCATGGCATTTAAATGAATAATATAGAAATGAAAATATACACATCTATAATAAAGAAATAAATATAGGGAGATATATAGATAGATAGATAGATAGATAGAGCCATAAAAGAAGAAATGAATACCAGTAATCCAAATCTGGACAAGTAAATTAATGATCTGTATGAAAACTATAGGGATAGATGGTGATGTACTTTAATATCTGTTATGCATTGTGTCTGTGTGTACAAATATAAAAGATCAATATTATAGAAATAGATATTAAAAACATGTAAAACAAGGGTTTAATTGTTTTTTATTTGGTTAGAGGCTTAGAGGCAGGGCTTTTAAATGATTCATATAGAAATGAAAATATACACATCTATAATAAAGAAATGTATATAGGGTGATAGATAGGGAGATATATAGATAGGGAGATATAGAGATAGGGAGATAGATAGGGGGATAAATAGATAGATAGATAGATAGATAGATAGATAGATAGATAGATAGATAGATAGATAGATAGAGCCATAAAAGAAGAAATGAATACCAGTAATCCAAATCTGGACAAGTTAATTAATGATCAGTATGAAAACTATATAGATAGATGGTAATGTGCTTTAATATCTGTTATGCATTATATCTGTGTGTATAAATATAGAAGGTCAATATTATAGGAAAATATATTAATTTTTTTATACAAGGGGCTTTTCTTTTTTTATTTAATTAAAGGCATGGCATTTAAATGAATAATATAGAAATGAAAATATACACATCTATAAGAAAGAAATATATGTAGTGATATAGATAGATAGATAGATAGATAGATAGAGCCATAAAAGAAGAAATAAATACCAGTAATCCCAGTAATCCAAATCTGGACAAGTAAATTAATGATCAGTATGAAAACTATAGGGATAGATGGTGATCTACTTTAATATCTGTTATGCATTGTGTCTGTGTGTACAAATATAAAAAATCAATATTATAGAAATAGATATTAAAAACATGTAAAACAAGGGTTTAATTTTTTTTTATTTGGTTAGAGGCTTAGAGGCAGGGCTTTTAAATGATTAATATAGAAATGAAAATATACACATCTATAATAAAGAAACGTATATAGGGTGATAGAGAGATATATTGATAGGGAGATACATAGATAGATAGATAGATAGATAGATAGATAGATAGATAGATAGACAGAGAGATAGAGTGATAGAGAGATAGAGAGATATAGCCATAAATAAGAAATAAACACAAATTATCCATATCTAGACAAGCTGGTTAATATTCAATATGAAAAATATACGGATAGATGGTAATGTATTTTAATATCTGTTGTGCATTATATCTCTGTGTGTATAAATAAAGAAAATCAATATTATAGAAATAGATATTATAAATCTTTCAATCAAGGGAATTACTGGTTTTTATTTGGTTACAGGCATGGCATTTAAATGAATAATATAGAAATGAAAATATACACATCTATAATAAAGAAATAAATATAGGGAGATAGAGAGATAGATAGATAGATAGATAGATAGATAGATAGATAGATAGATAGATAGAGCCATAAAAGAAGAAATGAATACCAGTAATCCAAATCTGGACAAGTTAATTAATGATCAGTATGAAAACTATATAGATAGATGGTAATGTGCTTTAATATCTGTTATGCATTATATCTGTGTGTATAAAGATAGAAGGTCAATATTATAGGAAAATATATTAATTTTTTTATACAAGGGGCTTTTCTCTTTTTATTTAATTAAAGGCATGGCATTTAAATGAATAATATAGAAATGAAAATATACACATCTATAAGAAAGAAATATATGTAGTGAGATAGATAGATAGATAGATAGATAGATAGAGCCATAAAAGAAGAAATAAATACCAGTAATCCAAATCTGGACAAGTAAATTAATGATCAGTATGAAAACTATAGGGATAGATGGTGATGTACTTTAATATCTGTTATGCATTGTGTCTGTGTGTACAAGTATAAAAGATCAATATTATAGAAATAGATATTAAAAACATTTAAAACAAGGGTTTAATTGTTTTTTATTTGGTTAGAGGCTTAGAGGCAGGGCTTTTAAATGATTAATATAGAAATGAAAATATACACATCTATAATAAAGAAACGTATATAGGGTGATAGAGAGATATATAGATAGGGAGATACATAGATAGATAGATAGATAGATAGATAGATAGATAGATGATAGATAGATAGAGAGATAGAGAGATAGAGAGATAGAGAGATAGATAGATAGATAGATAGATAGATAGATAGATAGATAGATAGATAGATAGATAGATAAAGCCATAAAAGAAGAAATAAATACCAGTAATCCAAATCTGGACAAGTAAATTAATGATCAGTTTGAAAACTATAGGGATAGATGGTGATGTACTTTAATATCTGTTATGCATTGTATCTGTGTGTACAAATATAAAAGATCAATTTTATAGAAATAGATATTGAAAACATTTTAAACAAGGGTTTAATTGTTTTTTATTTGGTTAGAGGCTTAGAGGCAGGGCTTTTAAACGATTAATATAGAAATGAAAATATACACATCTATAATAAGGAAATAAATAAAGGGAGATATATCTATGTATAAATTGAAATAAAAACCAAAAAAAAACCCAAGTTATCTAAAACTAGACAAGTAGATTAATATTCAATTTGAAAAATATATGGATAGACGTTCATATATTTTTATATTGATTATGCATTTTATCTATGTGTATAAATATAGCTCAATATGATAGAAATAAATATTAATTACATTTAAGTGAAGGTGTATTTTGTTTTTTATTTGGTAAGAGGCAGGGCTTGCTAAGTTTCGATGGGGGGTGGGTTTTGGGACGTACCTCGGAGAAGAATTTTTGGAAGGGGGTTGCACACGTGGTTTCTTGCCTCGCTTCTCTGCACGTGCAGGGGCGCCCCCCCGCCCGCCCCGGGCTGAGCTCTGCGGCAGTGCTGCCGCCTTGTGGACACAGAGCGGTACTGCAGCTGTGATATATAGAATAATATAGAAATGAAAATATACACATCTATAAGAAAGAAATGTAGATAGATAGATAGATAGATAGATAGATAGATAGATAGATAGATAGATAGATAGATAGATAGATAGATAGATAGATAGATAGATAGATAGATAGATAGATAGATAGATAGATAGATAGATAGATAGATAGATAGAGAGACAGACAGACAGATAGATGGATAGATAGATAGATGGATAGATAGATAGATGGAGCCATAAAAGAAGAAATGAATTCCAGTAATCCAAATCTGGACAAGTTAATTAATGATCCGTATGAAAACTATAGGGATAGATGGTGATGTACTTTAATATCTGTTATGCATTGTGTCTGTGTGTACAAATATAAAAGATCAATATTATAGAAGTAGATATTAAAAACATTTAAAACAAGGGTTTAATTGTTTTTTATTTGGTTAGAGGCTTAGAGGCAGGGCTTTTAAATGATTAATATAGAAATGAAAATATACACATCTATAATAAAGAAACGTATATAGGGTGATAGAGAGATATATTGATAGGGAGATACATAGATAGATAGATAGATAGATAGATAGATAGATAGATAGACAGATAGATAGATAGATAGACAGAGAGATAGAGTGATAGAGAGATAGAGAGATATAGCCATAAATAAGAAATAAACACAAATTATCCATATCTAGACAAGCTGGTTAATATTCAATATGAAAAATATACGGATAGATGGTAATGTATTTTAATATCTGTTGTGCATTATATCTCTGTGTGTATAAATAAAGAAAATCAATATTATAGAAATAGATATTATAAATCTTTCAATCAAGGGAATTACTGTTTTTTATTTGGTTACAGGCATGGCATTTAAATGAATAATATAGAAATGAAAATATACACATCTATAATAAAGAAATAAATATAGGGAGATATATAGATAGATAGATAGATAGATAGAGCCATAAAAGAAGAAATGAATACCAGTAATCCAAATCTGGACAAGTAAATTAATGATCTGTATGAAAACTATAGGGATAGATGGTGATGTACTTTAATATCTGTTATGCATTGTGTCTGTGTGTACAAATATAAAAGATCAATATTATAGAAATAGATATTAAAAACATGTAAAACAAGGGTTTAATTGTTTTTTATTTGGTTAGAGGCTTAGAGGCAGGGCTTTTAAATGATTAATATAGAAATGAAAATATACACATCTATAATAAAGAAATGTATATAGGGTGATAGATAGGGAGATATATAGATAGGGAGATATAGAGATAGGGAGATAGATAGGGGGATAAATAGATAGATAGATAGATAGATAGATAGATAGATAGATAGATAGATAGATAGATAGATAGATAGATAGAGCCATAAAAGAAGAAATGAATACCAGTAATCCAAATCTGGACAAGTTAATTAATGATCAGTATGAAAACTATATAGATAGATGGTAATGTGCTTTAATATCTGTTATGCATTATATCTGTGTGTATAAATATAGAAGGTCAATATTATAGGAAAATATATTAATTTTTTTATACAAGGGGCTTTTCTTTTTTTATTTAATTAAAGGCATGGCATTTAAATGAATAATATAGAAATGAAAATATACACATCTATAAGAAAGAAATATATGTAGTGATATAGATAGATAGATAGATAGATAGATAGATAGAGCCATAAAAGAAGAAATAAATACCAGTAATCCCAGTAATCCAAATCTGGACAAGTAAATTAATGATCAGTATGAAAACTATAGGGATAGATGGTGATCTACTTTAATATCTGTTATGCATTGTGTCTGTGTGTACAAATATAAAAAATCAATATTATAGAAATAGATATTAAAAACATGTAAAACAAGGGTTTAATTTTTTTTTATTTGGTTAGAGGCTTAGAGGCAGGGCTTTTAAATGATTAATATAGAAATGAAAATATACACATCTATAATAAAGAAACGTATATAGGGTGATGGAGAGATATATTGATAGGGAGATACATAGATAGATAGATAGATAGATAGATAGATAGATAGATAGATAGATAGATAGACAGAGAGATAGAGTGATAGAGAGATAGAGAGATATAGCCATAAATAAGAAATAAACACAAATTATCCATATCTAGACAAGCTGGTTAATATTCAATATGAAAAATATACGGATAGATGGTAATGTATTTTAATATCTGTTGTGCATTATATCTCTGTGTGTATAAATAAAGAAAATCAATATTATAGAAATAGATATTATAAATCTTTCAATCAAGGGAATTACTGTTTTTTATTTGGTTACAGGCATGGCATTTAAATGAATAATATAGAAATGAAAATATACACATCTATAATAAAGAAATAAATATAGGGAGATATATAGATAGATAGATAGATAGATAGAGCCATAAAAGAAGAAATGAATACCAGTAATCCAAATCTGGACAAGTAAATTAATGATCTGTATGAAAACTATAGGGATAGATGGTGATGTACTTTAATATCTGTTATGCATTGTGTCTGTGTGTACAAATATAAAAGATCAATATTATAGAAATAGATATTAAAAACATGTAAAACAAGGGTTTAATTGTTTTTTATTTGGTTAGAGGCTTAGAGGCAGGGCTTTTAAATGATTCATATAGAAATGAAAATATACACATCTATAATAAAGAAATGTATATAGGGTGATAGATAGGGAGATATATAGATAGGGAGATATAGAGATAGGGAGATAGATAGGGGGATAAATAGATAGATAGATAGATAGATAGATAGATAGATAGATAGATAGATAGATAGATAGATAGATAGATAGAGCCATAAAAGAAGAAATGAATACCAGTAATCCAAATCTGGACAAGTTAATTAATGATCAGTATGAAAACTATATAGATAGATGGTAATGTGCTTTAATATCTGTTATGCATTATATCTGTGTGTATAAATATAGAAGGTCAATATTATAGGAAAATATATTAATTTTTTTATACAAGGGGCTTTTCTTTTTTTATTTAATTAAAGGCATGGCATTTAAATGAATAATATAGAAATGAAAATATACACATCTATAAGAAAGAAATATATGTAGTGATATAGATAGATAGATAGATAGATAGATAGAGCCATAAAAGAAGAAATAAATACCAGTAATCCCAGTAATCCAAATCTGGACAAGTAAATTAATGATCAGTATGAAAACTATAGGGATAGATGGTGATCTACTTTAATATCTGTTATGCATTGTGTCTGTGTGTACAAATATAAAAAATCAATATTATAGAAATAGATATTAAAAACATGTAAAACAAGGGTTTAATTTTTTTTTATTTGGTTAGAGGCTTAGAGGCAGGGCTTTTAAATGATTAATATAGAAATGAAAATATACACATCTATAATAAAGAAACGTATATAGGGTGATAGAGAGATATATTGATAGGGAGATACATAGATAGATAGATAGATAGATAGATAGATAGATAGATAGATAGATAGACAGAGAGATAGAGTGATAGAGAGATAGAGAGATATAGCCATAAATAAGAAATAAACACAAATTATCCATATCTAGACAAGCTGGTTAATATTCAATATGAAAAATATACGGATAGATGGTAATGTATTTTAATATCTGTTGTGCATTATATCTCTGTGTGTATAAATAAAGAAAATCAATATTATAGAAATAGATATTATAAATCTTTCAATCAAGGGAATTACTGTTTTTTATTTGGTTACAGGCATGGCATTTAAATGAATAATATAGAAATGAAAATATACACATCTATAATAAAGAAATAAATATAGGGAGATATATAGATAGATAGATAGATAGATAGAGCCATAAAAGAAGAAATGAATTCCAGTAATCCAAATCTGGACAAGTAAATTAATGATCAGTATGAAAACTATATTGATAGATGGTGATCTACTTTAATATCTGTTATGCATTGTGTCTGTGTGTACAAATATAGAAGATTAATATTATAGAAATTGATATTAAAAACATGTAAAACAAGGTTTTAATTGTTTTTTATTTGGTTAGAGGCTTAGAGGCAGGGCTTTTAAATGATTAATATAGAAATGAAAATATACACATCTATAATAAAGAAATGTATATAGGGTGATAGATAGGGAGATATATAGATAGGGAGATATATAGATAGGGAGATAGATAGGGGGATAAATAGATAGATAGATAGATAGATAGATAGATAGATAGATAGATAGATAGATAGAGCCATAAAAGAAGAAATGAATTCCAGTAATCCAAATCTGGACAAGTAAATTAATGATCAGTATGAAAACTATAGGGATAGATGGTGATGTACTTTAATATCTGTTATGCATTGTGTCTGTGTGTACAAATATAAAAGATCAATATTATAGAAATAGATATTAAAAACATGTAAAACAAGGGTTTAATTGTTTTTTATTTGGTTAGAGGCTTAGAGGCAGGGCTTTTAAATGATTCATATGGAAATGAAAATACACATATCTATAATAAAGAAATGTATATAGGGTGATAGATAGGGAGATACATAGATAGGGAGATATATAGATAGGGAGATAGATAGGGGGATAAATAGATAGATAGATAGATAGATAGATAGATAGATAGATAGATAGATAGATAGAGCCATAAAAGAAGAAATGAATTCCAGTAATCCAAATCTGGACAAGTAAATTAATTATCAGTATGAAAACTATATAGATAGATGGTAATGTACTTTAATATCTGTTATGCATTATATCTGTGTGTATAAATATAGAAGATCAATATTATAGGAAAATATATTAATTTTTTTATACAAGGGGCTTTTCTTTTTTTATTTAATTAAAGGCAAGGCATTTAAATGAATAATATAGAAATGAAAATATACACATCTGTAAGAAGGAAATGTATGTAGTGATATAGATAGATAGATAGATAGATAGATAGATCGATAGAGCCATAAAAGAAGAAATAAATACCAGTAATCCAAATCTGGACAAGTAAATTAATGATCAGTATGAAAACTATAGGGATAGATGGTGATGTACTTTAATATCTGTTATGCATTGTGTCTGTGTGTACAAATATAAAAGATCAATATTATAGAAATAGATATTAAAAACATTTAAAACAAGGGTTTAATTGTTTTTTATTTGGTTAGAGGCTTAGAGGCAGGGCTTTTAAACGAGTAATATAGAAATGAAAATATACACATCTATAATAAAGAAATAAATAAAGGGAGATATATCTATGTATAAATTGAAATAAAAACCAAAAAAAAACCCAAGTTATCTAAAACTAGACAAGTAGATTAATATTCAATTTGAAAAATATATGGATCGACGTTCATATATTTTTATATTGATTATGCATTTTATCTATGTGTATAAATATAGCTCAATATGATAGAAATAAATATTAATTACATTTAAGTGAAGGTGTATTTTGTTTTTTATTTGGTTAGAGGCAGGGCTTGCTAAGTTTCGATGGGGGGTGGGTTTTGGGACGTACCTCGGAGAAGAATTTTTGGAAGGGGGTTGCACACGTGGTTTCTTGCCTCGCTTCTCTGCACGTGCAGGGGCGCCCCCCCGCCCGCCCCGGGCTGAGCTCTGCGGCAGTGCTGCCGCCTTGTGGGCAAAGAGCGGTACTGCAGCTGTGCGCCGAGCCGGGCGGGGCGGGGCCGAGCGGGGGCCGAGGAGGTTCGAGCCGAGCCGAAGCGGGCGATGCCGAACCGAGCCGAAGCGGGACGGAAAGAGCCGAGCCGAAACGGGCCGGAAAGAGCCGAACCGAGCCGAGCCGCGACGGCCCCCCCCCCCCTCCGGAGCCGGCCGGGAGGACCCCGGCAGAGGCGTTGACTCCAATGCCTGCCGCCGCAGGCGCGGCCGCCGCCCAGCTACGGAGCCGCTGAGCCCCGCCGCCATCGTCCTCGCCCCGGGAAAGGCGGCGGACAATCGGGCGGAGTGCTCGGAGTCGGTCAGCGTCGGCAGGTTTTTCGTTCAGGCAAGTAAGTTAGACAGACGCGCTGAGAGCAGCGGGGGCCTAAATTGTGCCACAACAAAGATGGCCGCTCTGCCGGAAGTGGCTTCAGCCACAACAAAGATGGCGGCGAGGAAGGGCGGAAGTGACGTCACGCCACGCACAACATGGCTGCCCGGTCGTGCCCGGCTTGACCTCCCAAGGATGGCGGCCAAAAAGGCGGGAAAATGGAAGGACCCCGGGCGGTGGGTGCGTGCGATTGACTGCCTGACAAACACTCCGGCGCCGACGCCGCTCCGGCGCAATTTTCCGCGGCTTTTCCGGCCGTGCGGACACGGGCTGTGCGCTCGGCGGCGCCGGGGCCGGGCGCCAGCAGGTCGGGCGCCGACAGGCAGCGGTGAAGACGCCTCACTCTGCCGGGGTCCTTACCGCGGCCGCGTTCTGGGGCTTCTGGCACTCGCGACGACCCGTACCTCGCCGCGGCTCCTTTCACTGGGCGCCCCTATTTACTTAAATGCTTGACATTTAAATCAATAACATAGAAATGGAAATATACACATCTACAATAAAGAAATGAATATAGGGAGATAGATAGATAGATAGATAGATAGATAGATAGATAGATAGATAGATAGATAGATAGAGCCATAAAAGAAGAAATGAATTCCAGTAATCCAAATCTGGACAAGTAAATTAATGATCAGTATGAAAACTATAGGGATAGATGGTGATGTACTTTAATATCTGTTATGCATTGTGTCTGTGTGTACAAATATAAAAGATCAATATTATAGAAATAGATATTAAAAACATGTAAAACAAGGGTTTAATTGTTTTTTATTTGGTTAGAGGCTTAGAGGCAGGGCTTTTAAATGATTAATATAGAAATGAAAATATACACATCTATAATAAAGAAATGTATATAGGGTGATAGATAGGGAGATATATAGATAGGGAGATATAGAGATAGGGAGATAGATAGGGGGATAAATAGATAGATAGATAGATAGATAGATAGATAGATAGATAGATAGATAGATAGATAGATAAATAGATAGATAGATAGAGCCATAAAAGAAGAAATGAATACCAGTAATCCAAATCTGGACAAGTAAATTAATGATCAGTATGAAAACTATATAGATAGATGGTAATGTACTTTAATATCTGTTATGCATTATATCTGTGTGTATAAATATAGAAGATCAATATTATAGGAAAATATATTAATTTTTTTATACAAGGGGCTTTTCTTTTTTTATTTAATTAAAGGCATGGCATTTAAATGAATAATATAGAAATGAAAATATACACATCTATAAGAAAGAAATATATGTAGTGAGATAGATAGATAGATAGATAGATAGATAGATAGAGCCATAAAAGAAGAAATGAATACCAGTAATCCATATCTGGACAAGTAAATTAATTATCAGTATGAAAACTATATAGATAGATGGTAATGTACTTTAATATCTGTTATGCATTATATCTGTGTGTATAAATATAGAAGATCAATATTATAGAAAAATATATTAATTTTTTTATACAAGGGGCTTTTCTTTTTTTATTTAATTAAAGGCAAGGCATTTAAATGAATAATATAGAAATGAAAATATACACATCTATAAGAAAGAAATGTATGTAGTGATATAGATAGATAGATAGATAGATAGATAGATAGAGCCATAAAAGAAGAAATAAATACCAGTAATCCCAGTAATCCAAATCTGGACAAGTAAATTAATGATCAGTATGAAAACTATAGGGATAGATGGTGATCTACTTTAATATCTGTTATGCATTGTGTCTGTGTGTACAAATATAAAAAATCAATATTATAGAAATAGATATTAAAAACATGCAAAACAAGGGTTTAATTTTTTTTTATTTGGTTAGAGGCTTAGAGGCAGGGCTTTTAAATGATTAATATAGAAATGAAAATATACACATCTATAATAAAGAAACGTATATAGGGTGATAGAGAGATATATTGATAGGGAGATACATAGATAGATATATAGATAGATAGATAGATAGATAGATAGATAGATAGATAGATAGACAGAGAGATAGAGAGATAGAGAGATATAGCCATAAATAAGAAATAAACACAAATTATCTATATCTAGACAAGCTGGTTAATATTCAATATGAAAAATATACAGATAGATGGTAATGTATTTTAATATCTGTTGTGCATTATATCTCTGTGTGTATAAATAAAGAAAATCAATATTATAGAAATAGATATTATAAATCTTTCAATCAAGGGAATTACTGGTTTTTATTTGCTTAAAGGCATGGCATTTAAATGAATAATATAGAAATGAAAATATAAACATCTATAATAAAGAAATAAATATAGGGAGATAGAGAGATAGAGAGATAGATAGATAGATAGATAGATAGATAGATAGATAGATAGATAGATAGAGCCATAAAAGAAGAAATGAATTCCAGTAATCCAAATCTGGACAAGTAAATTAATGATCAGTATGAAAACTATATTGATAGATGGTGATCTACTTTAATATCTGTTATGCATTGTGTCTGTGTGTACAAATATAGAAGATTAATATTATAGAAACTGATATTAAAAACATGTAAAACAAGGGTTTAATTGTTTTTTATTTGGTTAGAGGCTTAGAGGCAGGGCTTTTAAATGATTAATATAGAAATGAAAATATACACATCTATAATAAAGAAATGTATATAGGGTGATAGAAAGGGAGATATATAGATAGGGAGATATATAGATAGGGAGATAGATAGGGGGATAAATAGATAGATAGATAGATAGATAGATAGATAGATAGATAGATAGATAGATAGATAGATAGATAATTAGATAGAGCCATAAAAGAAGAAATGAATTCCAGTAATCCAAATCTGGACAAGTAAATTAATGATCAGTATGAAAACTATAGGGATAGATGGTGATGTACTTTAATATCTGTTATGCATTGTGTCTGTGTGTACAAATATAGAAGATTAATATTATAGAAATTGATATTAAAAACATGTAAAACAAGGGTTTAATTGTTTTTTATTTGGTTAGAGGCTTAGAGGCAGGGCTTTTAAATGATTAATATAGAAATGAAAATATACACATCTATAATAAAGAAATGTATATAGGGTGATAGATAGGGAGATATATAGATAGGGAGATATATAGATAGGGAGATAGATAGGGGGATAAATAGATAGATAGATAGATAGATAGATAGATAGATAGATAGATAGATAGATAGATAGATAGATAGATAGATAGATAGATAGATAGAGCCATAAAAGAAGAAATGAATTCCAGTAATCCAAATCTGGACAAGTAAATTAATGATCAGTATGAAAACTATAGGGATAGATGGTAATGTACTTTAATATCTGTTATGCATTATATCTGTGTGTATAAATATAGAAGATCAATATTATAGGAAAATATATTAATTTTTTTATACAAGGGGCTTTTCTTTTTTTATTTAATTAAAGGCAAGGCATTTAAATGAATAATATAGAAATGAAAATATACACATCTATAAGAAAGAAATGTATGTAGTGATATAGATAGATAGATAGATAGATAGATAGATAGAGCCATAAAAGAAGAAATAAATACCAGTAATCCCAGTAATCCAAATCTGGACAAGTAAATTAATGATCTGTATGAAAACTATAGGGATAGATGGTGATGTACTTTAATATCTGTTATGCATTGTGTCTGTGTGTACAAATATAAAAGATCAATATTATAGAAATAGATATTAAAAACATGTAAAACAAAGGTTTAATTGTTTTTTATTTGGTTAGAGGCTTAGAGGCAGGGCTTTTAAATGATTAATATAGAAATGAAAATATACACATCTATAATAAAGAAATGTATATAGGGTGATAGATAGGGAGATATATAGATAGGGAGATATATAGATAGGGAGATAGATAGGGGGATAAATAGATAGATAGATAGATAGATAGATAGATAGATAGATAGATAGATAGATAGATAGATAGATAGAGCCATAAAAGAAGAAATGAATTCCAGTAATCCAAATCTGGACAAGTAAATTAATTATCAGTATGAAAACTATATAGATAGATGGTAATGTACTTTAATATCTGTTATGCATTATATCTGTGTGTATAAATATAGAAGATCAATATTATAGGAAAATATATTAATTTTTTTATACAAGGGGCTTTTCTTTTTTTATTTAATTAAAGGCATGGCATTTAAATGAATAATATAGAAATGAAAATATACACATCTATAAGAAAGAAATGTATGTAGTGATATAGATAGATAGATAGATAGATAGATAGATAGAGCCATAAAAGAAGAAATAAATACCAGTAATCCCAGTAATCCAAATCTGGACAAGTAAATTAATGATCAGTATGAAAACTATAGGGATAGATGGTGATCTACTTTAATATCTGTTATGCATTGTGTCTGTGTGTACAAATATAAAAGATCAATATTATAGAAATAGATATTAAAAACATTTAAAACAAGGGTTTAATTGTTTTTTATTTGGTTAGAGGCTTAGAGGCAGGGCTTTTAAATGATTAATATAGGAATGAAAATATACACATCTATAATAAAGAAACGTATATAGGGTGATAGATAGGGAGATATATAGATAGGGAGATACATAGATAGATAGATAGATAGATAGATAGATAGATAGATAGAGTGATAGAGAGATAGAGAGATATAGCCATAAATAAGAAATAAACACAAATTATCTATATCTAGACAAGCTGGTTAATATTCAATATGAAAAATATACGGATAGATGGTAATGTATTTTAATATCTGTTGTGCATTATATCTCTGTGTGTATAAATAAAGAAAATCAATATTATAGAAATAGATATTATAAATCTTTCAATCAAGGGAATTACTGGTTTTTATTTGGTTACAGGCATGGCATTTAAATGAATAATATAGAAATGAAAATATACACATCTATAATAAAATAAATATAGGGAGATAGATAGATAGATAGATAGATAGATAGATAGATAGATAGATAGATAGATAGATAGATAGAGCCATAAAAGAAGAAATGAATACCAGTAATCCAAATCTGGACAAGTTAATTAATGATCAGTATGAAAACTATATAGATAGATGGTAATGTGCTTTAATATCTGTTATGCATTATATCTGTGTGTATAAATATAGAAGGTCAATATTATAGGAAAATATATTAATTTTTTTATACAAGGGGCTTTTCTTTTTTTATTTAATTAAAGGCATGGCATTTAAATGAATAATATAGAAATGAAAATATACACATCTATAAGAAAGAAATATATGTAGTGAGATAGATAGATAGATAGATAGATACATAGATAGATAGATAGATAGATAGAGCCATAAAAGAAGAAATGAATTCCAGTAATCCAAATCTGGACAAGTAAATTAATGATCAGTATGAAAACTATATTGATAGATGGTGATCTACTTTAATATCTGTTATGCATTGTGTCTGTGTGTACAAATATAGAAGATTAATATTATAGAAGTAGATATTAAAAACATGTAAAACAAGGGTTTAATTGTTTTTTATTTGGTTAGAGGCTTAGAGGCAGGGCTTTTAAATGATTAATATAGAAATGAAAATATACACATCTATAATAAAGAAATGTATATAGGGTGATAGATAGGGAGATATAGAGATAGGGAGATAGATAGGGGGATAAATAGATAGATAGATAGATAGATAGATAGATAGATAGATAGATAGATAGATAGATAGAGCCATAAAAGAAGAAATGAATTCCAGTAATCCAAATCTGGACAAGTAAATTAATGATCAGTATGAAAACTATAGGGATAGATGGTGATCTAATTTAATATCTGTTATGCATTGTGTCTGTGTGTACAAATATAAAAAATCAATATTATAGAAATAGATATTAAAAACATGTAAAACAAGGGTTTAATTTTTTTTTATTTGGTTAGAGGCTTAGAGGCAGGGCTTTTAAATGATTAATATAGAAATGAAAATATACACATCTATAATAAAGAAACGTATATAGGGTGATAGAGAGATATATTGATAGGGAGATACATAGATAGATAGATAGATAGATAGATAGATAGATAGATATATAGATAGATAGACAGAGAGATAGAGTGATAGAGAGATAGAGAGATATAGCCATAAATAAGAAATAAACACAAATTATCCATATCTAGACAAGCTGGTTAATATTCAATATGAAAAATATACGGATAGATGGTAATGTATTTTAATATCTGTTGTGCATTATATCTCTGTGTGTATAAATAAAGAAAATCAATATTATAGAAATAGATATTATAAATCTTTCAATCAAGGGAATTACTGTTTTTTATTTGGTTACAGGCATGGCATTTAAATGAATAATATAGAAATGAAAATATACACATCTATAATAAAGAAATAAATATAGGGAGATATATAGATAGATAGATAGATAGATAGAGCCATAAAAGAAGAAATGAATACCAGTAATCCAAATCTGGACAAGTAAATTAATGATCTGTATGAAAACTATAGGGATAGATGGTGATGTACTTTAATATCTGTTATGCATTGTGTCTGTGTGTACAAATATAAAAGATCAATATTATAGAAATAGATATTAAAAACATGTAAAACAAGGGTTTAATTGTTTTTTATTTGGTTAGAGGCTTAGAGGCAGGGCTTTTAAATGATTCATATAGAAATGAAAATATACACATCTATAATAAAGAAATGTATATAGGGTGATAGATAGGGAGATATATAGATAGGGAGATACAGAGATAGGGAGATAGATAGGGGGATAAATAGATAGATAGATAGATAGATAGATAGATAGATAGATAGATAGATAGATAGATAGATAGATAGATAGATAGATAAATAGATAGATAGATAGAGCCATAAAAGAAGAAATGAATACCAGTAATCCAAATCTGGACAAGTAAATTAATGATCAGTATGAAAACTATATAGATAGATGGTAATGTACTTTAATATCTGTTATGCATTATATCTGTGTGTATAAATATAGAAGATCAATATTATAGGAAAATATATTAATTTTTTTATACAAGGGGCTTTTCTTTTTTTATTTAATTAAAGGCATGGCATTTAAATGAATAATATAGAAATGAAAATATACACATCTATAAGAAAGAAATATATGTAGTGAGATAGATAGATAGATAGATAGATAGATAGATAGATAGATAGATAGAGCCATAAAAGAAGAAATGAATACCAGTAATCCATATCTGGACAAGTAAATTAATTATCAGTATGAAAACTATATAGATAGATGGTAATGTACTTTAATATCTGTTATGCATTATATCTGTGTGTATAAATATAGAAGATCAATATTATAGAAAAATATATTAATTTTTTTATACAAGGGGCTTTTCTTTTTTTATTTAATTAAAGGCAAGGCATTTAAATGAATAATATAGAAATGAAAATATACACATCTATAAGAAAGAAATGTATGTAGTGATATAGATAGATAGATAGATAGATAGATAGATAGATAGAGCCATAAAAGAAGAAATAAATACCAGTAATCCCAGTAATCCAAATCTGGACAAGTAAATTAATGATCAGTATGAAAACTATAGGGATAGATGGTGATCTACTTTAATATCTGTTATGCATTGTGTCTGTGTGTACAAATATAAAAAATCAATATTATAGAAATAGATATTAAAAACATGTAAAACAAGGGTTTAATTTTTTTTTATTTGGTTAGAGGCTTAGAGGCAGGGCTTTTAAATGATTAATATAGAAATGAAAATATACACATCTATAATAAAGAAATGTATATAGGGAGATAGATAGGGAGATATATAGATAGGGAGATATAGAGATAGGGAGATAGATAGGGGGATAAATAGATAGATAGATAGATAGATAGATAGATAGATAGATAGATAGATAGATAGATAGATAGATAGACAGAGAGATAGAGAGATAGAGAGATAGAGAGATATAGCCATAAATAAGAAATAAACACAAATTATCTATATCTAGACAAGCTGGTTAATATTCAATATGAAAAATATACAGATAGATGGTAATGTATTTTAATATCTGTTGTGCATTATATCTCTGTGTGTATAAATAAAGAAAATCAATATTATAGAAATAGATATTATAAATCTTTCAATCAAGGGAATTACTGGTTTTTATTTGCTTACAGGCATGGCATTTAAATGAATAATATAGAAATGAAAATATACACATCTATAAGAAAGAAATATATGTAGTGAGATAGATAGATAGATAGATAGATACATAGATAGATAGATAGATAGATAGAGCCATAAAAGAAGAAATGAATTCCAGTAATCCAAATCTGGACAAGTAAATTAATGATCAGTATGAAAACTATATTGATAGATGGTGATCTACTTTAATATCTGTTATGCATTGTGTCTGTGTGTACAAATATAGAAGATTAATATTATAGAAGTAGATATTAAAAACATGTAAAACAAGGGTTTAATTGTTTTTTATTTGGTTAGAGGCTTAGAGGCAGGGCTTTTAAATGATTCATATAGAAATGAAAATATACACATCTATAATAAAGAAATGTATATAGGGTGATAGATAGGGAGATATATAGATAGGGAGATATAGAGATAGGGAGATAGATAGGGGGATAAATAGATAGATAGATAGATAGATAGATAGATAGATAGATAGATAGATAGATAGATAGAGCCATAAAAGAAGAAATGAATACCAGTAATCCAAATCTGGACAAGTAAATTAATTCTCAGTATGAAAACTATATAGATAGATGGTAATGTGCTTTAATATCTGTTATGCATTATATCTGTGTGTATAAATATAAAAGATCAATATTATAGGAAAATATATTAATTTTTTTATACAAGGGGCTTTTCTATTTTTATTTAATTAAAGGCATGGCATTTAAATGAATAATATAGAAATGAAAATATACACATCTATACGAAAGAAATATATGTAGTGAGATAGATAGATAGATAGATAGATAGATAGATAGATAGAGCCATAAAAGAAGAAATGAATTCCAGTAATCCAAATCTGGACAAGTAAATTAATGATCAGTATGAAAACTATAGGGATAGATGGTGATCTAATTTAATATCTGTTATGCATTGTGTCTGTGTGTACAAATATAAAAAATCAATATTATAGAAATAGATATTAAAAACATGTAAAACAAGGGTTTAATTTTTTTTTATTTGGTTAGAGGCTTAGAGGCAGGGCTTTTAAATGATTAATATAGAAATGAAAATATACACATCTATAATAAAGAAACGTATATAGGGTGATAGAGAGATATATTGATAGGGAGATACATAGATAGATAGATAGATAGATAGATAGATAGATAGATAGATAGACAGAGAGATAGAGAGATAGAGAGATAGAGAGATATAGCCATAAATAAGAAATAAACACAAATTATCCATATCTAGACAAGCTGGTTAATATTCAATATGAAAAATATACGGATAGATGGTAATGTATTTTAATATCTGTTGTGCATTATATCTCTGTGTGTATAAATAAAGAAAATCAATATTATAGAAATAGATATTATAAATCTTTCAATCAAGGGAATTACTGGTTTTTATTTGCTTACAGGCATGGCATTTAAATGAATAATATAGAAATGAAAATATACACATCTATAATAAAGAAATAAATATAGGGAGATAGAGAGATAGATAGATAGATAGATAGAGCCATAAAAGAAGAAATGAATACCAGTAATCCAAATCTGGACAAGTTAATTAATGATCAGTATGAAAACTATATAGATAGATGGTAATGTGCTTTAATATCTGTTATGCATTATATCTGTGTGTATAAAGATAGAAGGTCAATATTATAGGAAAATATATTAATTTTTTTATACAAGGGGCTTTTCTCTTTTTATTTAATTAAAGGCATGGCATTTAAATGAATAATATAGAAATGAAAATATACACATCTATAAGAAAGAAATATATGTAGTGAGATAGATAGATAGATAGATAGATAGATAGATAGATAGAGCCATAAAAGAAGAAATAAATACCAGTAATCCAAATCTGGACAAGTAAATTAATGATCAGTATGAAAACTATAGGGATAGATGGTGATGTACTTTAATATCTGTTATGCATTGTGTCTGTGTGTACAAGTATAAAAGATCAATATTATAGAAATAGATATTAAAAACATTTAAAACAAGGGTTTAATTGTTTTTTATTTGGTTAGAGGCTTAGAGGCAGGGCTTTTAAATGATTAATATAGAAATGAAAATATACACATCTATAATAAAGAAATGTATATAGGGTGATAGAGAGATATATTGATAGGGAGATACATAGATAGATAGATAGATAGATAGATAGATAGATAGATGATAGATAGATAGAGAGATAGAGAGATAGATAGATAGATAGATAGATAGATAGATAGATAGATAGATAGATAGATAGATAGATAGATAGATAAAGCCATAAAAGAAGAAATAAATACCAGTAATCCAAATCTGGACAAGTAAATTAATGATCAGTTTGAAAACTATAGGGATAGATGGTGATGTACTTTAATATCTGTTATGCATTGTATCTGTGTGTACAAATATAAAAGATCAATTTTATAGAAATAGATATTGAAAACATTTTAAACAAGGGTTTAATTGTTTTTTATTTGGTTAGAGGCTTAGAGGCAGGGCTTTTAAACGATTAATATAGAAATGAAAATATACACATCTATAATAAAGAAATAAATAAAGGGAGATATATCTATGTATAAATTGAAATAAAAACCAAAAAAAAACCCAAGTTATCTAAAACTAGACAAGTAGATTAATATTCAATTTGAAAAATATATGGATCGACGTTCATATATTTTTATATTGATTATGCATTTTATCGATGTGTATAAATATAGCTCAATATGATAGAAATAAATATTAATTACATTTAAGTGAAGGTGTATTTTGTTTTTTATTTGGTTAGAGGCAGGGCTTGCTAAGTTTCGATGGGGGGTGGGTTTTGGGACGTACCTCGGAGAAGAATTTTTGGAAGGGGGTTGCACACGTGGTTTCTTGCCTCGCTTCTCTGCACGTGCAGGGGCGCCCCCCCGCCCGCCCCGGGCTGAGCTCTGCGGCAGTGCTGCCGCCTTGTGGGCAAAGAGCGGTACTGCAGCTGTGCGCCGAGCCGGGCGGGGCGGGGCCGAGCGGGGGCCGAGGAGGTTCGAGCCGAGCCGAAGCGGGCGATGCCGAACCGAGCCGAAGCGGGACGGAAAGAGCCGAGCCGAAACGGGCCGGAAAGAGCCGAACCGAGCCGAGCCGCGACGGCCCCCCCCCCCCCTCCGGAGCCGGCCGGGAGGACCCCGGCAGAGGCGTTGACTCCAATGCCTGCCGCCGCAGGCGCGGCCGCCGCCCAGCTACGGAGCCGCTGAGCCCCGCCGCCATCGTCCTCGCCCCGGGAAAGGCGGCGGACAATCGGGCGGAGTGCTCGGAGTCGGTCAGCGTCGGCAGGTTTTTCGTTCAGGCAAGTAAGTTAGACAGACGCGCTGAGAGCAGCGGGGGCCTTAATCTTGCCTCAACAAAGATGGCCGCACAGCCGGAAGTGGCTTCAGCCACAACAAAGATGGCGGCGCGGAAGGGCGGAAGTGACGTCACGCCACGCACAACATGGCTGCCCGGTCGTGCCCGGCTTGACCTCCCAAGGATGGCGGCCAAAAAGGCGGGAAAATGGAAGGACCCCGGGCGGTGGGTGCGTGCGATTGACTGCCTGACAAACACTCCGGCGCCGACGCCGCTCCGGCGCAATTTTCCGCGGCTTTTCCGGCCGTGCGGACAAGGGCTGTGCGCTCGGCGGCGCCGGGGCCGGGCGCCAGCAGGTCGGGCGCCGACAGGCAGCGGTGAAGACGCCTCACTCTGCCGGGGTCCTTACCGCGGCCGCGTTCTGGGGCTTCTGGCACTCGCGACGACCCGTACCTCGCCGCGGCTCCTTTCACTGGGCGCCCCTATTTACTTAAATGCTTGACATTTAAATCAATAACATAGAAATGGAAATATACACATCTACAATAAAGAAATGAATATAGGGAGATAGATAGATAGATAGATAGATAGATAGATAGATAGATAGATAGATAGATAGATAGATGATAGATAGATAGAAAGATAGAGCCATAAAAGAAGAAATGAATTCCAGTAATCCAAATCTGGACAAGTAAATTAATGATCTGTATGAAAACTATAGGGATAGATGGTGATGTACTTTAATATCTGTTATGCATTGTGTCTGTGTGTACAAATATAAAAGATCAATATTATAGAAATAGATATTAAAAACATGTAAAACAAGGGTTTAATTGTTTTTTATTTGGTTAGAGGCTTAGAGGCAGGGCTTTTAAATGATTAATATAGAAATGAAAATATAGACATCTATAATAAAGAAACGTATATAGGGTGATAGAGAGATATATTGATAGGGAGATACATAGATAGATAGATAGATAGACAGACAGATAGATAGGTAGATAGATAGATTGATAGATAGATAGACAGAGAGATAGAGAGATAGAGAGAGATATAGCCATAAATAAGAAATAAACACAAATTATCTATATCTAGACAAGCTGGTTAATATTCAATTTGAAAAATATACGGATAGATGGTAATGTATTTTAATATCTGTTGTGCATTATATCTCTGTGTGTATAAATAAAGAAAATCAATATTATAGAAATAGATATTATAAATCTTTCAATCAAGGGAATTACTGGTTTTTATTTGGTTACAGGCATGGCATTTAAATGAATAATATAGAAATGAAAATATAAACATCTATAATAAAGAAATAAATATAGGGAGATAGATAGATAGATAGATAGATAGATAGATAGATAGATAGATAGATAGATAGATAGAGCCATAAAAGAAGAAATGAATTCCAGTAATCCAAATCTGGACAAGTTAATTAATGATCAGTATGAAAACTATATAGATAGATGGTAATGTGCTTTAATATCTGTTATGCATTATATCTGTGTGTATAAATATAGAAGGTCAATATTATAGGAAAATATATTAATTTTTTTATACAAGGGGCTTTTCTTTTTTTATTTAATTAAAGGCATGGCATTTAAATGAATAATATAGAAATGAAAATATACACATCTATAAGAAAGAAATTTATGTAGTGAGATAGATAGATAGATAGATAGATAGATAGATAGATAGAGCCATAAAAGAAGAAATGAATTCCAGTAATCCAAATCTGGACAAGTAAATTAATGATCAGTATGAAAACTATAGGGATAGATGGTGATGTACTTTAATATCTGTTATGCATTGTGTCTGTGTGTACAAATATAAAAGATCAATATTATAGAAATAGATATTAAAAACATTTAAAACAAGGGTTTAATTGTTTTTTATTTGGTTAGAGGCTTAGAGGCAGGGCTTTTAAATGATTAATATAGAAATGAAAATATACACATCTATAATAAAGAAACATATATAGGGTGATAGAGAGATATATTGATAGGGAGATAGATAGATAGATAGATAGATAGATAGATAGATAGATAGATAGATAGACAGAGAGATAGAGAGATAGAGAGATAGAGAGATATAGCCATAAATAAGAAATAAACACAAATTATCTATATCTAGACAAGCTGGTTAATATTCAATATGAAAAATATACGGATAGATGGTAATGTATTTTAATATCTGTTGTGCATTATATCCCTGTGTGTATAAATAAAGAAAATCAATATTATAGAAATAGATATTATAAATCTTTCAATCAAGGGAATTACTGGCTTTTATTTGGTTACAGGCATGGCATTTAAATGAATAATATAGAAATGAAAATATAAACATCTATAATAAAGAAATAAATATAGGGAGATATATAGATAGATAGATAGATAGATAGATAGATAGATAGATAGATAGAGCCATAAAAGAAGAAATGAATACCAGTAATCCAAATCTGGACAAGTTAATTAATGATCAGTATGAAAACTATATAGATAGATGGTAATGTGCTTTAATATCTGTTATGCATTATATCTGTGTGTATAAATATAGAAGGTCAATATTATAGGAAAATATATTAATTTTTTTATACAAGGGGCTTTTCTTTTTTTATTTAATTAAAGGCATGGCATTTAAATGAATAATATAGAAATGAAAATATGCACATCTATAAGAAAGAAATATAGATAGATAGATAGATAGATAGATAGATAGATAGATAGATAGATAGATAGAGCCATAAAAGAAGAAATGAATTCCAGTAATCCAAATCTGGACAAGTAAATTAATGATCAGCATGAAAACTATAGGGATAGATGGTGATGTACTTTAATATCTGTTATGCATTGTGTCTGTGTGTACAAATATAAAAGATCAATATTATAGAAATAGATATTAAAAACATGTAAAACAAGGGTTTAATTGTTTTTTATTTGGTTAGAGGCTTAGAGGCAGGGCTTTTAAATGATTAATATAGAAATGAAAATATACACATCTATAATAAAGAAATGTATATAGGGTGATAGATAGGGAGATATATAGATAGGGAGATATATAGATAGGGAGATAGATAGGGGGATAAATAGATAGATAGATAGATAGATAGATAGATAGATAGATAGATAGATAGATAGATAGATAGATAGATAGAGCCATAAAAGAAGAAATGAATTCCAGTAATCCAAATCTGGACAAGTAAATTAATGATCAGTATGAAAACTATATAGATAGATGGTAATGTGCTTTAATATCTGTTATGCATTATATCTGTGTGTATAAATATAGAAGGTCAATATTATAGGAAAATATATTACTTTTTTTATACTAGGGGCTTTTCTTTTTTTATTTAATTAAAGGCATGGCATTTAAATGAATAATATAGAAATGAAAATATACACATCTATAAGAAAGAAATGTATGTAGTGAGATAGATAGATAGATAGATAGATAGATAGATAGATAGATAGATAGAGCCATAAAAGAAGAAATGAATTCCAGTAATCCAAATCTGGACAAGTAAATTAATGATCAGTATGAAAACTATAGGGATAGATGGTGATGTACTTTAATATCTGTTATGCATTGTGTCTGTGTGTACAAATATAAAAGATCAATATTATAGAAATAGATATTAAAAACATTTAAAACAAGGGTTTAATTGTTTTTTATTTGGTTAGAGGCTTAGAGGCAGGGCTTTTAAATGATTAATATAGAAATGAAAATATACACATCTATAATAAAGAAACGTATATAGGGTGATAGAGAGATATATTGATAGGGAGATACATAGATAGATAGATAGATAGATAGATAGATAGATAGATAGATAGATAGACAGAGAGATAGAGAGATAGAGAGATAGAGAGATATAGCCATAAATAAGAAATAAACACAAATTATCCATATCTAGACAAGCTGGTTAATATTCAATATGAAAAATATACGGATAGATGGTAATGTATTTTAATATCTGTTGTGCATTATATCTCTGTGTGTATAAATAAAGAAAATCAATATTATAGAAATAGATATTATAAATCTTTCAATCAAGGGAATTACTGGTTTTTATTTGGTTACAGGCATGGCATTTAAATGAATAATATAGAAATGAAAATATACACATCTATAATAAAGAAATAAATATAGGGAGATAGAGAGATAGATAGATAGATAGATAGATAGATAGATAGATAGATAGATAGATAGATAGAGCCATAAAAGAAGAAATGAATACCAGTAATCCAAATCTGGACAAGTTAATTAATGATCAGTATGAAAACTATATAGATAGATGGTAATGTGCTTTAATATCTGTTATGCATTATATCTGTGTGTATAAATATAGAAGGTCAATATTATAGGAAAATATATTAATTTTTTTATACAAGGGCCTTTTCTTTTTTTATTTAATTAAAGGCATGGCATTTGAATGAATCATATAGAAATGAAAATATACACATCTATAAGAAAGAAGTATATGTAGTGAGATAGATAGATAGATAGATAGATAGATAGATAGATAGATGGATAGAGCCATAAAAGAAGAAATAAATACCAGTAATCTAAATCTGGACAAGTAAATTAATGATCAGTATGAAAACTATAGGGATAGATGTTGATGTACTTTAATATCTGTTATGCATTGTGTCTGTGTGTACAAATATAAAAGATCAATATTATAGAAATAGATATTAAAAACATGTAAAACAAGGGTTTAATTGTTTTTTATTTGGTTAGTGGCTTAGAGGCAGGGCTTTTAAATGATTAATATAGAAATGAAAATATACACATCTATAATAAAGAAATGTATATAGGGTGATAGATAGGGAGATATATAGATAGGGAGATATAGAGATAGGGAGATAGATAGGGGGATAGATAGATAGATAGATAGATAGATAGATAGATAGATAGATAGATAGATAGATAGATGGAGCCATAAAAGAAGATATAAATACCAGTAATCCAAATCTGGACAAGTAAATTAATGATTAGTTTGAAAACTATAGGGATAGATGGTGATGTACTTTAATATCTGTTATGCATTGTATCTGTGTGTACAAATATAAAAGATCAATATTATAGAAATAGATATTAAAAACATTTAAAACAAGGGTTTAATTGTTTTTTATTTGGTTAGAGGCTGAGATGCAGGGCTTTTAAATGATTAATATAGAAATGAAAATATACACATCTATAAAAAAGAAATAAATATAGGGAGCTATATATATATAAATTGAAATAAAAACAAATAAATACAAGTAATCTAAAACTAGACAAGTAGATTAATATTCAATATGAAAAATATGTGGATAGACGTTCATTTTATATTTATATATAAATATATATAAATATTTACATTATTTATATTTTAATTTTTATATTGATTATGCATTATGTCTATGTGTATAAATATAGATCAATATGATAGAAATAAATATTAAATACAATTAAATGAGGGGGTATTTTGTTTTTTATTTGGTTAGCGGCAGGGCTTGCTAAGTTTCGATGCGGGGGTTTTTGGGGGAGTTCCTTGGAGAGGAGTTTTTGGAAGGGGGTTGCACACGTGGTTTCTTGCCTCGCTTCTCTGCACGTGCTGGGGCGCCCCCCCGCCCACCCCAGGCTGAGCTGTGCGGCAGTGCTGTTGCCTTGTGGGCACAGAGCGGTACTGCAGCTGTGCTCCTAGCCAGGTGGGACCGGGCGGGGCCGAGCCCAGCCGAAGCGTGCGGGCCCGAACCGAGCCGAAGCGGGCTGGAAAGAGCCGAACTGAGCGAAGCTGCGTCGGGACCCCACCCCGCAGGAGCCGGCCGGGAGGACCCCAGCAGAGGCGTTGACTCCAATGCCTGCCGCCGCAGGCGGGGCCGCCACCCAGCTACGGAGCCACTGAGCCCCGCTGCCATCATCCTCGCCCCGGGAAAGGCGGCGGAAAATCGGGCGGAGTGCTCGGAATCGGTCGGCGTCGGCAGGTTTTTCGTTCACACAAGTTAGACGTGCTGAGAGCAGCGGGGGCCTTAATTGTGCCATAACAAAGCTGGCCGCTCAGCCGGAAGTGGCTTCAGCCACAACAAAGATGGTGGCGAGGAAGGGCGGAAGTGATGTCATGACACACACAGGATGGCTGCCCGGTCGTGGCTGGCTTGACCTTCCAAGGATGGCGGCCAAAAAGGCGGGAAAATGGAAGGACCCTGGGCAGTGGGTGCATGCTTTCGACTGCCTGACAAACACCCCGGCGCCGACGCCGCTCCGGTGCAATTTTCCATGGCTTTTCTGGCCGTGCGGACACGGGCTGTGCGCTCGGCAGTGCCCGGGCCAGGCGCGAGCCGGTCGGGCACCGACAGGCAGCGGTGAAGACGCCTCTCTCTGCCGGGGTCCTTGCCGCGGCCGTGTTCTGGGGCTTCTGGCACTCGTGACGACCCGTACGTTGCTGCCGCTCCTCTCGCTCCGTTCTCTCCCCCACGGCCCGGGGAAATGGCGGAAACCCCAATGGCATCGGGACCGAACGGTCGCTCCCCGGCCCTGGGACCGAAGCAGCCCGAGGAGGCGGCTGCTCTGTGTGCCGGAACAGTGAGAGCGGCGGGTGGGGCGGGGGCAGGTTAGCAACCGAGTATATACCTGTAAGTATAAAGATGATCACAATAGATATTAAAAAATATTGAAGATAAAGGGGCTGCTTGGTTTTTATTTAGTTAGAGGCAGGGCTTTTAAATAAATAAGAAAAATACAAATAAATAAAATATTTAAAGAATGAATATATAAAGGTATAGAGAAATATATATATATAGACATATATATATATATGTAGGTGTAAAAATAAGTAATAGCAATATATACATATATATTGATTTATAATCTATAATATGATTTCTGTACGTATAGATGGTAATATGATATCTTTTAGGATATGTTATGTGTTATGTATATCAACAAGGTATATAAATATGATAAAAATTATATATTAAAATATTTTTAAATACCGTTTAAGATAAAGGGACTGTTTGGTTTTTATTAGGTTAGCTTCGGGGCTTTTAAATAAATACAACAAAAATAAAAACATAGAAATGTATATTAAATATATAAAGATATAGACATACGTGCAACCAGAAAAGTAAAGATATATAAGTAATGCCAATATATACAAACAGATTTATATTTAATATATATTATTTATATTTATTTAATATATGTATTATATATATAATAAATATATATCATTAAAATGTATATAATATATTTAATATATAATAACATACGTATACATGTTAAAATAATATATTTTGATACTTTATATATTGCTTGTCATATATAAATGAATATAGTATATAAATTTAAACATGTGTGGTGGAAATAGATGTTAATTTGTTTTTTTTAAATTTTCATTGTTTTGATATGTTTCTTGGAGGCAATCCTCCCCTTGCAGCTGCTGACAGCACTGAAAACCTGTGTGCTTCGTGGTGTCTATTGCCCAGCTGTCTACAATTCCATTGTGTTTGGTGCATTAAGTCACACCCAGCTGTGTGGGATGGCAGGTGAGCACATTGCCCGACCCTTTTAGCTTTTCTGGCTCATGCACAACTTCCTTTCCTTTTGGATATGGAAAACAGGGAAGAGAGGGTAGTGTGACATTAGCACTAATTTCTAGCAGATTTTTAACTGCCCCTGATGCTCGTTCATCTTTGCAGTGTGGGTTTTCATGCTGACAAATCCTCTGCTTTGCCTTCTGCTCACAGTCAGCTGGGCCCTTTATTGAACAGATTTATCTGCTACAAGGCTACGCAGAAGGATGGAAAGGAGGAACACAGGGGGAAAAAAAATAGATTCAAGGCCGTGCATTGATCATCTGATGTACTCTAGAGACAAACGTGGCTATCAGGGGTAAAATGGAGCAGCCCTTCTGGCCTTTTCAGTTGTATTCAGAGAGATGTTTGTCTTCTGTGAATATCTGGGTGCTTGGAGTTCACTCTGATTTCAACAAGCCCATCAATAATAAAACATTGTATTGATAGAACAAGATCTACTTCTGTGAAGTTGTGGCTCCACAGAAAAGCGGCATAAAGAAGGTAGCTGGTTTATTTGTATGATATGTAGCTTTTTTAGGATGTTTTGTTCTTTATATGGCGTTAATTCCAAATACAAGCCTGTGAACTTTGTGTTCCCCTTTAGGGGCTGGTTCTGGGGTAATGAGGAAACACAAGGCCTAAACACCTCTGGCTTGTCTGTCCAAGGATCTGCCTCAATTGTGGCTTCCATCCTTCTGAAGAACTCTTCAGCACAGTGAGTTACCTTCTATAACTATTCATTGTTGTATTGTTGTTGTGAGACCTCATTGCTGGGTGAGAGGACCAGGGGAAATGAAAGGCTGTATGCCACTGTTACTTCATCACTGAATTCTTGCACTCTGTTAAAATCAAAACAAAAGGGATTTACACTGTTAGAAACACTTAACTGTAAGTTAAGGTAAAGGTCACAGTGCTAAAATGTAAGAGCAGATAGCGTTGAGCTCTTTTCTATTCCCTCTCCGGCAGCTTTTGTGACTCCTGCCTCCAAGGTATCATCAGATATCCTCTAGATCTTGCAGTAGAAGAGATGCTGAACCATCAGCTGTTCCATATTCTACACCATGTGTCTTTTTACCATGCTCCTCTGAGAAGCATCTCTCCCTTCTCTGTTTCTTTGCAGACAAAAAGGGAGAAATTGGGATTGCCTTTGTTCTTTTGCCTGTTAATAAAATGGCCGCTTGTGGCTGTGTGCAGCGGCAACTGCATCACAGAATCTTAGAGGGGATTATTCACAGGTTAAGGAAATAATTCCTTTTTTTTGTCACTGCTGCACTGAATTTCATAGGCGTGTCTGTGGCTTGATGCCTAAGATATTTAGAGCAGGTTTTATTCTTACAGGGCTTTTGCACACTAAAGTGTGTGCCCAGGTTTTGTTTCCAAAAGTGAGGTATAGTGCTGGGTGTTTAATTTGGTATGTTACTTGTTCTGTTGTGTAAATAACTGCAGCTCCCTCCCTGTGCCTGTGTATTGCAGGGGCAGGTGAGCGCTGGTTCTAAAGGTGGTGATAATTAGGAATAAGCTGTTTAAGCTTGGATAAATGTTTAGAAATCATTGATTAGATATTGCTGTGTAAAATGCTCGCTTGCGGTGAGAGACTTCTCCAGGGTCAAGCTGTTCAGGTATAAGCAATTTATTATAAGGGTAAAGAGAGGGGACACCTCTGTCCACCACCAGCCTCGGCATCCACGTGGTCCAGGGGAGGGGGGAGAGCAGGGAGAGCAGGGGAGGAGAGGTTGGAAAAGGGGAGGGAGGGAGTAAGAGCAACAGAGGGAGAGCGGGGGAAACCAGGGAGGCTTAGGAGAGGGGGGAGACAAGAGAGGGGTAAGAGGGGAAAAACCAAGAGGGTAAGAGTAAGAGAGGGAAAGAGTGGAAGAGGTAAGAGAGGGGGAGAGGGGAGCTGAGAGAGGAGTAAAGGGGTAAGAGAGAAGAGCCAAGAGGTACGAGAGAGGTTAAGAGGTACGAGAGAGGTTAAGAGAGAGAGGTTTAAGAGTGAAAAGCTAAGAGAGCAAAGTTCTTGTCACAATCCAATGTATCTTTTTCTACAGTGAATATTCTAATTCCCAGTATCCAATCACTATGAGATACACCCACTAAAGACTTTACATACAGTGTTGCATTTGAGGCTCTACAAGCTTTACAAGTTCTTTCCTTGCTTCTTGGCCTTTGGGCTTTCTGTCAGCAGAAGGGCATTGTTTTATCAGCAGGGATTTTCCTTTAGCTGGCTTGGCTATTGTTCTCTGGTCATATAGTAACCAGTACTCTGTATCTTATGACTCAAAGCAGGCTTTCATTTCTACTTCGATTCTAGCCTTCTTTTTTCAGAATGTTCTGCCAAACAATCACATTCATAAGGTTTCTCTGTTTCACCCTCCTCAACAGGCAGCGAGTTGTGCTGCGCTCTGATAATTCCATACTCAACCTGTTCCTCATTTCTTAAAGGTTCACTTCAGCCTTGAATCAGCAGGTCCCTAGGTCCTGCTTCCACAGGATCATCTGGGCCCAGCACCAGAGAAAAGGACTCGTGCCACTCCCGGTCTTCGTTGGACACGATCTCCACCTTAAACATGATGTGGGCCACACCTGACAACAGTTCAGAGACACGGGGGTTACTGTGCAAGTCAGAGCCTCAGCCACCACGTCACCAGCTCGGCTCCCTTCGGCTCTGCTGGCACCAAGGGCAGAGTTTGCAGGGAGGGGAAGAAGCAAAGACGTGACTGAGAACATTCAGTCAGCATCTCAGTCCCCCCCTGCCCCGAGAGGAGGCAGATCCCTGTGAGCTCCCAAGGCCCTCTCCCATCCCTTCTCCTGCCTGACCTTCTTCCCTCCCTCCTGCACCACGAAGAGGGGGCTGGTGCCGTCGGAGACGGTGAGGGTGAAGCGGTCCCTGAGCGCGCTGCCGCCGCGGTGCCTGTAGCTGCCGCGCTTCTGGTAGATGTGAAGTCATCCATGGTGAAGGTGGTGGCCTGCAGAGGACGCTGCCCATGGCCGCTGCGTTCCATAAGCCCGTGCCGGGGCGGCTGCACCACCCCGAACGTCAGGGACTCCACCTGTGCCCGGACATGGAGGGGCAAAGCTGGGGACACGACCTCAGGACACTGCCCTTCCAGCTCAGGAGGCCCGGACAGGGATTCTGGCCAGGCCGCTCCCCTGCGTTGGTGTTCCCAACACAAGGGTTAGCACAGAACATTCCTGGTTCCCCCTAAGCCCCGCCCTGTCCTTGTCCCTCTCCCAAGGGATTTTGTTTTGTAGGTGTCTCCCTATAAAACAAGGCACATCCTACTGAATTCCTGCTTCAGCTGGTCTGAGACAGCTCCCACCCACCCCTGTGCCTGCTCCACGAACACAAGAGCAGCCCCCAGTCCTGCAGCCATTCTGGGCAGCGTGTCCCTTGCCACTTCTGCCAGGGCAAAAACCTTGGGGGCAGGATTTTGGCTCAGGCAGCCAGATCTCTTGCTGCAGGGGAAACAGCAGTGAGATAGAGCCAGTGTTAGACAGCTCAGCCTCTGGCCAGACCCAGGAAGAAGAGGAAGTGCCATTTCCATCCATGCTGAGCATAAATTCAGCGTTAAGTCTTTAAACACAAGCCCAGATGTGCAGCACAAGAGGGGAGCAAGGAGGCTGGGGGTGGTCCTGCCTTACCTCTGTGTCAGCATCTGTCGCTTTGAGCTCAAACTCCGTGATGGTTTTTCTCACCCCTTCCTGAACTGTCATCCCAAAGATTTGCACGATGGGCAAGGAGTCATCCACGGGGTTTATGGTGATGTCAAATGTCTGGCTCACCTCGGACAGGAAGAAAAGCTTCCCTTGCCGAATTCAGCCTTCCAAGAGTGTGACTTCATCGCAAGAGCACAGCGATCCCCTGTTTGGGTCTCTTCATTTCAGCCTTGTCTGAGCTGCTAAGCCCAGATCACTTCTTTATCCCTCCCCACTCATTAATTCTCCCTCTTTCTGTGATATTTACGGACATCCACTTTCCCTCCCTCTCTCACTCAGTTTTGCCCCTCTCCCTCTATGTGCAGCTAGACTTCTTCTCTTTCAGGAAGCAGGAAAAAGGCATTTCTCCAGGGGCTGGCTGTCGTCACTACGCTGTCAATGCACTGGATCAAAGCCAAGCTCCAGCAACAGTTGGCAAGCAGCTGAAAACCAGGCACCCAGCTCTTGGTGAGCCCACAGGGCAGGTGGCTCCCTGTTCCCTGCACAGGCCTTCCTCCCTCCCTGACCTGAGCGATGTGGGAAATCCCACAGCAGGAGAAGGAGGAACAGCCACATCTGCCCACTCAGGCAAAAGTCAGGCTGGGACTGACCTCGTTTGTCCCATCAGACACAGAAAAGGTGAAGGCATCCGTGTGCTTTTCCTCCTCACTGGTGTGGACGTACTGGATGCTGCCAGAGGCCAAGTCTGCCTGGCTGAAGGAACTAATTCTTGTCCCTGGAAAATGAACAACAGGGAGGAAATGTGCAGCAGAAAGAGCAAGGCAGGGAAAAACTACAGGAAGCAGGACATATTTAGGCATGAAGACTCGGTTTTGGCTGGTTCTGATCCAAGGCAGGCTGCCCCGTGAACCCTCAGCTGAGCCAGGGATTTAGCTGGCACAGAGCCTCCTAAAATTTCCTTCTCAAAAAGAAGTCCAGGCTTCTTTTCATCTCCTCCTGTTGGGAGTGGGCCTCCTGGGGCAGAGAAGCTGGGAGAAAAACTGTCCATGTAACACTTGGATTGTCGCTGCTGGGCAGGACTAAGCCAACCGTGGCATCACTGGGGATGAACCGAAGGCCTCCTGGCCTCACAGCAGTTTTCCAAAATGCCTTCCAAGGATCTCTTCTCTCTGCCCTTCCTTATACCCCTGCATTTAGTACCCAGTCCCATTTTCAGCACTGATTTATAGTGACATCTTTACAGCCCATTAGGTGTGACACAGCCACAGAAAGGTACCTGACAAGCATTTTAAAAAACACTTGAGCATTTTTAAATCTCTTTGCTGCGTTCAACAGTTTTTACTGCTGCTGTCAACCAACATCCTGACAAGAAGTTTGACACCAATATATCACACTAAATGGCTGCTGACAAGTGCTGGCCACACTACAGAAGACACCAGGATCTGATTTAAATAAACGAGCCACAATGGAATGATCAGCTAATATTTCCTCCGAGCTCATCAGCTGGAAAGGTTTGGGTTCTCTTTTGAACACTTCAGTACTCTCTCCTTAGGCTTAGGTCATTTGAATCATTACAGCTACTTCTCAGTCTGTGACTCGGTAGCCTTATTGGTTCCTCACAGACATGAAAAAGCAGAGAAATCAGAATCATCATCAGATTTTAAATAACAGGAGGAATAAAGCCCTTAATTCAAGTCTCCAAAGTACAAGATTCGCTGGTTAGTTTGCAATTTAGACAAAGATACTGCAAGTTTTTAATTTACTCTCACAGCATGGAGTAGTTTGCTTATTATAACTCATTCACTATTCCTGCCCTTTCAACATGTTTTTGTGAGAAGATGAGGCAAACCACACACCCAAACTGAGCTGTACAGGGACCGTCTGCATCTTGAAAACACAGAGCAGATATTTCCGCTTTCATCTCACGTTAACGAGAAATCTAAAGCTAAGAAGAAATACAACCTTAGATGAATATAATAAAATCAGAAGAGCGTATTTTATGACACCGCAGATCAAGATTAATTCATCAGGGAGAGGCAGCACACTCACACAGTCAGCAGAATAACAGCAGGGTGGAGCTGCTCCCACTCCAAGGCAAGAGCCTGCAAGGCCCATCCTTTGGGGACTCGTCTTTTGTGTGAAGGCACATTGTCTAGCAGAGGAAGAGGTTGGTACCTGGTGGAGCAGGGCCAAGATTCCATTTTCCCCAGGCAGCTCCCTCCTCTGCCTGCTGTAGCGCTGGCCAGGGCTGGGAGAGGAGGGGGAGTGTGTTCAGCACTGCTGCTGGAACGGAGTGGCCCTCTCAGGAGGATCCCGGTTGCTTCAGGACCTTGCTTTTGCACTGGTTTGTGTCCACAAAGGAAAGGCATGCAGAAGGCAGCACCATCACCCCAGCCCTGCAGTCAGGAGTCCATCAGCTTTCCCCACAGTGAATGTGGTTAAGGTCTCCTTAACCAAAGGAAAACTCAGCACCACTACAGATGTACAGAACATGTTCTTGGTCAGGGTTCTAGATTATGGTTCTAGGTCAGGGTTCTAGGTCAGGGTTCTAGATTATGGTTCTAGGTCAGGGTTCTAGGTCATAGTTCTAGGTCAGGGTTCTAGGTCATGGTTCTAGATTATGGTTCTAGGTCAGGGTTCTAGGTCAGGGTTCTAGGTCAGGGTTCTAGATTATGGTTCTAGGTCACGGTTCTAGGTCATGGTTCTAGATTATGGTTCTAGGTCAGGGTTCTAGATTATGGTTCTAGGTTATGGTTCTAGGTCAGGGTTCTAGGTCATGTTCTAGGTCAGGGTTCTAGATTATGGTTCTAGGTCAGGGTTCTAGGTTATGGTTCTAGGTCATGTTCTAGGTCAGGGTTCTAGGTGGCCAATCACTGCCGCCCTTTGAATCCAGGAGCGGTCTCGCCAAGCTCAGCCTGCTGAGTCGTGGCCCGTTCCCGCTCCCCCGTTTTGCTGGGGTGCCGCTCCGGCCGCTGTCGCTTTGGGAGCCGGCAGAGCCGAGCTGCCGCAGCCCCGAGAGGTGCTGCTGGGTCCCGGGAAGGGTGGGCGGGGGCTCCCCGTTCAGGTCCCGGCCGTAACTTCGCCCAAAGAAACGGGGAGAAGGGGGGGAGCGGGCGGGATCGCGGGAGCGAGGCCTGAGGGGACAGCGGGGGGTCGCGGAGACGAGCGCGGCGGGAACGGGCGGGCTGGGATTGGCGGGCCCGGCGCTGCCTCGGGCTGTGATTGGCTGGGCTGGCCGGTGTGGGCTATAAATAGTGTGAGCTGGAGGGGTGCGGGCCTTAGTTCGGCGGCGAGCGGTGGAGAGGCGGGCGGTAGCGGGAGGTGCGCGGGCGCGATCCAGGGAGCGCCGGTGCGCCAGGACGGGAGCCCTGCGCTCGCTGATCCGGGGAGCGCCGGTGAGGTCGGGTGCCATGCCCGCGTCTGCTGGGGCCAGCATCTGGGGGCCGGCGGTGTCCTGGGGCGGCGGGGCTGGTCGTGGCCAATTCTTTCTGCCACGTCCTGGGCTTTTCGGGCGGCCGGAGGCGGGTGCGGGGTCTGGAGTGGCACAGGGAGATGAGCTGTTGTTTCTGCGGGACAGAGAGGATCTGTTTTGTAGTTTCTGGATCGAAGATAATGTTTAAAATATCGAGAATAAAGCTGGGTTTTTTAGTTTTTATTATTTTAGTTTGATTTTATTTAAAATAATAACGATTTTCTTTATTACGTTGCTTTGTTTTGCTTGTTTTATTAAAATAATAAAATTATTATTAATTATAATTACTTTTAACAAGATATATTGTTATCCTTATATGTATTAGTTTAACTAAGTATTAATAAATAATGATTAAATATTATCTACTATTATTAAATACTATTTGTTAATCATTATTTAATTCAATATTTATTATTTATTAGTTTGTTATTTACTAATTATTTAATACTATTAAATAATAAATATTTATTAATAATTATTTAATTCAATATTTATTATTTATTAGTTAGCTAATATTTATTAGTTATTATTTATTGATTATTAATTAAATATTAAATAAATATAAATTATTAATTAGTAAAATATTGATTATTTACTAGTTCATTATTATTTATGATTTAATTATTAATTAAATGTTATTTATTAATTAATTCTTAAAATTAATTACTTTAGGGGCTTTTTTGCTGGATAGCTGATGTTAATTCAGTAGAGATTGTGGGGCTGGGGCTGAAACACCCATTGTGGGACCAGTGGAGACATAAAGCCCCAGAGTGTGGAATAAAGACCTTGGCACTTGAATCATGCCTAAACCAATGTGGGGCAATGGAAATACTGAGGCTGGAGCTGGATAAATGCCATGGGGGAAGGGGATGGAGCTGCAGCTCAGGGCCTGCAGGAGGTGCCTGGGGGATTAGCAGCCCCTGTCTGCTGGTACCAAGGAGAGTCTGAGGGTCTGGGGGCTGGGAGGGCCCAAGGGCACCTTTTGGGATGGGGGAGCAGGGGCCCAATGGCTATTCCCAGCCCCTGGTAATGCCTGGGGGGGGTGAGGGGGGGCCTTTGGGCAAGTGCTGGGCTGAGACCCAGGGGGAGGGGGAAGGTACCTGTTGGGCTAGAGGCCTCAAGTGTCCCCAAAGTTGGGCTCCCATTAGGGTGGGTAGGACAGTATCTAGAGACATTGAAGTGATAGTAATAACTGACTTGTGGCCTGATCAACAGCCCTGGGTTGCAGTGAGAAGCGGGAGCAACTTTCAGCCACCAGAAGTGGGAAGCTGAGGAGCAGGAACTCAGGAAGCAGAGCTGGAGCAGACAGAAACATGGTAGGGTTTAGGGTAAAACTGTTGTGGGGCTGGGATAAGGAATATGGAGCTGGGATGCGAACTGCGTGGCTGGAGCTGAAATCAGTGTAAGGGCGGGGATAGGGCCTTGCAGAGCTGTTCCTCCAGTAAGGATGGTCAGGTTGGGGCTGGAATGTGGGTTCAAGAGCTAAGCTCAAACCACAGAGAGCTAGAGCTAAAACAGAGATCCTGCCTGGAGAGCCAGAAAGCAGCATGATGTGGCACTGCTGGGAAGATGAGGAGGCAGAAGGATAGCACAAGAGCTGGCAGTCAAATAAAGCTTGTGGGACTGAAGCTGAAGTCACTGGGGCTGGGATGGGGACTGCTGCAAACACTGTTCTGAGGGGATAGTGACTGTACATGTGGGAAGCAAGCATAGAATGGTACACAACGGGGCAGGCTGTAAATACAGTAAAGATTGCTTTGGGGTTGGGATGGGGTTGGAGTGGCATTTCTCGGCCTTAAGGTGAAACCTCAGAGCTGGAACCAAGAACAAAAATCCTTTGTCTCAACCTGGAGCAGCTTCACCTAGCAGAGCGGAGGGAAAAGGAAGTGGATGTGGAGCTGGAAGAAGAGAGCTTGCAGTGAAATAAAGCTCGTGGGCCAAGAGCTGAAATCACTGGGGCAGGGAAGGGATCACTAGGGCTGGAGCTATAATCACTGGGGCTGGGATAGAGACTGATAGTGGTATTGACACGGCTGGGTGAGATAACTGTGGTAGCATTCATATGCTGAAATCACTGTAGGTCAGTAATATTGATGTTGGGGCAGGGTCAAAGGGCTGAGGTCAAGTGCAAAAGGTCAGGGGTCAATGGTTAAATTGGAAAGTCAGGGATTCAAACTTCAAGGGTCACATGTGAATGGTCAGTGTTCAAAGATCAAGAGTAAAGGGTCCCAGGTGCAATGTTATGGGTTAATTTTCCAAGGTTATGTGGTTCAAGGTCAATTATCAGGGAATCAAACTTCAGAGAGCTAAAGTCAAGAGTCAAAGGTCAAAATTCAGAGGTTAAGAGTAAAAGGTCAATGGGAGGTTGCCAGGGATTTGCAGGGAAGAGGAGTATTTATAAACTTTATCCATATTTCCCTGTAATTCTGGGTGTTTGGATTTCATTTGTGCTCGTCAGGATAAGCCATAAACAAGCCCCTGAACTCTGCATCCATGCGTCAAGCACTTCCACAGAAAGGCAAATCAGCAGTGATTCTAGAGGAAAAATTAGAGGTGATGGCTTATGATCCATGGGGAATTACATTGGGAATTGTGAAACTCAAACACATGGACTTGTGGAGGTGGAATTCCATTTTCAGCCTTGGGCACCAGGAGGAGAAGTGTCCTGATCCATAGCAAGGAAAGCCTGGTGCCCCAGTGTGTCAGGTGCAGACAATGTCCTGTCCAGGGAATGAGCGACAAGTCCCTTCTGCCCCTCCCCTCACCCGTAGGATGGCAACAGCACAAACTGAACTGTGAGGTTGATGAGCTCTCAGAGCAGCCCCAGGTGTGAGCAGTTATGGTAAAGAATGGGTGGGTCCTGCCCGGGGCTATTTTAGGGGGAGGGTTTCTGTCACTTCGCTTGAGCATGGAGTGTGGAGCAGTTGGAGCAGAGGGATTTTTGGTGAGCTCCTGGGGGGTATTTCATGGAATAATACTGGGAGTGTCTCATAGGATCTGGGAGAACAGCTGGATACACCTGGACATGGAGCATTGTTTAAAGCAGCATCTGAGCCAAGTAAGCCTGTGCGGGTTCGCAGGGATTTGCAAAAGGGATTTTCCCTTTTGATTTCATTTTGCCGTTTGCTCCCCAATTCCCCCCGGAAGAAATGGGTATTATGAGGACAAAAGGGGGGCATAAATTGAGGGAAGAAACTCCTGTTATTATCTATTTTTACACTGGGGGGGAGTCCACCTGTGAAAAATGAAGTTCACTCCTGTAAAATTTTAAAAATGTTTAATAAAGACAATAAGAGACATAAAGTAAAGCAAAGAGATACGGCCGGGTGCCTTGGCGCGCTGCCAAGAGCACACCTGGTATCTCAGGAGTGTCCTTTTTATCCCATCCTTGCTGCGAGAGGTTAATGCATATTCAAGCATGTCCCCTCCCTGGTTCCACCTTCTTGGATCATATTTTTTTTCAATTTTATTTTCTGTTGGTCAGCATAATTTTTGCTGGTCTAGCTGGTCAGCATTATTTCGGAGTTTTTGGTTTCCTTTCTGCTGCAGATGGTCACTTGTTGATAAGAGTCCAGGCCCCTTATACTTCCTCAGAGAGCAGATGGGCTTCATATCTTTCCCCCTTGCCAACGTCCTGGTACCGGCTTTTTGGTAACAGTTTGCTCTCCATTTCCTGCTGCTGATAACAGCCTGTTTTCCACAGCTTGATCCTCCCATTGTCTTGCCTGTTGGAGTTATCTTGCCTTCTCCAGATGAGACATATCCTTACCATTCAGAATTCCTATCTAAGCCTATAACTTGCTAAGAGAGAAAAGAATATAGTGAAAGCATATAATATATTTATCAGAATAATTGTGGAAAGCCAATATTTACAACATGAATTCACAACACACCTATGATTTAAAGGGTGCTGATTGGAGGAAAACCTGCCTTTTCCAGGGTGTTAGGGGTATCAGTGAACAGTGAATCCCCATGTTCCATTTTAAATGGAAGGGGGGAAATATTGTTGCTATTTTATGGGTTTGACTTGAGGGGAACCCCCCACTTTCCATCATCCTGAGGTTTAAATTGAGAAGGAAGCCTTATAGTCACTACTTTTTAAGGGTCTGATTGAGTGTTCCCCTTTTCCTATCATTTGAGAGATTTCAATCAAGGGAAAAACAACTTTTTACTTTTAGGGGATTAAATTGAAGGGGGGGAGCACTCATTTATTTGCTATCGTGTTGGTTTAAAAAGGCACGAACACCCCCCCCCCCCCCCCCCCCGTTGCCTCAGTTTCCGGGGTTCAATTGACAGAAACACCGGCTTTTCCAGCAGGGGTCACATGGAGCCGTGGCGCTGCTTTTGAGAGCGATTCTGACCCCTTACAGCCCTGCACGGCAGCGCTTCTGGCATTCCCTGGGGAATTTGGCGGCTGGGCAGCCCCCGAGGAGTGACAGAGCCGTGCTGAGGCCGGGCGGGCAGGCGGGAGCCGCGGCGCGGAGCTGTGTCTGTCCCGGCTGCTCTGTCCGCTCCGGGCGCGGGGCTCGGGCACCGCCGGGGCCCCTTCGGGCCGGTCCCGGTGCCGCTGGGCGGGCCGGGCTCTCCCGGGGCCGGAGCTGCCCCCGCCCGCCGGAGGAGCCGCTTTCCGGCCGGGAGCGTGGGGCCGCCCCCGGGTGCCGAGTGCCGCCGCTGCCGGGGCTCGCGTGGCTCCCCCGGTCCCCCCGCACCTGGAGCGGCGCCAGCCCGGGAGCGAGTCCCGGCGGGGGCCACTGGGGAACACTTGTGGCTTGTCAGCTTCCGAGTGCGCTGGCAAAAGCCGCTGGGAGGAGGGGAGGGGGAAAAGCCCGACCTGACGGGCTTTTTGTCTCGGGGCTTTGTCGATATTGCTCTTTAGCCGAGCTGTGCCTTTAAATAACGATGTGGTGCCTTCTAGAAACTGTGTCCAATACCTTTTGTACCCTTGCAGGAGGGCTTCGAGCTCAGGTTTTTCCATTGCCGAGTTAACTGCAGGTCCGAGCTGGCAGCGTCCCGTGCATCTGGGGTGCGTGAATCTGTTTGTGATGTTCATTTCCCCTGGATGCAGAGCTGGGCTTTTCGGGCAGACTGTATTTCTCAAGCCTCGGGGTTTATTTAAGCCTTGCACGCGATTTTCTGGAGACGCGGGCCGAGTGAGAACTTTGTCTTGGTGCTGTACTGGGGAATGGAATGCAGGGGGTCCCCGCAATATCCCCGTGGAAGCTGGAATGTCCGAGGGAATGGATGTGACAATTCTCGGGGCTGAACCTGGCTCCCAGCGCTCTGCAGCGTAGGATGCGAGAGAGCAGGGCCGGGGGACAGCAGGGTAGGGACAGCGAGGGGCTTCGTGCTCTGGGTTTGGTGTTGATGTTTCCAGAGCCAGAGCAGGTTGATTTGGTTCAGGTGCACTGGAACAGGATCCAAACCTTGGAAAGGTCTGAGATCAATTGGGAGGAAATGTTTTAAAATGAATGTGTTTCTTGATAGAAATCAGGTTTCAGTTAGTTTTTTAATAGATTTTAAAGGAAATTTTTTTTTGAGGAAAAGTGAAAAAAATGTTTATTTTAATAAGTAGGGCGTAGGAAGAAGAATGAATAACATTAGATAGTTTATTTGTTGTGGAGTAGAGATCAGGAGGTTTAGAAGGTTTTGTGTTTTTTTCACGTGTGTTTGGGATGTGGCGTGGGTCTTTTTGAGCCGTGGGGTGTTTTGGTGGTAGCTTGGGTTTTGGGATTGGAGTAAAGTTGAACAGTTTTAGAAGAAGTTACTATGGTTTTGGCAATTATTTTGTATTCACTAATCAATGATGTCAGGAAAATTAATCCACAAACACCAGAGGTTTATGTCCAAAAAGGAGACAGAGGAGTCCTTTTACTTTATTCGAATAAAGGGAGAGGCCATGGGGCATTCCCCTGGGGTTTCTCAAATTTTCGGAGGGCCGGCTGCTTGTCCCTTCTCCCTTTCCCCATAGGCTGAGGTACTTGAGAGGTACAGGCTTCCCGGAATGCCTGACACCTGGGGTACCTTTCCCCCCACCACGCATAATCCCTTCTTAATTCTTAGCTTTTGTGGAATTCATGATACTCTTTCAGTGCCTCTTTGATCTTTTAGTGGAATCCATCCCATTGTTTCTGTTGTCTCTCACTGATAGCTGCATCTTATCAGCAGACCCACAGCTTGTTTGTAAAGACAAACCCGTCATTCCTCTCTATGAGAAGTTATTTTCAAAAAAGTACAAAATGGATTTTTTGTTGTCTCGGTTAAACAATAGAGCTGAGAGAGAATTTGGGGTAGACTGCATTAGTATTGTATACAGATTGTACGTTAAAAGTTTTTTTTTTCTTTGTTAGTTTTGAAGTTACAGAATTTGCTTAAGCATAAAGCAGATGGTGGGGATATAATATAATGTAATTTTAGGACATCTTGATTTTTATTGTATATCTTTGGCTTAATGGTCAAATTATTTTTTACTTTTAGATATACTTTTATAGAGATACAGGTAAATATAAATAGTGGTAGTAATATCGAGTAAGCAGAGTTATTTATGTGGTTTTTATTCAATATTAGTTTTTGTGGTGGCACATAGTGTGTTGTTTCATTTTTTTGTGTTCACTACGTGAAATTTGGTTTTTGAATAAAGATGATTTTTATGAATGGGTTGGTTTGTATTTTAGGTAGAACCAATTAAAATAGATTTTGATATGTATTATTTGGTTTTGTTTATTGTATGTACGGGTTCAGATTGGGTAGGGTTTGTTTGGTTAGCTGAGTTTTGGGTGTTAATTAGGTGGCTTTTGTTAGATGCAGTTTTTAATTTTTGGCAGTTTTTTGAGTGGTTTTAAGGTGATTTTTAGTAATTGATTGTATCTTTTTTTTGGTTTGTAGTTGGTGTATAATAATGTATATGTTCTATTTATTTAATGTTGTGTTTTTTAGTTTAGGTGTTGATGATAAGTTTGGATTCCTTTCTGTTGTGGTGTTTCTTATTAGCTTCATTTCTGGGGACACAGGCATTTATATGGTGGCTTTTTATAGGTATATTTTTGGGGGTGGTGTTTTTTAACTTGTTGTAGTTTAGGTTGGTTTTTTGTTTTTAATTAGTTATTAAAATTTTTTATAGAGTCTTGGTAATTATTCAGGTATTACTATAAATGTAGAGCTTTGGGGTTTTTTTACTGATGTCTAGGGTTAGTTGAATGGCTTTGAGTTCAGTGACTTGGTTTGATTTTTTTTTTTAATAGTTGGTGTTGTCAGGAAAATTACTCCACGAACACCAGAGGTTTATATCCAAAAAGGAGACAGAGGAGTCCTTTTACTTTATTCAAATAAAGGGAGAGGCCATGGGGCATTCCCCTGGGGTTTCTCAAATTTTTGGAGGGCACAGCCTCCTTTTTTATCCTAATTCCCGGCCGCTTGTCCCTTCTCCCTTTCCCCATAGGCTGAGGTACTTGACAGGTACAGACTGCCCGGAACGCCTGACACCTGGGGTACCTTTTCCCCCTCCACCCCCAATGCATAATCCCTTCTTAACTTTTATGGAACTCATAGTGTTCTTTCAGTGCCTCTTTGATCTTCTACTGGAATTCATCCCATTGTTTCTGTCGTCTGTCACTGATAGCTACATCTTATCAACTGACCCACAGCTTGTTTGTAAAGACAAGCTCATCATTCCTTTCAGTGTGATGTGTGGAGTTCAATAGGGTTGCTTTTTATTTATGTTTAACTTTGCTGATGTGATAAGAACTGTTAGTGAAAGAGCATAGCATCTGTTTTTGCTGGTGGTTGTATGGCGTGGCTTTTGTTTGTTACCTGTTTTGGGTTTTTTTTTGTTAGTGAGATTAAACTTTATTTTGGGGTTAATTTGTGATTATTTTAAAGATTTTAGTGCAATTTAGGTTTTTGATTTGGGGGTGCTGTGATGAGACTGCTTTATTTGTTTTATGTGGTATTGGTGGTGTGGATAGAGGGAATACTTGTTTTTAAAATTTATTTTAGTATTGTTAGTTGAAGTGTTAGGATGCATTGTGTTTCAGTGTTGAATCTTTTTGAGGTGGTTTGGATTTTTTCTAGGTTAAGATTTTTTTCCCTTGGCTGGTTCTATTGATCATATGGGTGGGAATTTGATGCTGTTTGTTTTTTTGTTTTTGTTTTTTTTTTTAGGAATTGGATTTTTGCAGTACACCCGGAAGAATTTACTTTATTTCAAAACATACTAGTTTAATCACATAAAGATTCCCATATTAACTCGTCAGTCTTTTAGATTCTTTTTCTCATTTAGGTTTTCCAGAATTTACTGTTGATTTAGCAATCAAGCAGGGATGGCACTTCGTTCTTGAAAAGATGGCTATGGAAAAACCTGTGTCTAACAACATGTGCCTGACAGAGGGCAATGATTTTGCTGTTATTACAGGGCCAAATACGAGTGGCAAATCAACTTTGGCATGGAACTGCTGAAGGAGAGGAGTTTCTGGTGGGCTCCCAGTGGCATCTGATGGAGTGACGGTGAGAGCATCTCATAGGGTCTGGGGGAGCACGTGGATGCAACTGGACGTGGAGCACTGCTTAAAGGAGGTGGTGATGGACAAAGCTTTTTGCCAGGAAGCAGCACCTGAACAGCTGAGCCAGTGTGGAGTTGCAGGGGTGACCTTTCCCCTTTTGATTTAATCTTGACAGTCCCTCCCTGGTGCCCTCAATCTGTCACAAGAATTCCAAAAATAAAAAGGCTGAGTGAACAGTGAAAAGAAGGGGTATAGGTAAGGTGGAGTTCAGGTGTACCCCACCCCAAACCCTAAACAGCAGCCCTCACAGCGCTCCCGTTTCCTTGAGACAGCTGCAGGCAGGAACCCTAAAGCAGCAGAGTGCCAGAACCCACGAGAGGTGCAGGCAGTTCCCTGGTGCTAGGGCCAGCCAGGAAGAGATAGTGGGGGGACGATCCGCAGGGTTGGGGAAACAGGGGGTTTCCCGCCCCGCCCCACCCTGGGCTCTCTGTCCCTCCGCAGCCAGGGATTGCTCCCACCCCTCCTCGAGGCGGCGGTTGGTAAGGCTTCGTGCCTGGCCTCCGCAAAGAGTTCGGCTCTGTCAGCCTCTGCCCTGTCTCAGGGCCAAACTTAGGTAGGGTAGGGAGCAACTGTGGATTGCCTGGTCCGGGCTAAGGGACATCTCTTGGGGCCTATGGATAAGGAGCATCCCCGGTTGCAAGCGTAGGGTTGTAAGTTTGTAGGGTTCAGCGGGGCAGCTTGGCAGTGACACGGAGAGGCTGAGGGAGGGCTTCAGAGGTCAAGGGCTCGAGGGCTGGAGACAAACAGAGAAAATAAAAGGGGTATAGGTTGGGATATAAGGTAGAGTACAGGACTATTCAAACCCTAAACAGCAGCCCTAACAGCGCTCCCGTTTCCTTGAGACAGCTGCAGGCAGGAACCCGAAAGCAGCAGAGTGCCAGAACCCCCGAGAGGTGCAGGCAGTACCCCTGGTGCTAGGGCCAGCCAGGAAGCGATAGTGAGTGCTCGGGCCTACTGCTGTCGTATAAGCTGGGGTTTCTATCCTTGGGGTACCCTGGGCTCCCTGGCCCTCACTGACTGGAGAGTCTTCCTCCCCTCCTTGAGGTGGTGGTCATTTGGCTGTCAGCCAATACTGCTGTGAAGCAAGCCTCTGCCTCCCTGTGGGGTGAAGTGTGCAGCCCATGAACCTGGGCATTCTCTAGAGAAGGTAAGTGCTGGGTTTTCACAGATGTGCCACTAAGATCCTGCATTGATATTTGGTCTTCTTGGTTGTAGCTGACCAGGAGACGACATCCTGGCAATGGCAGGAGCTTCCCAGATGGCGAGGAGGCCTTCCTTCACGCCCCATGTGGATCCACCCCACCAAGCATCCGAGAGCTGAGTCGAAGGCTACCACCCGCAGAGGGGGGATGAAAGCGGGGTGCCGGGTCGGGGCTCGTGACCTGGGATTTTTGAGTCAGCTTTGGGGACGGGGAGGTCCAGGCTGTGGCCCCTTAGGCCACACGGTGGGAGAGCCTCACTTTTGTTCACAGTGCTGAGGTGTGCAGGACAGAGTAGCCTCGGGGCGTGGCGTGTCACTTGTCCGTCGTGCCTTCTGTGTCTTTTGTGCCTCTTGTGTTGTACGTGCCTTGCCCTATCTCTTCTGGGGGCTTACCAGAAACCCCAGCATCACTTATAGCATCTCCAATCTCTGGGCTCCTCGGCTCGGCTGCTCTCAGAGGCCTTGGAATCGCGTCTCTTTTGAAAAGCATCCGATCGGATGTCTTTTAGACCTCTTGTTCCGAGCTGTGTCAACAGCCGTGCGCCGCGAGGATCCATTGTTGCGGCTTAGGACTTGAAGAAACGCAAAGATAGGTAGGGGACTGCGGCCATAAGATTCTTGGGCCTCCGTCTTGGCGGTTCCTGGAGTTTGCCATTCCATCAGCATCTTCTTCCTCCCGGGTTCTGTGAGCTTCATCAGCTCACCTTCATTCTCACCCGGCTCATCTCGTTCCGCATTCTCTCAGTCCTTGCGGCCGTCCTTGTGGCCCAGAGTTTTGTTTCCCCATTGTGTCCCCTCGTCGGGTGTCTGGTGTGTCACGGGTGTCTGGGTGTAGTTGTCCCGGAGCTGCTCTGCCCTGCTGCCCAGCCTGGCTGTAGGTGTACAAGGCCAAGTCCCAGGCCCCTGTAATTTGAACTTTGTGATGTAGGGTGTAGTTGGGGTCTAGAACATATTCCTCGATCAACACAAGATGTCTGGAGCTGTGAAGTTACCCTGCAGCACTTTGACTTTTGTCTCAGCTCTCTTTCAGATGCGGATGGATGAAATCAGTGGCAGAGCGCCCCATCCAGGGTAAGGGGGTTCCCCCGAGAAGGTAAGTCAGTGTTTGTCTTTGCAGGGCAACTGGAACCGGTCCCTGTGTTACAGGTCTCCTCTTTGTCTTTATTTTTAGGAAATAGAGCCATCTAGCAGCAGTCAAGGTGAAGCGGGCAAGGTGAGCGTTGACCGGTGGAGGGAGGCTGTTGTTATCGCTGGGCTCTCAGTTTCTGGTGCAACGCCAAGCGTCCCTCCTTGTTTGCGTGCTTTAGGCGGTCCAGTCGCGTTTCGTCGAGACCCCGTCGCCAGCCGGCCGGCACGCCTGCTTCACCGCTCCCGTGAGCCCTGCGGAAGCGTCACAGGGACCGCGTGACGGAGCCTTTTCCACGTAAAGGGGCCTTGTGGCTGGCCTTCAGGAAGGGGCCGAGGGCTTCCCGTGAGTTGGGGATGTCGGGGGGAGGAGCGAGGGCCTGTTCAAGTCTCAGCAACGCCGCATCACTTTTTCTTCTCTTAACTCAGGCGTGCCCTGTGCTGATGGCGTCCGGCACCCGGCATGTCCGTAGCATGTGGCCTCAGGACACAGCCATTCATAGGAGACCGTGAGTAGCGGAATTGTCGGGTTTTGGCCGACGCCCTGCACAGATCAGCTGCTGATTTTCTGTTTTATTTTTTGTAGCTGACCTGGAGATGATATCCTGGAGATGGCAGGAACTTTCTGGATGGCGAGGCGGCCTTCCTTGGCGCTCCACATGGATCCTTCCCACCGGGCATTCGAGAGCATAGTCGATGACTGAGATCCGCAGAGTGGATGAAAGTTGGGACTCGTCGGGACTCGTGACCCGGGATATTTGAGTCAGCTTTGGGGACGGGGAGGTCCAGGCTGTGGCCCCTTAGGCTGCACGGTGGGAGAGCCTCACTTTTGTTCACAGTGCTGAGGTGTGCAGGACAGAGCAGCCTCGGGGTGCGTCGTTTCACTTGTCCGTTGTGCCTTCTGTGTCTTTTGTGCCTCTCGTGTTGTATGTGCCTTCCCTTATCCCTTCTGGGGGCTTACCAGAAACCCTGACGCCGTTCTTAACATCTCCAATCTCTGGGCTCCTCGGCTCGGCTGCTCTCAGAGGCCTTGGAATCGCGTCTCTTTTGAAAAACATCCGATCGGATGTCTTGTAGACGTCTTCTTCCGAGCTGTGTCAACAGCCGTGCGCCGCGAGGATCCATTGTTGCGGCTTAGGACTTGAAGAAACGCAAGGATAGGTAGGGGACTGCGGCCCTCAGGTTCTTGAGCATCTGTCTTGGCAGTTCCTGGAGTTAATTGTTCCATCAGCATCTTCTTCCTCCCGGGTTCTGTGAGCTTCATCAGCTCGCCTTCATTCTCACCCGGCTCATCTCGTTCCGCATTCTCTCAGTCCTTGCGGCCGTCCTTGTGGCCCAGAGTTTTGTCTCCCCATTGTGTCCCCTCGTCTGTTGTCTGGTGTGTCACGGGTGTCTGGGTGTAGTTGTCCCGGAGCTGCTCTGCCCTGCTGCCCAGCCTGGCTGTAGGTGTACAAGGCCAAGTCCCAGGCCCCTGTAATTTGAACTTTGTGATGTAGGGTGTAGTTGGGGTCTAGAACATATTCCTCGATCAACCAAGATGTCTGGAGCTGTGAAGTTACCCTGCAGCACTTTGACTTTTGTCTCAGCTCTCTTTCAGATGCGGATGGATGAAATCAGTGGCAGAGCGCCCCATCCAGGGTAAGGGGGTTCCCCCGAGAAGGTAAGTCAGTGTTTGTCTTTGCAGGGCAACTGGAACCGGTCCCTGTGTTACAGGTCTCCTCTTTGTCTTTATTTTTAGGAAATAGAGCCATCTAGCAGCAGTCAAGGTGAAGCGGGCAAGGTGAGCGTTGACCGGTGGAGGGAGGTTGTTGTTATCGCTGGGCTCTCAGTTTCTGGTGCAACGCCAAGCGTCCCTTCTTGTTTGCGTGCTTTAGGCGGTCCAGTCGCGTTTCGTCGAGACCCCGTCGCCAGCCGGCCGGCACGCCTGCTTCGCCGCTCCCGTGAGCCCTGCGGAAGCGTCACAGGGACCGCGTGACGGAGCCTTTTCCACGTAAAGGGGCCTTGTGGCTGGCCTTCAGGAAGGGGCCGAGGGCTTCCCGTGAGTTGGGGATGTCGGGGGGAGGAGCGAGGGCCTGTTCAAGTCTCAGCAATGCCTCATCACTTTTTCTTCTCTTAACTCAGGCGTGCCCTGCGACGACGCTGCCTGGTCCCGGCGTGGCCGTATTGTGCGGCCTCAGGACACGGCCGTTCGCAGGAGACCGTGAGTAGCGGAATTGTCGGGTTTTGGCCGACGCCCTGCAAAGATCAGCTGCTGATTTTCTGTTTTATTTTTTGTAGCTGACGGAGAGACGACAGCCTGGCGATGGCAGGAACTTCCCGGATAGCCAGGTGGCCTTCCTTGGCTCTCCGTGTGGATCCTCCCCAGCGGGCATCCGAGAGCTGAGTCGAAGGCTACGACCCGCAGAGGGGATGAAAGTGGGGTGCCGGGTCGGGACTTGTGACCTGGGATATTTGAGTCAGCTTTGGGGACGGGGAGGTCCAGGCTGTGGCCCCTTAGGCCGCACGGTGGGAGAGCCTCACTTTTGTTCACAGTGCTGAGGTGTGCAGGACAGAGCAGCCTCGGGGCGTGGCGTGTCACTCGTCCATCGTGCCTTCTGTGTCTTTTGTGCCTCCTGTGTTGTATGTGCCTTCCCTTATCCCTTCTGGGGGCTTACCAGAAACCCCAGCGTCACTTATAGCATCTGCGATCTCTGGGCTCCTTGGCTCGGCTGCTCTCAGAGGCCTTGGAATCGCGTCTCTTTTGAAAAACATCCGATCGGATGTCTTGTAGATGTCTTCTTCCGAGCTGTGTCAACAGCCGTGCGCCGCGAGGATCCATTGTTGCGGCTTAGGACTTGAAGAAACGCAAAGATAGGTAGGGGACTGCGGCCCTCAGGTTCTTGAGCATCTGTCTTGGCAGTTCCTGGAGTTAATTGTTCCATCAGCATCTTCTTCCTCCCGGGTTCTGTGAGCTTCATCAGCTCGCCTTCATTCTCACCCGGCTCATCTCGTTCCGCATTCTCTCAGTCCTTGCGGCCGTCCTTGTGGCCCAGAGTTTTGTCTCCCCATTGTGTCCCCTCGTCTGTTGTCTGGTGTGTCACGGGTGTCTGGGTGTAGTTGCCCCGGAGCTGCTCTGCCCTGCTGCCCAGCCTGGCTGTAGGTGTAAAAGGCCAAGTCCCAGGCCCCTGTAATTTGAAATTTGTGACATAGGTTTTACTTTGGAATCTAGAGGCTTTTCCTAGATCAACACAAGATGTCTGCATCTGTGAAGTTATCCTGCAGTGCTTTGAGTTGTGTCTTAGCTTCCTAAGCATTTTATTATTTGCTGCCGAATGTGGGGTTCAGAAGAGTAAGGAAAACCCATGCTGATTATATTGTATTGGTGCTTACTGTGTGCTGGGATAAAGGACTTTGTAATGGTGTTACTTAAGTTCATGTCTCTCAGGGTGGAGGCCTTTATGTTGTTCTAGTCTCTGAGCTTTTTGGAGGTTTTAATGCCTTTCTTGTCCCTAAGTTTATTTTCTTATCCAAAAATAACTCCAATACTGTCCCTACTACATAACTTTCACAGTAAAAGAGAACAGATTACTATAGCTGTTATGCTAAGGTCAGTAATAATGATGGATAAAAACTTTATAAAAGTACTGAAATTTGTACCAAATAGCTTTAGTTTATTTTTTCTTTGGCCTACCCTACATCCCAATCCCAGTAACATGTTTTAAAAGTGTATTAGTAATTATACCCTGTTTATTAGAGGAGGAGCAAAAAAACCCCACTACACTCTTTTTACTAATAATTCATACCCCATCATAAAAGTAAAACAAAACACAAAAAGCTATATAAAACCTAACACAACCCAATCTGCTTAAAAAAACCTCAACAGCTTACTAAACTGAAAACCATTCAATGAGCCCTAAGCATTACTAAAAACAACCTAACCACATCTCTACCTTCTAATTCATAAATAATAATCAATGCTCTAGAAAAATAACTAAAGATTAACATTAACAATAAAAAAAATTAAACTACTAAAAAATAAGAAATCACTACAAAAACAAACTAACTGTAAAAATCCATCATATAATATATTCATATCCATCATATATATATTCATATCTCAAAAAATACAACTAATAAAAACCACCAAAGCAATAAACAGGTACATGAAACTACAAAAAGAAAAGATCAAAAATAAACTGCAATTAACCAAACAAAACCAAATTGTTCCTAACTCAATAATCTCATAATACCTTGAATCATCAAAATAAAAATACTATCTCCAAATAAACACAAAACCAAAAAATAAATTTAACCATAAACAATATTTTTCACATTAGCCATGAGTTTAAAACATACTACAATCAAACAAATGAACCCCCTCTAAGAAACAATAATCCAAATAGAAATATAAGAAACCTAACAAATTAGCTACATTACTGTACCCCAAACATACATAAGCACTACATACTCACAATAATAAAAATACATCAATAAATAAAAAACTACCCTATACCTCACACTGCTACTCAAAACATCATCCTTAACCTTAAAAAACAAGCCCTTTAAAAACATAATGCCCCTAAAAAATTAAATCAAACCATAAAACTCATTTCAAAAACAACCTTATCAACACCTCAACTAAAAAACATAATATTCAGTAAATATACCATATCCCCTACCATGCACCAAGTACAAAAAAACAACCCAACAAAACTATTAAAAACCATTTTAAAAACATTAAATAAAAAAGTCTTTCAAATATTAAAAAACATCTAGCAAAAGCCACCTAATTCATTAACACCCCAAACTCCACCAAGCAAACTAACCCTACCCAATCTAAACCCTGACATATCATTAACAAAACCAAAATCCCAGTAACAAATAAAAAAATGTATTTAAAAAAGCAATTAAAATCAATTCCAGGTTAAATAGAAAAAAATCCGTAAAATTGTCTTAACTCAAAAACCAAATGACACATGATAAATAATATGAAAAAATAACACAATGTATACCTCAAAAACTATATACCTCAAAAAAATCTAAGCATTAAATAAAAAATACGTATAAACCTCACTTTTTACTCAATATCTCTACTCTTATCTGTCTATATATATAACTAATTTCCAAAAGAAACAAAACACCCCACACAAGTTATTTTCAAAAACAACACTCATTCCCTCACATCCTTCTCCTAACGATATTCTGTACAACAAAACAAAAGTCTCCCTTACTTTGAATTAATTTTTAACAAACTAAAACAAAAAAATTCTCCAAACTATATATATTTTTTTCTTTCTCTTAAATCTATTCAAATGTACTCTAAACTAAAAACCCAAACACCAAAAACTCACACATCCAGCCCTCGGGGGTCTGGGCCTCAACGCTTTGCAACACCAAAAAAACTGATATATAACTAAACAAAGAAAACTATACTTCCCAACAAGAACTTTCTAAATTGACCATCTCTTCAAACAACAAATAATTTTATTATTTATTATTCATTTGTTTATAATTATAAATACTTTACTCATTAAATAAACATTTTTTTCAATTTTCCTCCAAAGAAATCTTTTCCCAAACCAATTAAACAAAATAAAAAAAACACTTAAATTTTCTTTATTAAAAACCCTTTTCAAAACTTTTCTCCCAAATTTACCCTAAACCAGGAAAAATATCTCTTGTGCATTATACATATATCAATGTAGTATATAAATATATATTTGATAAAAATAGACATTAAAAAAATGTTTGATTACCATTTCAGGTAAAGGGGCTGTTTGGTGTTTATTAGGTTAGAGGTAGAGCTTTTAAATAAATAATGTAGAAATTAAAATGCACAAATCTATAATAAATACATTAAGATATAGACATAAAAAAGAAATATAAGTAATATAAACATAGACATGTAGATTAATATTAAATAAGATATATATAGATGTTATATATGCTTATATGTTATATATGCTGCTTCATCCCCTACTGCAAGGTCACCAATGACAACAACACCCCTCCATGTTCACCAAAATCATATTGCCAATATTTCCAATAGATAGTACATACATCACGGCAGCCATGTAAATCCACCACACCTCGTCAGCACATGCACACTGCTGTACCATCCACTAACCAACCCACACAGCCCTCCAAATAAACCACACCACACAAGCCCACCAAAACACGTGTGGCACAGCATCCGGAAACCACACAAATGTACAGCACCGCGTTTGGCCAGAAATGCATGAGCACAACCATTTTTAACCACAAATAAATGCACATCACCATATTCAACCCAAAATGCATCTGCAGACCACCATATCGAACCAGAAATACACATGAACCACCATAGTTACCTAAAAATAAATGCACAGCACCAAATGTGAACCAGAAAAACACAACCACCACCATTCCACTGCTGCTGGAATGGAGTGGCCCTCTCAGGAGGATCCCGGTTGCTTCAGGGCTTTGCGTCCACAAAGGAAAGGCATGCAGAAGGCAGCACCATCACCCCAGCCCTGTAGTCTGGACCTAGAAAGGCTTCCAATAAAGCAAGGTGCTGCTGTCCAGGGCAGTTGGAGTTGTTCTGTGCCTTCTTTGGGGGGGAAGAGCAAAGGCTGGGGGGGACGGGATGGAGACTGGGGGGCTCCCGTGTCCCTTGGGGCACGCCGAGGCCCCACCAGAGGGAGGGACACGCTGCGCTGGAGGAGCAAGGTGAGCGGGGAATGGGGAGGGCTGGTGCTGGGTACCCTTGCCCAGAGGGGACCCCGAGCTGCCAGGAAATTCCCTGGGAGGGCTGGGTGCAGAATCCAAAAACCTGTGGAGTTGTTCTAGTTTTTACGGTAGGTATTGGCAAGGGACAGGAATTGACCTCTCTAAATCCCCTTGGAAAGGAACCCCCTCTCTGTGCACTCCGTCGTTAGGGTTTTGTTATGTCAGGAACGGCTTAGGGTTAAGAAAGTGGGTTTTGTCTTTCCACCTCTTACTTCCCTGTAAAATGGGAGTGTATAAAACACATGTGTGCATCCCTGAGGTATTAAAATGCACCGAGAGAAATTTCTGGGCCTAAGGTCCATAGAGACGAGCGCGTTCTGCGCTCGGGGTTGAGTAGGGATTTATATTTTTGTCATTCTGACCTGTTAGCTGAAAGAATTGGGAGAGTTTCCAAGAGAAAGAAATGCAAATTTCAAAAAGCAGAACATTAGAAAGAGAAATATATAAATGTATACATGTAAAAATAAATATAGGGAAAGCTAGGTAGATCTATATATAGAGAGAGAGCCATAAAAAAGAAAGAAATACAAGTAATCCAAGTCTAGACAAGTAGACTAATATTCAGTATGAAAACTATATGGATAGATGCTAATATAATATATTTTAATATCAGTTCTGTATGATATCTCTGTATAGATAAAGAAGATCAATATGATAAACATAAATATTACAAAAATTTAAATGTAGAGTCCTTTTGTTATTTATTTGGATAGGGGCATGGCATATAAATGAATAATATAGAAGTGAAAATATACACATCTATAATAAAGAAATAAATATAGGGAGAAAGATTGGGAGATAGATAGATAGAGAGATAGATAGATAGAGAGATAGAGAGATAGAGAAAGAGACAGAAAGATAGAGAGATATAGCCATAGAAAAGAAATAAACACAAATTATCTATATCTAGACAAGCTGGTTAATATTCAATATGAAAAATATACGGATAGATGGTAATGTATTTTAATATCTGTTGTGCATTATATCTCTGTGTGTATAAATAAAGAAAATCAATATTATAGAAAGAGATATTATAAATCTTTCAATCAAGGGATTTACTGGTTTTTATTTGGTTACAGGCATGGCATTTAAGTGAATAATATAGAAATGAAAATATACACATCTATAATAAAGAAATAGATATAGGGAGATATATATAGAGAGAGATAGAGCCATAAAAAAAAAGTAAATACAGATAATCTAAATCTAGAAAAGTCGATTTATATTCAGTATGAAAACTATATGGATAGATGCTAATATAATATATTTTAATATCAATTATGTCTGATTTCTATGTGTATAGATAAAGAAGACCAATGTGATAGAAATAAATATTACAAATATTTAAATGTAGGGGCTTTTTGTTTTTTATTTGGATAGAGGCATGGCATTTAAATGAATAATATAGAAATCAAAATATACACATCTATAATAAAGAAATGTATATAGGGTGATAGATATGGAGATATATAGATAGGGAGATAGATAGATAGATAGATAGATAGATAGATAGATAGAGCCATAAAAGAAGAAATAAATACCAGTAATACAAATCTGGACAAGTAAATTAATGATCAGTATGAAAACTATATAGATAGATGGTAATGTACATTAATATCTGTTATGCATTGTATCTGTGTGTATAAATATAGAAGATCAATATTTTAGAAAAATATTTTAATTTTTTTAAACAAGGGGCTTTTCTTTTTTTATTTAATTAAAGGCATGGCATTTAAATGAATAATATAGAAATGAAAATATACACATCTATAAGAAAGAAATATATGTAGTGAGATAGATAGATAGATAGATAGATAGATAGATAGATAGATAGAGCCATAAAAGAAGAAATAAATACCAGTAATCCAAATCTGGACAAGTAAATTAATGATCAGTATGAAAACTATAGGGATAGATGGTGATGTACTTTAATATCTGTTATGCATTGTGTCTGTGTGTACAAGTATAAAAGATCAATATTATAGAAATAGATATTAAAAACATTTAAAACAAGGGTTTAATTGTTTTTTATTTGGTTAGAGGCTTAGAGGCAGGGCTTTTAAATGATTAATATAGAAATGAAAATATACACATCTATAATAAAGAAATAAATAAAGGGAGATATATCTATGTATAAATTGAAATAAAAACCAAAAAAAAACCCAAGTTATCTAAAACTAGACAAGTAGATTAATATTCAATTTGAAAAATATATGGATCGACGTTCATATATTTTTATATTGATTATGCATTTTATCGATGTGTATAAATATAGCTCAATATGATAGAAATAAATATTAATTACATTTAAGTGAAGGTGTATTTTGTTTTTTATTTGGTTAGAGGCAGGGCTTGCTAAGTTTCGATGGGGGGTGGGTTTTGGGACGTACCTCGGAGAAGAATTTTTGGAAGGGGGTTGCACACGTGGTTTCTTGCCTCGCTTCTCTGCACGTGCAGGGGCGCCCCCCCGCCCGCCCCGGGCTGAGCTCTGCGGCAGTGCTGCCGCCTTGTGGGCAAAGAGCGGTACTGCAGCTGTGCGCCGAGCCGGGCGGGGCGGGGCCGAGCGGGGGCCGAGGAGGTTCGAGCCGAGCCGAAGCGGGCGATGCCGAACCGAGCCGAAGCGGGACGGAAAGAGCCGAGCCGAAACGGGCCGGAAAGAGCCGAACCGAGCCGAGCCGCGACGGCCCCCCCCCGTCCTCCGGAGCCGGCCGGGAGGACCCCGGCAGAGGCGTTGACTCCAATGCCTGCCGCCGCAGGCGCGGCCGCCGCCCAGCTACGGAGCCGCTGAGCCCCGCCGCCATCGTCCTCGCCCCGGGAAAGGCGGCGGACAATCGGGCGGAGTGCTCGGAGTCGGTCAGCGTCGGCAGGTTTTTCGTTCAGGCAAGTAAGTTAGACAGACGCGCTGAGAGCAGCGGGGGCCTAAATTGTGCCACAACAAAGATGGCCGCTCTGCCGGAAGTGGCTTCAGCCACAACAAAGATGGCGGCGAGGAAGGGCGGAAGTGACGTCACGCCACGCACAACATGGCTGCCCGGTCGTGCCCGGCTTGACCTCCCAAGGATGGCGGCCAAAAAGGCGGGAAAATGGAAGGACCCCGGGCGGTGGGTGCGTGCGATTGACTGCCTGACAAACACTCCGGCGCCGACGCCGCTCCGGCGCAATTTTCCGCGGCTTTTCCGGCCGTGCGGACACGGGCTGTGCGCTCGGCGGCGCCGGGGCCGGGCGCCAGCAGGTCGGGCGCCGACAGGCAGCGGTGAAGACGCCTCACTCTGCCGGGGTCCTTACCGCGGCCGCGTTCTGGGGCTTCTGGCACTCGCGACGACCCGTACCTCGCCGCGGCTCCTTTCACTGGGCGCCCCTATTTACTTAAATGCTTGACATTTAAATCAATAACATAGAAATGGAAATATACACATCTACAATAAAGAAATGAATATAGGGAGATAGATAGATAGATAGATAGATAGATAGATAGATAGATAGATAGATAGATAGATAGATAGATAGATAGATAGATAGATAGATAGATAGATAGATAGATAGATAGATAGAGCCATAAAAGAAGAAATGAATTCCAGTAATCCAAATCTGGACAAGTAAATTAATGATCTGTATGAAAACTATAGGGATAGATGGTGATGTACTTTAATATCTGTTATGCATTGTGTCTGTGTGTACAAATATAAAAGATCAATATTATAGAAATAGATATTAAAAACATGTAAAACAAGGGTTTAATTGTTTTTTATTTGGTTAGAGGCTTAGAGGCAGGGCTTTTAAATGATTAATATAGAAATGAAAATATACACATCTATAATAAAGAAATGTATATAGGCTGATAGATAGGGAGATATATAGATAGGGAGATATAGAGATAGGGAGATAGATAGGGGGATAAATAGATAGGTAGATAGATAGATAGATAGATAGATAGATAGGTAGATAGATAGATAGATAGATAGATAGATAGATAGATAGATAGATAGATAGATAGATAGATAGATAGATAGATAGATAGATAGAGAGAGCCATAAAAGAAGAAATGAATACCAGTAATCCAAATCTGGACAAGTTAATTAATGATCAGTATGAAAACTATATAGATAGATGGTTATGTGCTTTAATATCTGTTATGCATTATATCTGTGTGTATAAATATAGAAGGTCAATATTATAGGAAAATATATTAATTTTTTTATACAAGGGGCTTTTCTTTTTTTATTTAATTAAAGGCATGGCATTTAAATGAATAATATAGAAATGAAAATATACACATCTATAAGAAAGAAATATATGTAGTGAGATAGATAGATAGATAGATAGATAGATAGAGCCATAAAAGAAGAAATGAATTCCAGTAATCCAAATCTGGACAAGTAAATTAATGATCAGTATGAAAACTATATTGATAGATGGTGATCTACTTTAATATCTGTTATGCATTGTGTCTGTGTGTACAAATATAGAAGATTAATATTATAGAAATAGATATTAAAAACATTTAAAACAAGGGTTTAATTGTTTTTTATTTGGTTAGAGGCTTAGAGGCAGGGTTTTTAAATGATTAATATAGAAATGAAAATATACACATCTCTAATAAAGAAACGTATATAGGGTGATAGAGAGATATATTGATAGGGAGATACATAGATAGAGAGATAGATAGACAGACAGATAGATAGATAGATAGATAGATAGATAGATAGACAGAGAGATAGAGAGATAGAGAGAGATATAGCCATAAATAAGAAATAAACACAAATTATCTATATCTAGACAAGCTGGTTAATATTCAATATGAAAAATATACGGATAGATGGTAATGTATTTTAATATCTGTTGTGCATTATATCTCTGTGTGTATAAATAAAGAAAATCAATATTATAGAAATAGATATTATAAATCTTTCAATCAAGGGAATTACTGGTTTTTTATTTGGTTACAGGCATGGCATTTAAATGAATAATATAGAAATGAAAATATAAACATCTATAATAAAGAAATAAATATAGGGAGATAGATAGATAGATAGATAGATAGATAGATAGATAGATAGATAGATAGAGCCATAAAAGAAGAAATGAATTCCAGTAATCCAAATCTGGACAAGTAAATTAATGATCAGTATGAAAACTATATAGATAGATGGTAATGTGCTTTAATATCTGTTATGCATTATATCTGTGTGTATAAATATAGAAGGTCAATATTATAGGAAAATATATTAATTTTTTTATACAAGGGCCTTTTCTTTTTTTATTTAATTAAAGGCATGGCATTTAAATGAATAATATATGTCGTTCCGATTGGGAACGGCTTGAAGGAACGACCATGGACTCTCAAGGGAGTCACGACAGGAGAATTCCTAGTTTATTGCTTCAGCCCTGTCTTATAGACAGATACGTGGAAAAGTACAGAAAGGAAACTCTTATTGGTTAACAAAGTACTACATCACTATCATTGGTCAGGGGCACTCTGCCCCCCTTGACTGTCTCTTGCAAGGAGAAACAACAGGTTGCAAAACAACACCTGCAAGGCTGTTTAGTATTTCTGAGAATTGTTTTAATTCCTTCTCATGAATTTCCCAGGCTAGCTTCAGTCAGGCCTGAGAGCTATGTGGCCTGCAATAACTACAGGCACTCTGGCTCAGATTTAGCATCCACAATTCACCTTTTTCGCTTAGGAAAAAAAAATAAAAATGTACTCTGTTTGTAATTTTCTGTTGGGCCCTTCAGAAAAGGAACAAACACAGCACAAGAGGTTTCTTTTACTAGAAATTGGAATGGATGCTGATTTAGAATTAATTTAGAATTTTGGTTTATGTTTTGGTATTTAGGATTTGTTCTCCTTGCAAGGATTTGATGGTTGAGTCTAATTTTTCTAATTCAGTGAATTAATACACACACTATACAAAACTATATACAACATTGTTAGTCTGTTCGAATTGACAGTCTAACATGTCAATAGAGTAGTTTGAAAGAACACCAAAGTGATAAAAACAATGCACAATGCAATTTATATGCAATTTGATCCCCTCTTCTTATCCCGCTTTTTTTTTTCTTTCTTTTTTTTTTTTTTTTTCACATACAATTGAAGGATTTTTGAGGGATTTATAAAGTTTTCATGGTTGCTGTTATTGTTCATCGGGTTTGAACAGTAGTTCATGAATTTCAGGAAGGTTTAGGGAATTTGAAGTTACCATCTCTTCACGGCTGTTTGTCAGTTCTGTAAACACAAAATTTAAAAGATACAAAGTGAGTTAGTTTTGGGTCCTGCTAGGACTGCAGGACTTTGGCACGGCTCAGGCCGCTGGAGTTGACAGACTTCGTCGAGGTATTTTTTTGGGTTGGTGCAGCAGGTCCCGGTGGAGGGCCTGCCGCTGTCTTTCTCTCCCCCCGCCACCTTTATGGGTGCGGGGGGGCTGCTGCTAGAGTTCAGATCGGGAGCGGAGCACGGCAAGCGCTCTCTTTCCCTCCCGCACCTCCCTGCTGGAGCGCGGGGGGAGCGAAGTGGGCGCAGGGCTAGCGCCTCCCGTGCACGCGCGGGGCGAGCGAGGTCGCCGGCCCCCCCCGCCTGCGCTTTCTCGCCGGTGCTTCGGATGCGCGGGGGGGGCGATGCTTGCCACGGGCCTGGCCCCGGCCCCAGATTTGGGTTTGAGTTCGGGTTTTTCGGGGTTTTCGCGGCCGGCGGCGGCGGGCAGGCACAGGGGGAAAGCAAAGCTGCTGCTTTTCTTCTCCCCGCCGCTCCTCCGCCCGCGGTCGGCCGGTGGCCGGCCGGACTCCGGCTGGTGGCGGCGGGCAGGCGCAGGGGGAACGCGGTTGCTGTTTCCCCTCCCCCCGCCGCTTCTCTGCCGGGGGGAGCCGCGTGCCCCGCCGCGTTGGTACACGGGGGGTTTGCTTGGGCGGGCCCGCCCCCTCCCTCGGTGGCGGCGGCCCGCCGTGTTTCGGAGCTGCGCTCGGACTCCTCGGTGGCGGTGGCCCGCGCGCCGGGCGCGGGGGAGCCGAGCGCCGACTCTCTCCCCTTCCCCCGCCGCGCTGACGGGCTGCAGCGGGGATGTCTGCGCTTTTGTTCGCGGCACAGAAGGAAGAAGCTGGGACAGCTCGGAGGCGCTGGAGAAAGCAGGTTCTGCGGCGGCCGGCGGTGGCGCTTTTGGCGCCGGCGGAGGCTCTGCGGGTGGCACAGGCGCAGGCGGGCAGTCTCCCGCTGGCAAAGCCCGCGCGCCCAGCTCCGCAGATGGCGGCCGCTCAAACCTCTCTGGAGAGGGAGATCTCTGGGCTGCGGGTTGCTCTCGCTCGCCGCTAAAGTCCTCCGAGGGTCTGGGCAGAGCTAAAAGAGCACTATGCAGCTCATCCACGGTTTCACCTCCCGGTCCCTTATCTTGTACAAAGGAGGCACTCCCGGCATCTAAGTTTTTCCTCCCGGTTTCACTGTCCTCAGACTGGCTCCGTTTCAGCGCTTTAAAAAGCACTCCCCAGGTGGCTGCTAGGCTACACACGCTGATATCTCCGTTAGTCAATTCTGACCATAAATAGTCTCCTATCGACAACCAAGTCTTGAGATCAAAGGCATTGTCCATAGTTATAACAAAACCTTGCTCTTTCACCCACTGAAATAAAGCATGCATGGCATCTTCAGAAACACTGAGTCCCATGCGGGGCAGGGCATCCTGCCATGCAAGGTAGGCCAGCTGTTCATCAGCTGAAGTACAGTTCCCCATTATGAGGACCTTATCTTGGCGGCTCCGCGAATGTAATCACACACACGCTAACGGCTCGGACCCGGGGATTTTGAGCTCTGCTTCGCCAAGACGACCGTTCCAAACCTACTCACCGGCAGGCTCCACTATCCCGTTGGTTTCCAGAACCAGCTTCCTCTTGGAAAGCCCGGGAGAATTCCACTTACCCCTCTAGGGGGAAGGGCTGGCTTTTTCCCCCGCTCGCTGCTTACCCTCAGGGGATTAGCAGATCACGTCGGTTGCTTTCTGACCTCAGGGGTCGGCTGCAGTTTATCTTGGGTTACCGGACCTCAGGGGTCGGTTCACATCACGTCGGGCGGTCACCAGATGTCGCTCCGATTGGGAACGGCGATAAAGAACGACAATGGACTCTCAAGGGAGTCACGACAGGAGAATTCCTAGTTTATTGCTTCAGCCCTGTCTTATAGACAGATACGTGGAAAAGTACAGAAAGGAAACTCTTATTGGTTAACAAAGTACTACATCACTATCATTGGTCAGGGGCACTCTGCCCCCCTTGACTGTCTCTTGCAAGGAGAAACAACAGGTTGCAAAACAACACCTGCAAGGCTGTTTAGTATTTCTGAGAATTGTTTTAATTCCTTCTCATGAATTTCCCAGGCTAGCTTCAGTCAGGCCTGAGAGCTATGTGGCCTGCAATAACTACAGGCACTCTGGCTCAGATTTAGCATCCACAAATATAGAAATGAAAATATGCACATCTATAAGAAAGAAATATAGATAGATAGATAGATAGATAGATAGATAGATAGATAGATAGATAGATAGATAGATAGATAGATAGATAGATAGATAGAGCCATAAAAGAAGAAATGAATTCCAGTAATCCAAATCTGGACAAGTAAATTTATGATCAGTATGAAAACTATAGGGATAGATGGTGATGTACTTTAATATCTGTTATGCATTGTGTCTGTGTGTACAAATATAGAAGATTAATATTATAGAAATAGATATTAAAAACTTGTAAAACAAGGGTTTAATTGTTTTTTATTTGGTTAGAGGCTTAGAGGCAGGGCTTTTAAATGATTAATATAGAAATGAAAATATAGACATCTATAATAAAGAAACGTATATAGGGTGATAGAGAGATATATTGATAGGGAGATACATAGATAGATAGATAGATAGACAGACAGATAGATAGGTAGATAGATAGATTGATAGATAGATAGACAGAGAGATAGAGAGATAGAGAGAGATATAGCCATAAATAAGAAATAAACACAAATTATCTATACCTAGACAAGCTGGTTAATATTCAATTTGAAAAATATACGGATAGATGGTAATGTATTTTAATATCTGTTGTGCATTATATCTCTGTGTGTATAAATAAAGAAAATCAATATTATAGAAATAGATATTATAAATCTTTCAATCAAGGGAATTACTGGTTTTTATTTGGTTACAGGCATGGCATTTAAATGAATAATATAGAAATGAAAATATAAACATCTATAATAAAGAAATAAATATAGGGAGATAGATAGATAGATAGATAGATAGATAGATAGATAGATAGATAGATAGATAGATAGAGCCATAAAAGAAGAAATGAATTCCAGTAATCCAAATCTGGACAAGTTAATTAATGATCAGTATGAAAACTATATAGATAGATGGTAATGTGCTTTAATATCTGTTATGCATTATATCTGTGTGTATAAATATAGAAGGTCAATATTATAGGAAAATATATTAATTTTTTTATACAAGGGGCTTTTCTTTTTTTATTTAATTAAAGGCATGGCATTTAAATGAATAATATAGAAATGAAAATATACACATCTATAAGAAAGAAATTTATGTAGTGAGATAGATAGATAGATAGATAGATAGATAGATAGATAGATAGAGCCATAAAAGAAGAAATGAATTCCAGTAATCCAAATCTGGACAAGTAAATTAATGATCAGTATGAAAACTATAGGGATAGATGGTGATGTACTTTAATATCTGTTATGCATTGTGTCTGTGTGTACAAATATAAAAGATCAATATTATAGAAGTAGATATTAAAAACATTTAAAACAAGGGTTTAATTGTTTTTTATTTGGTTAGAGGTTTAGAGGCAGGGCTTTTAAATGATTAATATAGAAATGAAAATATACACATCTATACTAAAGAAACGTATATAGGGTGATAGGGAGATATATAGATAGGGACATGGATAGATAGATAGATAGATAGATAGATAGATAGATAGATAGATAGATAGAGATAGAGAGATAGAGAGAGAGATAGAGAGAGAGATAGAGAGATATAGCCATAAATAAGAAATAAACACAAATTATCTATATCTAGACAAGCTGGTTAATATTCAATATGAAAAATATACGGATAGATGGTAATGTATTTTAATATCTGTTGTGCATTATATCTCTGTGTGTATAAATAAAGAAAATCAATATTATAGAAATAGATATTATAAATCTTTCAATCAAGGGAATTACTGGTTTTTATTTGGTTACAGGCATGGCATTTAAATGAATAATATAGAAATGAAAATATACACATCTATAATAGAGAAATAAATATAGGGAGATATATAGATAGATAGATAGATAGATAGATAGATAGATAGATAGATAGATAGATAGAGCCATAAAAGAAGAAATGAATACCAGTAATCCAAATCTGGACAAGTAAATTAATGATCAGTATGAAAACTATATAGATAGATGGTAATGTGCTTTAATATCTGTTATGCATTATATCTGTGTGTATAAATATAGAAGGTCAATATTATAGGAAAATATATTAATTTTTTTATACAAGGGGCTTTTCTTTTTTTATTTAATTAAAGGCATGGCATTCAAATGAATAATATAGAAATGAAAATATACACATCTATAAGAAAGAAATATATGTAGTGAGATAGATAGATAGATAGATAGATAGATAGATAGATAGAGCCATAAAAGAAGAAATGAATTCCAGTAATCCAAATCTGGACAAGTAAATTAATGATCAGTATGAAAACTATAGGGATAGATGGTGATGTACTTTAATATCTGTTATGCATTGTGTCTGTGTGTACAAATATAAAAGATCAATATTATAGAAATAGATATTAAAAACATTTAAAACAAGGGTTTAATTGTTTTTTATTTGGTTAGAGGCTTAGAGGCAGGGCTTTTAAATGATTAATATAGAAATGAAAATATACACATCTATAATAAAGAAACGTATATAGGGTGATAGAGAGATATATTGATAGGGAGATACATAGATAGATAGATAGATAGATAGATAGATAGATAGATAGATAGATAGATAGACAGAGAGATAGAGAGATAGAGAGATAGAGAGATATAGCCATAAATAAGAAATAAACACAAATTATCTATATCTAGACAAGCTGGTTAATATTCAATATGAAAAATATACGGATAGATGGTAATGTATTTTAATATCTGTTGTGCATTATATCCCTGTGTGTATAAATAAAGAAAATCAATATTATAGAAATAGATATTATAAATCTTTCAATCAAGGGAATTACTGGTTTTTATTTGGTTACAGGCATGGCATTTAAATGAATAATATAGAAATGAAAATATACACATCTATAATAAAGAAATAAATATAGGGAGATAGATAGATAGATAGATAGATAGATAGATAGATAGATAGATAGATAGATAGATAGATAGAGCCATAAAAGAAGAAATGAATACCAGTAATCCAAATCTGGACAAGTTAATTAATGATCAGTATGAAAACTATATAGATAGATGGTAATGTGCTTTAATATCTGTAATGCATTATATCTGTGTGTATAAATATAGAAGGTCAATATTATAGGAAAATATATTAATTTTTTTATACAAGGGGCTTTTCTTTTTTTATTTAATTAAAGGCATGGCATTTGAATGAATCATATAGAAATGAAAATATACACATCTATAAGAAAGAAATATATGTAGTGAGATAGATAGATAGATAGATAGATAGATAGATAGATAGATAGAGCCATAAAAGAAGAAATGAATTCCAGTAATCCAAATCTGGACAAGTAAATTAATGATCAGTATGAAAACTATAGGGATAGATGGTGATGTACTTTAATATCTGTTATGCATTGTGTCTGTGTGTACAAATATAAAAGATCAATATTATAGAAATAGATATTAAAAACATTTAAAACAAGGGTTTAATTGTTTTTTATTTGGTTAGAGGCTTAGAGGCAGGGCTTTTAAATGATTAATATAGAAATGAAAATATACACATCTATAATAAAGAAACGTATATAGGGTGATAGAGAGATATATTGATAGGGAGATACATAGATAGATAGATAGATAGATAGATAGATAGATAGATAGATAGATAGACAGAGAGATAGAGAGATAGAGAGATAGAGAGATATAGCCATAAATAAGAAATAAACACAAATTATCTATATCTAGACAAGCTGGTTAATATTCAATATGAAAAATATACGGATAGATGGTAATGTATTTTAATATCTGTTGTGCATTATATCCCTGTGTGTATAAATAAAGAAAATCAATATTATAGAAATAGATATTATAAATCTTTCAATCAAGGGAATTACTGGTTTTTATTTGGTTACAGGCATGGCATTTAAATGAATAATATAGAAATGAAAATATACACATCTATAATAAAGAAATAAATATAGGGAGATAGATAGATAGATAGATAGATAGATAGATAGATAGATAGATAGATAGATAGATAGATAGAGCCATAAAAGAAGAAATGAATACCAGTAATCCAAATCTGGACAAGTTAATTAATGATCAGTATGAAAACTATATAGATAGATGGTAATGTGCTTTAATATCTGTTATGCATTATATCTGTGTGTATAAATATAGAAGGTCAATATTATAGGAAAATATATTAATTTTTTTATACAAGGGGCTTTTCTTTTTTTATTTAATTAAAGGCATGGCATTTGAATGAATCATATAGAAATGAAAATATACACATCTATAAGAAAGAAATATATGTAGTGAGATAGATAGATAGATAGATAGATAGATAGATAGATAGATAGATGGATAGAGCCATAAAAGAAGAAATAAATACCAGTAATCTAAATCTGGACAAGTAAATTAATGATCAGTATGAAAACTATAGGGATAGATGGTGATGTACTTTAATATCTGTTATGCATTGTGTCTGTGTGTACAAATATAAAAGATCAATATTATAGAAATAGATATTAAAAACATTTAAAACAAGGGTTTAATTGTTTTTTATTTGGTTAGAGGCTTAGAGGCAGGGCTTTTAAATGATTAATATAGAAATGAAAATATACACATCTATAATAAAGAAACGTATATAGGGTGATAGAGAGATATATTGATAGGGAGATACATAGATAGATAGATAGATAGATAGATAGATAGATAGATAGATAGATAGATAGATAGATAGATAGAGATAGAGAGATAGAGATAGAGAGATAGAGAGAGAGATAGAGAGATATAGCCATAAATAAGAAATAAACACAAATTATCTATACCTAGACAAGCTGGTTAATATTCAATATGAAAAATATACGGATAGATGGTAATGTATTTTAATATCTGTTGTGCATTATATCTCTGTGTGTATAAATAAAGAAAATCAATATTATAGAAATAGATATTATAAATCTTTCAATCAAGGGAATTACTGGTTTTTATTTGGTTACAGGCATGGCATTTAAATGAATAATATAGAAATGAAAATATACACATCTATAATAAAGAAATAAATATAGGGAGATATATAGATAGATAGATAGATAGATAGATAGATAGATAGATAGATAGATGGATAGATAAAGCCATAAAAGAAGAAATAAATACCAGTAATCTAAATCTGGACAAGTAAAATAATGATCAGTATGAAAACTATAGGGATAGATGGTGATGTACTTTAATATCTGTTATGCATTGTGTCTGTGTGTACAAATATAAAAGATCAATATTATAGAAGTAGATATTAAAAACATTTAAAACAAGGGTTTAATTGTTTTTTATTTGGTTAGAGGCTTAGAGGCAGGGCTTTTAAATGATTAATATAGAAATGAAAATATACACATCTATACTAAAGAAACGTATATAGGGTGATAGGGAGATATATAGATAGGGACATGGATAGATAGATAGATAGATAGATAGATAGATAGATAGATAGATAGATAGATAGAGATAGAGAGATAGAGAGAGAGATAGAGAGAGAGATAGAGAGATATAGCCATAAATAAGAAATAAACACAAATTATCTATACCTAGACAAGCTGGTTAATATTCAATATGAAAAATATACGGATAGATGGTAATGTATTTTAATATCTGTTGTGCATTATATCTCTGTGTGTATAAATAAAGAAAATCAATATTATAGAAATAGATATTATAAATCTTTCAATCAAGGGAATTACTGGTTTTTATTTGGTTACAGGCATGGCATTTAAATGAATAATATAGAAATGAAAATATACACATCTATAATAGAGAAATAAATATAGGGAGATATATAGATAGATAGATAGATAGATAGATAGATAGATAGATAGATAGATAGATAGAGCCATAAAAGAAGAAATGAATACCAGTAATCCAAATCTGGACAAGTAAATTAATGATCAGTATGAAAACTATATAGATAGATGGTAATGTGCTTTAATATCTGTTATGCATTATATCTGTGTGTATAAATATAGAAGGTCAATATTATAGGAAAATATATTAATTTTTTTATACAAGGGGCTTTTCTTTTTTTATTTAATTAAAGGCATGGCATTCAAATGAATAATATAGAAATGAAAATATACACATCTATAAGAAAGAAATATATGTAGTGAGATAGATAGATAGATAGATAGATAGATAGATAGATAGATAGAGCCATAAAAGAAGAAATGAATTCCAGTAATCCAAATCTGGACAAGTAAATTAATGATCAGTATGAAAACTATAGGGATAGATGGTGATGTACTTTAATATCTGTTATGCATTGTGTCTGTGTGTACAAATATAAAAGATTAATATTATAGAAATAGATATTAAAAACATGTAAAACAAGGGTTTAATTGTTTTTTATTTGGTTAGTGGCTTAGAGGCAGGGCTTTTAAATTATTAATATAGAAATGAAAATATACACATCTATAATAAAGAAACGTATATAGGGTGATAGAGAGATATATAGATAGGGCGCTACATAGATAGATAGATAGATAGATAGATAGATAGATAGATAGATAGATAGACAGAGAGATAGAGTGATAGAGAGATAGAGAGATATAGCCATAAATAAGAAATAAACACAAATTATCTATATCTAGACAAGCTGGTTAATATTCAATATGAAAAATATACGGATAGATGGTAATGTATTTTAATATCTGTTGTGCATTATATCTCTGTGTGTATAAATAAAGAAAATCAATATTATAGAAATAGATATTATAAATCTTTCAATCAAGGGAATTACTGGTTATTATTTGGTTACAGGCATGGCATTTAAATGAATAATATAGAAATGAAAATATACACATCTATAAGAAAGAAATGTATATAGGGTGATAGATAGGGAGATATATAGATAGGGAGATATAGAGATAGGGAGATAGATAGGGGGATAGATAGATAGATAGATAGATAGATAGATAGATAGATAGATAGATAGATAGATAGATAGATAGAGCCATAAAAGAAGAAATGAATTCCAGTAATCCAAATCTGGACAAGTAAATTAATGATCAGCATGAAAACTATAGGAATAGATGGTGATGTACTTTAATATCTGTTATGCATTGTGTCTGTGTGTACAAATATAAAAGATCAATATTATAGAAATAGATATTAAAAACATGTAAAACAAGGGTTTAATTGTTTTTTATTTGGTTAGAGGCTTAGAGGCAGGGCTTTTAAATGATTAATATAGAAATGAAAATATACACATCTATAATAAAGAAATGTATATAGGGTGATAGGGAGATATATAGATAGGGAGATATATAGATAGGGAGATAGATAGGGGGATAAATAGATAGATAGATAGATAGATAGATAGATAGATAAATAAATAGATAGATAGATAGATAGATAGATAGATAGATAGATAGATAGATAGATAGATAGATAGATAGATAGATAGAGCCATAAAAGAAGAAATGAATTCCAGTAATCCAAATCTGGACAAGTAAATTAATGATCAGTATGAAAACTATATAGATAGATGGTAATGTGCTTTAATATCTGTTATGCATTATATCTGTGTGTATAAATATAGAAGGTCAATATTATAGGAAAATATATTAATTTTTTTATACTAGGGGCTTTTCTTTTTTTATTTAATTAAAGGCATGGCATTTGAATGAATAATATAGAAATGAAAATATACACATCTATAAGAAAGAAATGTATGTAGTGAGATAGATAGATAGATAGATAGATAGATAGATAGATAGAGCCATAAAAGAAGAAATGAATTCCAGTAATCCAAATCTGGACAAGTAAATTAATGATCAGTATGAAAACTATAGGGATAGATGGTGATGTACTTTAATATCTGTTATGCATTGTGTCTGTGTGTACAAATATAAAAGATCAATATTATAGAAATAGATATTAAAAACATTTAAAACAAGGGTTTAATTGTTTTTTATTTGGTTAGAGGCTTAGAGGCAGGGCTTTTAAATGATTAATATAGAAATGAAAATATACACATCTATAATAAAGAAACGTATATAGGGTGATAGAGAGATATATTGATAGGGAGATACATAGATAGATAGATAGATAGATAGATAGATAGATAGATAGATAGATAGACAGAGAGATAGAGAGATAGAGAGATAGAGAGATATAGCCATAAATAAGAAATAAACACAAATTATCTATATCTAGACAAGCTGATTAATATTCAATATGAAAAATATACGGATAGATGGTAATGTATTTTAATATCTGTTGTGCATTATATCTCTGTGTGTATAAATAAAGAAAATCAATATTATAGAAATAGATATTATAAATCTTTCAATCAAGGGAATTACTGGTTTTTATTTGGTTACAGGCATGGCATTTAAATGAATAATATAGAAATGAAAATATAAACATCTATAATAAAGAAATAAATATAGGGAGATAGAGAGATAGATAGATAGATAGATAGATAGATAGATAGATAGATAGATAGATAGATAGATAGATAGATAGATAGAGCCATAAAAGAAGAAATGAATTCCAGTAATCCAAATCTGGACAAGTAAATTAATGATCAGTATGAAAACTATATAGATAGATGGTAATGTGCTTTAATATCTGTTATGCATTATATCTGTGTGTATAAATATAGAAGGTCAATATTATAGGAAAATATATTAATTTTTTTATACAAGGGGCTTTTCTTTTTTTATTTAATTAAAGGCATGGCATTTAAATGAATAATATAGAAATGAAAATATACACATCTATAAGAAAGAAATATATGTAGTGAGATAGATAGATAGATAGATAGATAGATAGATAGATAGAGCCATAAAAGAAGAAATGAATTCCAGTAATCCAAATCTGGACAAGTAAATTAATGATCAGTATGAAAACTATAGGGATAGATGGTGATGTACTTTAATATCTGTTATGCATTGTGTCTGTGTGTACAAATATAAAAGATCAATATTATAGAAATAGATATTAAAAACATTTAAAACAAGGGTTTAATTGTTTTTTATTTGGTTAGAGGCTTAGAGGCAGGGCTTTTAAATGATTAATATAGAAATGAAAATATACACATCTATAATAAAGAAACGTATATAGGGTGATAGAGAGATATATTGATAGGGAGATACATAGATAGATAGATAGATAGATAGATAGATAGATAGATAGATAGACAGAGAGATAGAGAGATAGAGAGATAGAGAGATATAGCCATAAATAAGAAATAAACACAAATTATCTATATCTAGACAAGCTGGTTAATATTCAATATGAAAAATATACGGATAGATGGTAATGTATTTTAATATCTGTTGTGCATTATATCCCTGTGTGTATAAATAAAGAAAATCAATATTATAGAAATAGATATTATAAATCTTTCAATCAAGGGAATTACTGGTTTTTATTTGGTTACAGGCATGGCATTTAAATGAATAATATAGAAATGAAAATATACACATCTATAAGAAAGAAATGTATATAGGGTGATAGATAGGGAGATATATAGATAGGGAGATATAGAGATAGGGAGATAGATAGGGGGATAGATAGATAGATAGATAGATAGATAGATAGATAGATAGATAGATAGATAGATAGATAGATAGATAGAGCCATAAAAGAAGAAATGAATTCCAGTAATCCAAATCTGGACAAGTAAATTAATGATCAGCATGAAAACTATAGGAATAGATGGTGATGTACTTTAATATCTGTTATGCATTGTGTCTGTGTGTACAAATATAAAAGATCAATATTATAGAAATAGATATTAAAAACATGTAAAACAAGGGTTTAATTGTTTTTTATTTGGTTAGAGGCTTAGAGGCAGGGCTTTTAAATGATTAATATAGAAATGAAAATATACACATCTATAATAAAGAAATGTATATAGGGTGATAGGGAGATATATAGATAGGGAGATATATAGATAGGGAGATAGATAGGGGGATAAATAGATAGATAGATAGATAGATAGATAGATAGATAGATAGATAGATAGATAAATAGATAGATAGATAGATAGATAGATAGATAGATAGATAGATAGATAGATAGATAGATAGATAGATAGATAGATAGATAGATAGATAGATAGATAGAGCCATAAAAGAAGAAATGAATTCCAGTAATCCAAATCTGGACAAGTAAATTAATGATCAGTATGAAAACTATATAGATAGATGGTAATGTGCTTTAATATCTGTTATGCATTATATCTGTGTGTATAAATATAGAAGGTCAATATTATAGGAAAATATATTAATTTTTTTATACTAGGGGCTTTTCTTTTTTTATTTAATTAAAGGCATGGCATTTGAATGAATAATATAGAAATGAAAATATACACATCTATAAGAAAGAAATGTATGTAGTGAGATAGATAGATAGATAGATAGATAGATAGATAGATAGATAGAGCCATAAAAGAAGAAATGAATTCCAGTAATCCAAATCTGGACAAGTAAATTAATGATCAGTATGAAAACTATAGGGATAGATGGTGATGTACTTTAATATCTGTTATGCATTGTGTCTGTGTGTACAAATATAAAAGATCAATATTATAGAAATAGATATTAAAAACATTTAAAACAAGGGTTTAATTGTTTTTTATTTGGTTAGAGGCTTAGAGGCAGGGCTTTTAAATGATTAATATAGAAATGAAAATATACACATCTATAATAAAGAAACGTATATAGGGTGATAGAGAGATATATTGATAGGGAGATACATAGATAGATAGATAGATAGATAGATAGATAGATAGATAGATAGATAGATAGACAGAGAGATAGAGAGATAGAGAGATAGAGAGATATAGCCATAAATAAGAAATAAACACAAATTATCTATATCTAGACAAGCTGATTAATATTCAATATGAAAAATATACGGATAGATGGTAATGTATTTTAATATCTGTTGTGCATTATATCTCTGTGTGTATAAATAAAGAAAATCAATATTATAGAAATAGATATTATAAATCTTTCAATCAAGGGAATTACTGGTTTTTATTTGGTTACAGGCATGGCATTTAAATGAATAATATAGAAATGAAAATATAAACATCTATAATAAAGAAATAAATATAGGGAGATAGAGAGATAGATAGATAGATAGATAGATAGATAGATAGATAGATAGATAGATAGAGCCATAAAAGAAGAAATGAATACCAGTAATCCAAATCTGGACAAGTTAATTAATGATCAGTATGAAAACTATATAGAGAGATGGTAATGTGCTTTAATATCTGTTATGCATTATATCTGTGTGTATAAATATAGAAGGTCAATATTATAGAAAAATATATTAATTTTTTTATACAAGGGGCTTTTCTTTTTTTATTTAATTAAAGGCATGGCATTTAAATGAATCATATAGAAATGAAAATATACACATCTATAAGAAAGAAATATATGTAGTGAGATAGATAGATAGATAGATAGATAGATAGATAGATGGATAGATGAAGCCATAAAAGAAGAAATAAATACCAGTAATCTAAATCTGGACAAGTAAATTAATGATCAGTATGAAAACTATAGGGATAGATGGTGATGTACTTTAATATCTGTTATGCATTGTGTCTGTGTGTACAAATATAAAAGATCAATATTATAGAAGTAGATATTAAAAACATTTAAAACAAGGGTTTAATTGTTTTTTATTTGGTTAGAGGCTTAGAGGCAGGGCTTTTAAATGATTAATATAGAAATGAAAATATACACATCTATACTAAAGAAACGTATATAGGGTGATAGGGAGATATATAGATAGGGACATGGATAGATAGATAGATAGATAGATAGATAGATAGATAGATAGATAGATAGATAGATAGAGATAGAGAGATAGAGAGAGAGATAGAGAGAGAGATAGAGAGATATAGCCATAAATAAGAAATAAACACAAATTATCTATACCTAGACAAGCTGGTTAATATTCAATATGAAAAATATACGGATAGATGGTAATGTATTTTAATATCTGTTGTGCATTATATCTCTGTGTGTATAAATAAAGAAAATCAATATTATAGAAATAGATATTATAAATCTTTCAATCAAGGGAATTACTGGTTTTTATTTGGTTACAGGCATGGCATTTAAATGAATAATATAGAAATGAAAATATACACATCTATAATAGAGAAATAAATATAGGGAGATATATAGATAGATAGATAGATAGATAGATAGATAGATAGATAGATAGATAGATAGATAGAGCCATAAAAGAAGAAATGAATACCAGTAATCCAAATCTGGACAAGTAAATTAATGATCAGTATGAAAACTATATTGATAGATGGTAATGTGCTTTAATATCTGTTATGCATTATATCTGTGTGTATAAATATAGAAGGTCAATATTATAGGAAAATATATTAATTTTTTTATACAAGGGGCTTTTCTTTTTTTATTTAATTAAAGGCATGGCATTCAAATGAATAATATAGAAATGAAAATATACACATCTATAAGAAAGAAATATATGTAGTGAGATAGATAGATAGATAGATAGATAGATAGATAGATAGAGCCATAAAAGAAGAAATGAATTCCAGTAATCCAAATCTGGACAAGTAAATTAATGATCAGTATGAAAACTATAGGGATAGATGGTGATGTACTTTAATATCTGTTATGCATTGTGTCTGTGTGTACAAATATAAAAGATCAATATTATAGAAATAGATATTAAAAACATGTAAAACAAGGGTTTAATTGTTTTTTATTTGGTTAGTGGCTTAGAGGCAGGGCTTTTAAATGATTAATATAGAAATGAAAATATACACATCTATAATAAAGAAATGTATATAGGGTGATAGATAGGGAGATATATAGATAGGGAGATATAGAGATAGGGAGATAGATAGGGGGATAGATAGATAGATAGATAGATAGATAGATAGATAGATAGATAGATAGATAGATAGATAGATAGATAGATAGATAGATGGAGCCATAAAAGAAGATATAAATACCAGTAATCCAAATCTGGACAAGTAAATTAATGATTAGTTTGAAAACTATAGGCATAGATGGTGATGTACTTTAATATCTGTTATGCATTGTATCTGTGTGTACAAATATAAAAGATCAATATTATAGAAATAGATATTAAAAACATTTAAAACAAGGGTTTAATTGTTTTTTATTTGGTTAGAGGCTGAGATGCAGGGCTTTTAAATGATTAATATAGAAATGAAAATATACACATCTATAAAAAAGAAAGAAATATAGGGAGCTATATATATATAAATTGAAATAAAAACAAATAAATACAAGTAATCTAAAACTAGACAAGTAGATTAATATTCAATATGAAAAATATGTGGATAGACGTTCATTTTATATTTATATATAAATATATATAAATATTTACATTATTTATATTTTAATTTTTATATTGATTATGCATTATGTCTATGTGTATAAATATAGATCAATATGATAGAAATAAATATTAAATACAATTAAATGAGGGGGTATTTTGTTTTTTATTTGGTTAGCGGCAGGGCTTGCTAAGTTTCGATGCGGGGGTTTTTGGGGGAGTTCCTTGGAGAGGAGTTTTTGGAAGGGGGTTGCACACGTGGTTTCTTGCCTCCCTTCTCTGCACGTGCTGGGGCGCCCCCCCGCCCACCCCAGGCTGAGCTGTGCGGCAGTGCTGTTGCCTTGTGGGCACAGAGCGGTACTGCAGCTGTGCTCCTAGCCAGGTGGGACCGGGCGGGGCCGAGCCCAGCCGAAGCGTGCGGGCCCGAACCGAGCCGAAGCGGGCTGGAAAGAGCCGAACTGAGCGGAGCTGCGTCGGGACCCCACCCCGCAGGAGCCGGCCGGGAGGACCCCAGCAGAGGCGTTGACTCCAATGCCTGCCGCCGCAGGCGGGGCCGCCACCCAGCTACGGAGCCACTGAGCCCCGCTGCCATCATCCTCGCCCCGGGAAAGGCGGCGGAAAATCGGGCGGAGTGCTCGGAATCGGTCGGCGTCGGCAGGTTTTTCGTTCACACAAGTTAGACGTGCTGAGAGCAGCGGGGGCCTTAATTGTGCCATAACAAAGCTGGCCGCTCAGCCGGAAGTGGCTTCAGCCACAACAAAGATGGTGGCGAGGAAGGGCGGAAGTGATGTCATGACACACACAGGATGGCTGCCCGGTCGTGGCTGGCTTGACCTTCCAAGGATGGCGGCCAAAAAGGCGGGAAAATGGAAGGACCCTGGGCAGTGGGTGCATGCTTTCGACTGCCTGACAAACACCCCGGCGCCGACGCCGCTCCGGTGCAATTTTCCATGGCTTTTCTGGCCGTGCGGACACGGGCTGTGCGCTCGGCAGTGCCCGGGCCAGGCGCGAGCCGGTCGGGCACCGACAGGCAGCGGTGAAGACGCCTCTCTCTGCCGGGGTCCTTGCCGCGGCCGTGTTCTGGGGCTTCTGGCACTCGTGACGACCCGTACGTTGCTGCCGCTCCTCTCGCTCCGTTCTCTCCCCCACGGCCCGGGGAAATGGCGGAAACCCCAATGGCATCGGGACCGAACGGTCGCTCCCCGGCCCTGGGACCGAAGCAGCCCGAGGAGGCGGCTGCTCTGTGTGCCGGAACAGTGAGAGCGGCGGGTGGGGCGGGGGCAGGTTAGCAACCGAGTATATACCTGTAAGTATAAAGATGATCACAATAGATATTAAAAAATATTGAAGATAAAGGGGCTGCTTGGTTTTTATTTAGTTAGAGGCAGGGCTTTTAAATAAATAAGAAAAATACAAATAAATAAAATATTTAAAGAATGAATATATAAAGGTATAGAGAAATATATATATATAGACATATATATATATATGTAGGTGTAAAAATAAGTAATAGCAATATATACATATATATTGATTTATAATCTATAATATGATTTCTGTACGTATAGATGGTAATATGATATCTTTTAGGATATGTTATGTGTTATGTATATCAACAAGGTATATAAATATGATAAAAATTATATATTAAAATATTTTTAAATACCGTTTAAGATAAAGGGACTGTTTGGTTTTTATTAGGTTAGCTTCGGGGCTTTTAAATAAATACAACAAAAATAAAAACATAGAAATGTATATTAAATATATAAAGATATAGACATACGTGCAACCAGAAAAGTAAAGATATATAAGTAATGCCAATATATACAAACAGATTTATATTTAATATATATTATTTATATTTATTTAATATATGTATTATATATATAATAAATATATATCATTAAAATGTATATAATATATTTAATATATAATAACATACGTATACATGTTAAAATAATATATTTTGATACTTTATATATTGCTTGTCATATATAAATGAATATAGTATATAAATTTAAACATGTGTGGTGGAAATAGATGTTAATTTGTTTTTTTTAAATTTTCATTGTTTTGATATGTTTCTCGGAGGCAATCCTCCCCTTGCAGCTGCTGACAGCACTGAAAACCTGTGTGCTTCGTGGTGTCTATTGCCCAGCTGTCTACAATTCCATTGTGTTTGGTGCATTAAGTCACACCCAGCTGTGTGGGATGGCAGGTGAGCACATTGCCCGACCCTTTTAGCTTTTCTGGCTCATGCACAACTTCCTTTCCTTTTGGATATGGAAAACAGGGAAGAGAGGGTAGTGTGACATTAGCACTAATTTCTAGCAGATTTTTAACTGCCCCTGATGCTCGTTCATCTTTGCAGTGTGGGTTTTCATGCTGACAAATCCTCTGCTTTGCCTTCTGCTCACAGTCAGCTGGGCCCTTTATTGAACAGATTTATCTGCTACAAGGCTACGCAGAAGGATGGAAAGGAGGAACACAGGGGGGAAAAAAAATAGATTCAAGGCCGTGCATTGATCATCTGATGTACTCTAGAGACAAACGTGGCTATCAGGGGTAAAATGGAGCAGCCCTTCTGGCCTTTTCAGTTGTATTCAGAGAGATGTTTGTCTTCTGTGAATATCTGGGTGCTTGGAGTTCACTCTGATTTCAACAAGCCCATCAATAATAAAACATTGTATTGATAGAACAAGATCTACTTCTGTGAAGTTGTGGCTCCACAGAAAAGCGGCATAAAGAAGGTAGCTGGTTTATTTGTATGATATGTAGCTTTTTTAGGATGTTTTGTTCTTTATATGGCGTTAATTCCAAATACAAGCCTGTGAACTTTGTGTTCCCCTTTAGGGGCTGGTTCTGGGGTAATGAGGAAACACAAGGCCTAAACACCTCTGGCTTGTCTGTCCAAGGATCTGCCTCAATTGTGGCTTCCATCCTTCTGAAGAACTCTTCAGCACAGTGAGTTACCTTCTATAACTATTCATTGTTGTATTGTTGTTGTGAGACCTCATTGCTGGGTGAGAGGACCAGGGGAAATGAAAGGCTGTATGCCACTGTTACTTCATCACTGAATTCTTGCACTCTGTTAAAATCAAAACAAAAGGGATTTACACTGTTAGAAACACTTAACTGTAAGTTAAGGTAAAGGTCACAGTGCTAAAATGTAAGAGCAGATAGCGTTGAGCTCTTTTCTATTCCCTCTCCGGCAGCTTTTGTGACTCCTGCCTCCAAGGTATCATCAGATATCCTCTAGATCTTGCAGTAGAAGAGATGCTGAACCATCAGCTGTTCCATATTCTACACCATGTGTCTTTTTACCATGCTCCTCTGAGAAGCATCTCTCCCTTCTCTGTTTCTTTGCAGACAAAAAGGGAGAAATTGGGATTGCCTTTGTTCTTTTGCCTGTTAATAAAATGGCCGCTTGTGGCTGTGTGCAGCGGCAACTGCATCACAGAATCTTAGAGGGGATTATTCACAGGTTAAGGAAATAATTCCTTTTTTTTGTCACTGCTGCACTGAATTTCATAGGCGTGTCTGTGGCTTGATGCCTAAGATATTTAGAGCAGGTTTTATTCTTACAGGGCTTTTGCACACTAAAGTGTGTGCCCAGGTTTTGTTTCCAAAAGTGAGGTATAGTGCTGGGTGTTTAATTTGGTATGTTACTTGTTCTGTTGTGTAAATAACTGCAGCTCCCTCCCTGTGCCTGTGTATTGCAGGGGCAGGTGAGCGCTGGTTCTAAAGGTGGTGATAATTAGGAATAAGCTGTTTAAGCTTGGATAAATGTTTAGAAATCATTGATTAGATATTGCTGTGTAAAATGCTCGCTTGCGGTGAGAGACTTCTCCAGGGTCAAGCTGTTCAGGTATAAGCAATTTATTATAAGGGTAAAGAGAGGGGACACCTCTGTCCACCACCAGCCTCGGCATCCACGTGGTCCAGGGGAGGGGGGAGAGCAGGGAGAGCAGGGGAGGAGAGGTTGGAAAAGGGGAGGGAGGGAGTAAGAGCAACAGAGGGAGAGCGGGGGAAACCAGGGAGGCTTAGGAGAGGGGGGAGACAAGAGAGGGGTAAGAGGGGAAAAACCAAGAGGGTAAGAGTAAGAGAGGGAAAGAGTGGAAGAGGTAAGAGAGGGGGAGAGGGGAGCTGAGAGAGGAGTAAAGGGGTAAGAGAGAAGAGCCAAGAGGTACGAGAGAGGTTAAGAGGTACGAGAGAGGTTAAGAGAGAGAGGTTTAAGAGTGAAAAGCTAAGAGAGCAAAGTTCTTGTCACAATCCAATGTATCTTTTTCTACAGTGAATATTCTAATTCCCAGTATCCAATCACTATGAGATACACCCACTAAAGACTTTACATACAGTGTTGCATTTGAGGCTCTACAAGCTTTACAAGTTCTTTCCTTGCTTCTTGGCCTTTGGGCTTTCTGTCAGCAGAAGGGCATTGTTTTATCAGCAGGGATTTTCCTTTAGCTGGCTTGGCTATTGTTCTCTGGTCATATAGTAACCAGTACTCTGTATCTTATGACTCAAAGCAGGCTTTCATTTCTACTTCGATTCTAGCCTTCTTTTTTCAGAATGTTCTGCCAAACAATCACATTCATAAGGTTTCTCTGTTTCACCCTCCTCAACAGGCAGCGAGTTGTGCTGCGCTCTGATAATTCCATACTCAACCTGTTCCTCATTTCTTAAAGGTTCACTTCAGCCTTGAATCAGCAGGTCCCTAGGTCCTGCTTCCACAGGATCATCTGGGCCCAGCACCAGAGAAAAGGACTCGTGCCACTCCCGGTCTTCGTTGGACACGATCTCCACCTTAAACATGATGTGGGCCACACCTGACAACAGTTCAGAGACACGGGGGTTACTGTGCAAGTCAGAGCCTCAGCCACCACGTCACCAGCTCGGCTCCCTTCGGCTCTGCTGGCACCAAGGGCAGAGTTTGCAGGGAGGGGAAGAAGCAAAGACGTGACTGAGAACATTCAGTCAGCATCTCAGTCCCCCCCTGCCCCGAGAGGAGGCAGATCCCTGTGAGCTCCCAAGGCCCTCTCCCATCCCTTCTCCTGCCTGACCTTCTTCCCTCCCTCCTGCACCACGAAGAGGGGGCTGGTGCCGTCGGAGACGGTGAGGGTGAAGCGGTCCCTGAGCGCGCTGCCGCCGCGGTGCCTGTAGCTGCCGCGCTTCTGGTAGATGTGAAGTCATCCATGGTGAAGGTGGTGGCCTGCAGAGGACGCTGCCCATGGCCGCTGCGTTCCATAAGCCCGTGCCGGGGCGGCTGCACCACCCCGAACGTCAGGGACTCCACCTGTGCCCGGACATGGAGGGGCAAAGCTGGGGACACGACCTCAGGACACTGCCCTTCCAGCTCAGGAGGCCCGGACAGGGATTCTGGCCAGGCCGCTCCCCTGCGTTGGTGTTCCCAACACAAGGGTTAGCACAGAACATTCCTGGTTCCCCCTAAGCCCCGCCCTGTCCTTGTCCCTCTCCCAAGGGATTTTGTTTTGTAGGTGTCTCCCTATAAAACAAGGCACATCCTACTGAATTCCTGCTTCAGCTGGTCTGAGACAGCTCCCACCCACCCCTGTGCCTGCTCCACGAACACAAGAGCAGCCCCCAGTCCTGCAGCCATTCTGGGCAGCGTGTCCCTTGCCACTTCTGCCAGGGCAAAAACCTTGGGGGCAGGATTTTGGCTCAGGCAGCCAGATCTCTTGCTGCAGGGGAAACAGCAGTGAGATAGAGCCAGTGTTAGACAGCTCAGCCTCTGGCCAGACCCAGGAAGAAGAGGAAGTGCCATTTCCATCCATGCTGAGCATAAATTCAGCGTTAAGTCTTTAAACACAAGCCCAGATGTGCAGCACAAGAGGGGAGCAAGGAGGCTGGGGGTGGTCCTGCCTTACCTCTGTGTCAGCATCTGTCGCTTTGAGCTCAAACTCCGTGATGGTTTTTCTCACCCCTTCCTGAACTGTCATCCCAAAGATTTGCACGATGGGCAAGGAGTCATCCACGGGGTTTATGGTGATGTCAAATGTCTGGCTCACCTCGGACAGGAAGAAAAGCTTCCCTTGCCGAATTCAGCCTTCCAAGAGTGTGACTTCATCGCAAGAGCACAGCGATCCCCAGTTTGGGTCTCTTCATTTCAGCCTTGTCTGAGCTGCTAAGCCCAGATCACTTCTTTATCCCTCCCCACTCATTAATTCTCCCTCTTTCTGTGATATTTACGGACATCCACTTTCCCTCCCTCTCTCACTCAGTTTTGCCCCTCTCCCTCTATGTGCAGCTAGACTTCTTCTCTTTCAGGAAGCAGGAAAAAGGCATTTCTCCAGGGGCTGGCTGTCGTCACTACGCTGTCAGTGCACTGGATCAAAGCCGAGCTCCAGCAACAGTTGGCAAGCAGCTGAAAACCAGGCACCCAGCTCTTGGTGAGCCCACAGGGCAGGTGGCTCCCTGTTCCCTGCACAGGCCTTCCTCCCTCCCTGACCTGAGCGATGTGGGAAATCCCACAGCAGGAGAAGGAGGAACAGCCACATCTGCCCACTCAGGCAAAAGTCAGGCTGGGACTGACCTCGTTTGTCCCATCAGACACAGAAAAGGTGAAGGCATCCGTGTGCTTTTCCTCCTCACTGGTGTGGACGTACTGGATGCTGCCAGAGGCCAAGTCTGCCTGGCTGAAGGAACTAATTCTTGTCCCTGGAAAATGAACAACAGGGAGGAAATGTGCAGCAGAAAGAGCAAGGCAGGGAAAAACTACAGGAAGCAGGACATATTTAGGCATGAAGACTCGGTTTTGGCTGGTTCTGATCCAAGGCAGGCTGCCCCGTGAACCCTCAGCTGAGCCAGGGATTTAGCTGGCACAGAGCCTCCTAAAATTTCCTTCTCAAAAAGAAGTCCAGGCTTCTTTTCATCTCCTCCTGTTGGGAGTGGGCCTCCTGGGGCAGAGAAGCTGGGAGAAAAACTGTCCATGTAACACTTGGATTGTCGCTGCTGGGCAGGACTAAGCCAACCGTGGCATCACTGGGGATGAACCGAAGGCCTCCTGGCCTCACAGCAGTTTTCCAAAATGCCTTCCAAGGATCTCTTCTCTCTGCCCTTCCTTATACCCCTGCATTTAGTACCCAGTCCCATTTTCAGCACTGATTTATAGTGACATCTTTACAGCCCATTAGGTGTGACACAGCCACAGAAAGGTACCTGACAAGCATTTTAAAAAACACTTGAGCATTTTTAAATCTCTTTGCTGCGTTCAACAGTTTTTACTGCTGCTGTCAACCAACATCCTGACAAGAAGTTTGACACCAATATATCACACTAAATGGCTGCTGACAAGTGCTGGCCACACTACAGAAGACACCAGGATCTGATTTAAATAAACGAGCCACAATGGAATGATCAGCTAATATTTCCTCCGAGCTCATCAGCTGGAAAGGTTTGGGTTCTCTTTTGAACACTTCAGTACTCTCTCCTTAGGCTTAGGTCATTTGAATCATTACAGCTACTTCTCAGTCTGTGACTCGGTAGCCTTATTGGTTCCTCACAGACATGAAAAAGCAGAGAAATCAGAATCATCATCAGATTTTAAATAACAGGAGGAATAAAGCCCTTAATTCAAGTCTCCAAAGTACAAGATTCGCTGGTTAGTTTGCAATTTAGACAAAGATACTGCAAGTTTTTAATTTACTCTCACAGCATGGAGTAGTTTGCTTATTATAACTCATTCACTATTCCTGCCCTTTCAACATGTTTTTGTGAGAAGATGAGGCAAACCACACACCCAAACTGAGCTGTACAGGGACCGTCTGCATCTTGAAAACACAGAGCAGATATTTCCGCTTTCATCTCACGTTAACGAGAAATCTAAAGCTAAGAAGAAATACAACCTTAGATGAATATAATAAAATCAGAAGAGCGTATTTTATGACACCGCAGATCAAGATTAATTCATCAGGGAGAGGCAGCACACTCACACAGTCAGCAGAATAACAGCAGGGTGGAGCTGCTCCCACTCCAAGGCAAGAGCCTGCAAGGCCCATCCTTTGGGGACTCGTCTTTTGTGTGAAGGCACATTGTCTAGCAGAGGAAGAGGTTGGTACCTGGTGGAGCAGGGCCAAGATTCCATTTTCCCCAGGCAGCTCCCTCCTCTGCCTGCTGTAGCGCTGGCCAGGGCTGGGAGAGGAGGGGGAGTGTGTTCAGCACTGCTGCTGGAACGGAGTGGCCCTCTCAGGAGGATCCCGGTTGCTTCAGGACCTTGCTTTTGCACTGGTTTGTGTCCACAAAGGAAAGGCATGCAGAAGGCAGCACCATCACCCCAGCCCTGCAGTCAGGAGTCCATCAGCTTTCCCCACAGTGAATGTGGTTAAGGTCTCCTTAACCAAAGGAAAACTCAGCACCACTACAGATGTACAGAACATGTTCTTGGTCAGGGTTCTAGATTATGGTTCTAGGTCAGGGTTCTAGGTCAGGGTTCTAGGTCAGGGTTCTAGATTATGGTTCTAGGTCAGGGTTCTAGGTCAGGGTTCTAGGTCATAGTTCTAGGTCAGGGTTCTAGGTCATGGTTCTAGATTATGGTTCTAGGTCAGGGGTCTAGGTTATGGTTCTAGGTCAGGGTTCTAGGTCAGGGTTCTAGGTCAGGGTTCTAGATTATGGTTCTAGGTCACGGTTCTAGGTCACGGTTCTAGATTATGGTTCTAGGTCATGGTTCTAGATTATGGTTCTAGGTCAGGGTTCTAGATTATGGTTCTAGGTCAGGGTTCTAGATTATGGTTCTAGGTTATGGTTCTAGGTCAGGGTTCTAGGTCATGTTCTAGGTCAGGGTTCTAGATTATGGTTCTAGGTCAGGGTTCTAGGTCAGGGTTCTAGGTTATGGTTCTAGGTCAGGGTTCTAGGTCATGTTCTAGGTCAGGGTTCTAGGTGGCCAATCACTGCCGCCCTTTGAATCCAGGAGCGGTCTCGCCAAGCTCAGCCTGCTGAGTCGTGGCCCGTTCCCGCTCCCCCGTTTTGCTGGGGTGCCGCTCCGGCCGCTGTCGCTTTGGGAGCCGGCAGAGCCGAGCTGCCGCAGCCCCGAGAGGTGCTGCTGGGTCCCGGGAAGGGTGGGCGGGGGCTCCCCGTTCAGGTCCCGGCCGTAACTTCGCCCAAAGAAACGGGGAGAAGGGGGGGAGCGGGCGGGATCGCGGGAGCGAGGCCTGAGGGGACAGCGGGGGGTCGCGGAGACGAGCGCGGCGGGAACGGGCGGGCTGGGATTGGCGGGCCCGGCGCTGCCTCGGGCTGTGATTGGCTGGGCTGGCCGGTGTGGGCTATAAATAGTGTGAGCTGGAGGGGTGCGGGCCTTAGTTCGGCGGCGAGCGGTGGAGAGGCGGGCGGTAGCGGGAGGTGCGCGGGCGCGATCCAGGGAGCGCCGGTGCGCCAGGACGGGAGCCCTGCGCTCGCTGATCCGGGGAGCGCCGGTGAGGTCGGGTGCCATGCCCGCGTCTGCTGGGGCCAGCATCTGGGGGCCGGCGGTGTCCTGGGGCGGCGGGGCTGGTCGTGGCCAATTCTTTCTGCCACGTCCTGGGCTTTTCGGGCGGCCGGAGGCGGGTGCGGGGTCTGGAGTGGCACAGGGAGATGAGCTGTTGTTTCTGCGGGACAGAGAGGATCTGTTTTGTAGTTTCTGGATCGAAGATAATGTTTAAAATATCGAGAATAAAGCTGGGTTTTTTAGTTTTTATTATTTTAGTTTGATTTTATTTAAAATAATAACGATTTTCTTTATTACGTTGCTTTGTTTTGCTTGTTTTATTAAAATAATAAAATTATTATTAATTATAATTACTTTTAACAAGATATATTGTTATCCTTATATGTATTAGTTTAACTAAGTATTAATAAATAATGATTAAATATTATCTACTATTATTAAATACTATTTGTTAATCATTATTTAATTCAATATTTATTATTTATTAGTTTGTTATTTACTAATTATTTAATACTATTAAATAATAAATATTTATTAATAATTATTTAATTAAATATTTATTATTTATTAGTTAGCTAATATTTATTAGTTATTATTTATTGATTATTAATTAAATATTAAATAAATATAAATTATTAATTAGTAAAATATTGATTATTTACTAGTTCATTATTATTTATGATTTAATTATTAATTAAATGTTATTTATTAATTAATTCTTAAAATTAATTACTTTAGGGGCTTTTTTGCTGGATAGCTGATGTTAATTCAGTAGAGATTGTGGGGCTGGGGCTGAAACACCCATTGTGGGACCAGTGGAGACATAAAGCCCCAGAGTGTGGAATAAAGACCTTGGCACTTGAATCATGCCTAAACCAATGTGGGGCAATGGAAATACTGAGGCTGGAGCTGGATAAATGCCATGGGGGAAGGGGATGGAGCTGCAGCTCAGGGCCTGCAGGAGGTGCCTGGGGGATTAGCAGCCCCTGTCTGCTGGTACCAAGGAGAGTCTGAGGGTCTGGGGGCTGGGAGGGCCCAAGGGCACCTTTTGGGATGGGGGAGCAGGGGCCCAATGGCTATTCCCAGCCCCTGGTAATGCCTGGGGGGGGTGAGGGGGGGCCTTTGGGCAAGTGCTGGGCTGAGACCCAGGGGGAGGGGGAAGGTACCTGTTGGGCTAGAGGCCTCAAGTGTCCCCAAAGTTGGGCTCCCATTAGGGTGGGTAGGACAGTATCTAGAGACATTGAAGTGATAGTAATAACTGACTTGTGGCCTGATCAACAGCCCTGGGTTGCAGTGAGAAGCGGGAGCAACTTTCAGCCACCAGAAGTGGGAAGCTGAGGAGCAGGAACTCAGGAAGCAGAGCTGGAGCAGACAGAAACATGGTAGGGTTTAGGGTAAAACTGTTGTGGGGCTGGGATAAGGAATATGGAGCTGGGATGCGAACTGCGTGGCTGGAGCTGAAATCAGTGTAAGGGCGGGGATAGGGCCTTGCAGAGCTGTTCCTCCAGTAAGGATGGTCAGGTTGGGGCTGGAATGTGGGTTCAAGAGCTAAGCTCAAACCACAGAGAGCTAGAGCTAAAACAGAGATCCTGCCTGGAGAGCCAGAAAGCAGCATGATGTGGCACTGCTGGGAAGATGAGGAGGCAGAAGGATAGCACAAGAGCTGGCAGTCAAATAAAGCTTGTGGGACTGAAGCTGAAGTCACTGGGGCTGGGATGGGGACTGCTGCAAACACTGTTCTGAGGGGATAGTGACTGTACATGTGGGAAGCAAGCATAGAATGGTACACAACGGGGCAGGCTGTAAATACAGTAAAGATTGCTTTGGGGTTGGGATGGGGTTGGAGTGGCATTTCTCGGCCTTAAGGTGAAACCTCAGAGCTGGAACCAAGAACAAAAATCCTTTGTCTCAACCTGGAGCAGCTTCACCTAGCAGAGCGGAGGGAAAAGGAAGTGGATGTGGAGCTGGAAGAAGAGAGCTTGCAGTGAAATAAAGCTCGTGGGCCAAGAGCTGAAATCACTGGGGCAGGGAAGGGATCACTAGGGCTGGAGCTATAATCACTGGGGCTGGGATAGAGACTGATAGTGGTATTGACACGGCTGGGTGAGATAACTGTGGTAGCATTCATATGCTGAAATCACTGTAGGTCAGTAATATTGATGTTGGGGCAGGGTCAAAGGGCTGAGGTCAAGTGCAAAAGGTCAGGGGTCAATGGTTAAATTGGAAAGTCAGGGATTCAAACTTCAAGGGTCACATGTGAATGGTCAGTGTTCAAAGATCAAGAGTAAAGGGTCCCAGGTGCAATGTTATGGGTTAATTTTCCAAGGTTATGTGGTTCAAGGTCAATTATCAGGGAATCAAACTTCAGAGAGCTAAAGTCAAGAGTCAAAGGTCAAAATTCAGAGGTTAAGAGTAAAAGGTCAATGGGAGGTTGCCAGGGATTTGCAGGGAAGAGGAGTATTTATAAACTTTATCCATATTTCCCTGTAATTCTGGGTGTTTGGATTTCATTTGTGCTCGTCAGGATAAGCCATAAACAAGCCCCTGAACTCTGCATCCATGCGTCAAGCACTTCCACAGAAAGGCAAATCAGCAGTGATTCTAGAGGAAAAATTAGAGGTGATGGCTTATGATCCATGGGGAATTACATTGGGAATTGTGAAACTCAAACACATGGACTTGTGGAGGTGGAATTCCATTTTCAGCCTTGGGCACCAGGAGGAGAAGTGTCCTGATCCATAGCAAGGAAAGCCTGGTGCCCCAGTGTGTCAGGTGCAGACAATGTCCTGTCCAGGGAATGAGCGACAAGTCCCTTCTGCCCCTCCCCTCACCCGTAGGATGGCAACAGCACAAACTGAACTGTGAGGTTGATGAGCTCTCAGAGCAGCCCCAGGTGTGAGCAGTTATGGTAAAGAATGGGTGGGTCCTGCCCGGGGCTATTTTAGGGGGAGGGTTTCTATCACTTCGCTTGAGCATGGAGTGTGGAGCAGTTGGAGCAGAGGGATTTTTGGTGAGCTCCTGGGGGGTATTTCATGGAATAATACTGGGAGTGTCTCATAGGATCTGGGAGAACAGCTGGATACACCTGGACATGGAGCATTGTTTAAAGCAGCATCTGAGCCAAGTAAGCCTGTGCGGGTTCGCAGGGATTTGCAAAAGGGATTTTCCCTTTTGATTTCATTTTGCCGTTTGCTCCCCAATTCCCCCCGGAAGAAATGGGTATTATGAGGACAAAAGGGGGGCATAAATTGAGGGAAGAAACTCCTGTTATTATCTATTTTTACACTGGGGGGGAGTCCACCTGTGAAAAATGAAGTTCACTCCTGTAAAATTTTAAAAATGTTTAATAAAGACAATAAGAGACATAAAGTAAAGCAAAGAGATACGGCCGGGTGCCTTGGCGCGCTGCCAAGAGCACACCTGGTATCTCAGGAGTGTCCTTTTTATCCCATCCTTGCTGCGAGAGGTTAATGCATATTCAAGCATGTCCCCTCCCTGGTTCCACCTTCTTGGATCATATTTTTTTTCAATTTTATTTTCTGTTGGTCAGCATAATTTTTGCTGGTCTAGCTGGTCAGCATTATTTCGGAGTTTTTGGTTTCCTTTCTGCTGCAGATGGTCACTTGTTGATAAGAGTCCAGGCCCCTTATACTTCCTCAGAGAGCAGATGGGCTTCATATCTTTCCCCCTTGCCAACGTCCTGGTACCGGCTTTTTGGTAACAGTTTGCTCTCCATTTCCTGCTGCTGATAACAGCCTGTTTTCCACAGCTTGATCCTCCCATTGTCTTGCCTGTTGGAGTTATCTTGCCTTCTCCAGATGAGACATATCCTTACCATTCAGAATTCCTATCTAAGCCTATAACTTGCTAAGAGAGAAAAGAATATAGTGAAAGCATATAATATATTTATCAGAATAATTGTGGAAAGCCAATATTTACAACATGAATTCACAACACACCTATGATTTAAAGGGTGCTGATTGGAGGAAAACCTGCCTTTTCCAGGGTGTTAGGGGTATCAGTGAACAGTGAATCCCCATGTTCCATTTTAAATGGAAGGGGGGAAATATTGTTGCTATTTTATGGGTTTGACTTGAGGGGAACCCCCCACTTTCCATCATCCTGAGGTTTAAATTGAGAAGGAAGCCTTATAGTCACTACTTTTTAAGGGTCTGATTGAGTGTTCCCCTTTTCCTATCATTTGAGAGATTTCAATCAAGGGAAAAACAACTTTTTACTTTTAGGGGATTAAATTGAAGGGGGGGAGCACTCATTTATTTGCTATCGTGTTGGTTTAAAAAGGCACGAACACCCCCCCCCCCCCCCCCCCCCCCGTTGCCTCAGTTTCCGGGGTTCAATTGACAGAAACACCGGCTTTTCCAGCAGGGGTCACATGGAGCCGTGGCGCTGCTTTTGAGAGCGATTCTGACCCCTTACAGCCCTGCACGGCAGCGCTTCTGGCATTCCCTGGGGAATTTGGCGGCTGGGCAGCCCCCGAGGAGTGACAGAGCCGTGCTGAGGCCGGGCGGGCAGGCGGGAGCCGCGGCGCGGAGCTGTGTCTGTCCCGGCTGCTCTGTCCGCTCCGGGCGCGGGGCTCGGGCACCGCTGGGGCCCCTTCGGGCCGGTCCCGGTGCCGCTGGGCGGGCCGGGCTCTCCCGGGGCCGGAGCTGCCCCCGCCCGCCGGAGGAGCCGCTTTCCGGCCGGGAGCGTGGGGCCGCCCCCGGGTGCCGAGTGCCGCCGCTGCCGGGGCTCGCGTGGCTCCCCCGGTCCCCCCGCACCTGGAGCGGCGCCAGCCCGGGAGCGAGTCCCGGCGGGGGCCACTGGGGAACACTTGTGGCTTGTCAGCTTCCGAGTGCGCTGGCAAAAGCCGCTGGGAGGAGGGGAGGGGGAAAAGCCCGACCTGCCGGGCTTTTTGTCTCGGGGCTTTGTCGATATTGCTCTTTAGCCGAGCTGTGCCTTTAAATAACGATGTGGTGCCTTCTAGAAACTGTGTCCAATACCTTTTGTACCCTTGCAGGAGGGCTTCGAGCTCAGGTTTTTCCATTGCCGAGTTAACTGCAGGTCCGAGCTGGCAGCGTCCCGTGCATCTGGGGTGCGTGAATCTGTTTGTGATGTTCATTTCCCCTGGATGCAGAGCTGGGCTTTTCGGGCAGACTGTATTTCTCAAGCCTCGGGGTTTATTTAAGCCTTGCACGCGATTTTCTGGAGACGCGGGCCGAGTGAGAACTTTGTCTTGGTGCTGTACTGGGGAATGGAATGCAGGGGGTCCCCGCAATATCCCCGTGGAAGCTGGAATGTCCGAGGGAATGGATGTGACAATTCTCGGGGCTGAACCTGGCTCCCAGCGCTCTGCAGCGTAGGATGCGAGAGAGCAGGGCCGGGGGACAGCAGGGTAGGGACAGCGAGGGGCTTCGTGCTCTGGGTTTGGTGTTGATGTTTCCAGAGCCAGAGCAGGTTGATTTGGTTCAGGTGCACTGGAACAGGATCCAAACCTTGGAAAGGTCTGAGATCAATTGGGAGGAAATGTTTTAAAATGAATGTGTTTCTTGATAGAAATCAGGTTTCAGTTAGTTTTTTAATAGATTTTAAAGGAAATTTTTTTTTGAGGAAAAGTGAAAAAAATGTTTATTTTAATAAGTAGGGCGTAGGAAGAAGAATGAATAACATTAGATAGTTTATTTGTTGTGGAGTAGAGATCAGGAGGTTTAGAAGGTTTTGTGTTTTTTTCACGTGTGTTTGGGATGTGGCGTGGGTCTTTTTGAGCCGTGGGGTGTTTTGGTGGTAGCTTGGGTTTTGGGATTGGAGTAAAGTTGAACAGTTTTAGAAGAAGTTACTATGGTTTTGGCAATTATTTTGTATTCACTAATCAATGATGTCAGGAAAATTAATCCACAAACACCAGAGGTTTATGTCCAAAAAGGAGACAGAGGAGTCCTTTTACTTTATTTGAATAAAGGGAGAGGCCATGGGGCATTCCCCTGGGGTTTCTCAAATTTTCGGAGGGCCGGCTGCTTGTCCCTTCTCCCTTTCCCCATAGGCTGAGGTACTTGAGAGGTACAGGCTTCCCGGAATGCCTGACACCTGAGGTACCTTTCCCCCCACCACGCATAATCCCTTCTTAATTCTTAGCTTTTGTGGAATTCATGATACTCTTTCAGTGCCTCTTTGATCTTTTAGTGGAATCCATCCCATTGTTTCTGTTGTCTCTCACTGATAGCTGCATCTTATCAGCAGACCCACAGCTTGTTTGTAAAGACAAACCCGTCATTCCTCTCTATGAGAAGTTATTTTCAAAAAAGTACAAAATGGATTTTTTGTTGTCTCGGTTAAACAATAGAGCTGAGAGAGAATTTGGGGTAGACTGCATTAGTATTGTATACAGATTGTACGTTAAAAGTTTTTTTTTTCTTTGTTAGTTTTGAAGTTACAGAATTTGCTTAAGCATAAAGCAGATGGTGGGGATATAATATAATGTAATTTTAGGACATCTTGATTTTTATTGTATATCTTTGGCTTAATGGTCAAATTATTTTTTACTTTTAGATATACTTTTATAGAGATACAGGTAAATATAAATAGTGGTAGTAATATCGAGTAAGCAGAGTTATTTATGTGGTTTTTATTCAATATTAGTTTTTGTGGTGGCACATAGTGTGTTGTTTCATTTTTTTGTGTTCACTACGTGAAATTTGGTTTTTGAATAAAGATGATTTTTATGAATGGGTTGGTTTGTATTTTAGGTAGAACCAATTAAAATAGATTTTGATATGTATTATTTGGTTTTGTTTATTGTATGTACGGGTTCAGATTGGGTAGGGTTTGTTTGGTTAGCTGAGTTTTGGGTGTTAATTAGGTGGCTTTTGTTAGATGCAGTTTTTAATTTTTGGCAGTTTTTTGAGTGGTTTTAAGGTGATTTTTAGTAATTGATTGTATCTTTTTTTTGGTTTGTAGTTGGTGTATAATAATGTATATGTTCTATTTATTTAATGTTGTGTTTTTTAGTTTAGGTGTTGATGATAAGTTTGGATTCCTTTCTGTTGTGGTGTTTCTTATTAGCTTCATTTCTGGGGACACAGGCATTTATATGGTGGCTTTTTATAGGTATATTTTTGGGGGTGGTGTTTTTTAACTTGTTGTAGTTTAGGTTGGTTTTTTGTTTTTAATTAGTTATTAAAATTTTTTATAGAGTCTTGGTAATTATTCAGGTATTACTATAAATGTAGAGCTTTGGGGTTTTTTTACTGATGTCTAGGGTTAGTTGAATGGCTTTGAGTTCAGTGACTTGGTTTGATTTTTTTTTTTAATAGTTGGTGTTGTCAGGAAAATTACTCCACGAACACCAGAGGTTTATATCCAAAAAGGAGACAGAGGAGTCCTTTTACTTTATTCAAATAAAGGGAGAGGCCATGGGGCATTCCCCTGGGGTTTCTCAAATTTTTGGAGGGCACAGCCTCCTTTTTTATCCTAATTCCCGGCCGCTTGTCCCTTCTCCCTTTCCCCATAGGCTGAGGTACTTGACAGGTACAGACTGCCCGGAACGCCTGACACCTGGGGTACCTTTTCCCCCTCCACCCCCAATGCATAATCCCTTCTTAACTTTTATGGAACTCATAGTGTTCTTTCAGTGCCTCTTTGATCTTCTACTGGAATTCATCCCATTGTTTCTGTCGTCTGTCACTGATAGCTACATCTTATCAACTGACCCACAGCTTGTTTGTAAAGACAAGCTCATCATTCCTTTCAGTGTGATGTGTGGAGTTCAATAGGGTTGCTTTTTATTTATGTTTAACTTTGCTGATGTGATAAGAACTGTTAGTGAAAGAGCATAGCATCTGTTTTTGCTGGTGGTTGTATGGCGTGGCTTTTGTTTGTTACCTGTTTTGGGTTTTTTTTTGTTAGTGAGATTAAACTTTATTTTGGGGTTAATTTGTGATTATTTTAAAGATTTTAGTGCAATTTAGGTTTTTGATTTGGGGGTGCTGTGATGAGACTGCTTTATTTGTTTTATGTGGTATTGGTGGTGTGGATAGAGGGAATACTTGTTTTTAAAATTTATTTTAGTATTGTTAGTTGAAGTGTTAGGATGCATTGTGTTTCAGTGTTGAATCTTTTTGAGGTGGTTTGGATTTTTTCTAGGTTAAGATTTTTTTCCCTTGGCTGGTTCTATTGATCATATGGGTGGGAATTTGATGCTGTTTGTTTTTTTGTTTTTGTTTTTTTTTTTAGGAATTGGATTTTTGCAGTACACCCGGAAGAATTTACTTTATTTCAAAACATACTAGTTTAATCACATAAAGATTCCCATATTAACTCGTCAGTCTTTTAGATTCTTTTTCTCATTTAGGTTTTCCAGAATTTACTGTTGATTTAGCAATCAAGCAGGGATGGCACTTCGTTCTTGAAAAGATGGCTATGGAAAAACCTGTGTCTAACAACATGTGCCTGACAGAGGGCAATGATTTTGCTGTTATTACAGGGCCAAATACGAGTGGCAAATCAACTTTGGCATGGAACTGCTGAAGGAGAGGAGTTTCTGGTGGGCTCCCAGTGGCATCTGATGGAGTGACGGTGAGAGCATCTCATAGGGTCTGGGGGAGCACGTGGATGCAACTGGACGTGGAGCACTGCTTAAAGGAGGTGGTGATGGACAAAGCTTTTTGCCAGGAAGCAGCACCTGAACAGCTGAGCCAGTGTGGAGTTGCAGGGGTGACCTTTCCCCTTTTGATTTAATCTTGACAGTCCCTCCCTGGTGCCCTCAATCTGTCACAAGAATTCCAAAAATAAAAAGGCTGAGTGAACAGTGAAAAGAAGGGGTATAGGTAAGGTGGAGTTCAGGTGTACCCCACCCCAAACCCTAAACAGCAGCCCTCACAGCGCTCCCGTTTCCTTGAGACAGCTGCAGGCAGGAACCCTAAAGCAGCAGAGTGCCAGAACCCACGAGAGGTGCAGGCAGTTCCCTGGTGCTAGGGCCAGCCAGGAAGAGATAGTGGGGGGACGATCCGCAGGGTTGGGGAAACAGGGGGTTTCCCGCCCCGCCCCACCCTGGGCTCTCTGTCCCTCCGCAGCCAGGGATTGCTCCCACCCCTCCTCGAGGCGGCGGTTGGTAAGGCTTCGTGCCTGGCCTCCGCAAAGAGTTCGGCTCTGTCAGCCTCTGCCCTGTCTCAGGGCCAAACTTAGGTAGGGTAGGGAGCAACTGTGGATTGCCTGGTCCGGGCTAAGGGACATCTCTTGGGGCCTATGGATAAGGAGCATCCCCGGTTGCAAGCGTAGGGTTGTAAGTTTGTAGGGTTCAGCGGGGCAGCTTGGCAGTGACACGGAGAGGCTGAGGGAGGGCTTCAGAGGTCAAGGGCTCGAGGGCTGGAGACAAACAGAGAAAATAAAAGGGGTATAGGTTGGGATATAAGGTAGAGTACAGGACTATTCAAACCCTAAACAGCAGCCCTAACAGCGCTCCCGTTTCCTTGAGACAGCTGCAGGCAGGAACCCGAAAGCAGCAGAGTGCCAGAACCCCCGAGAGGTGCAGGCAGTACCCCTGGTGCTAGGGCCAGCCAGGAAGCGATAGTGAGTGCTCGGGCCTACTGCTGTCGTATAAGCTGGGGTTTCTATCCTTGGGGTACCCTGGGCTCCCTGGCCCTCACTGACTGGAGAGTCTTCCTCCCCTCCTTGAGGTGGTGGTCATTTGGCTGTCAGCCAATACTGCTGTGAAGCAAGCCTCTGCCTCCCTGTGGGGTGAAGTGTGCAGCCCATGAACCTGGGCATTCTCTAGAGAAGGTAAGTGCTGGGTTTTCACAGATGTGCCACTAAGATCCTGCATTGATATTTGGTCTTCTTGGTTGTAGCTGACCAGGAGACGACATCCTGGCAATGGCAGGAGCTTCCCAGATGGCGAGGAGGCCTTCCTTCACGCCCCATGTGGATCCACCCCACCAAGCATCCGAGAGCTGAGTCGAAGGCTACCACCCGCAGAGGGGGGATGAAAGCGGGGTGCCGGGTCGGGGCTCGTGACCTGGGATTTTTGAGTCAGCTTTGGGGACGGGGAGGTCCAGGCTGTGGCCCCTTAGGCCACACGGTGGGAGAGCCTCACTTTTGTTCACAGTGCTGAGGTGTGCAGGACAGAGTAGCCTCGGGGCGTGGCGTGTCACTTGTCCGTCGTGCCTTCTGTGTCTTTTGTGCCTCTTGTGTTGTACGTGCCTTGCCCTATCTCTTCTGGGGGCTTACCAGAAACCCCAGCATCACTTATAGCATCTCCAATCTCTGGGCTCCTCGGCTCGGCTGCTCTCAGAGGCCTTGGAATCGCGTCTCTTTTGAAAAGCATCCGATCGGATGTCTTTTAGACCTCTTGTTCCGAGCTGTGTCAACAGCCGTGCGCCGCGAGGATCCATTGTTGCGGCTTAGGACTTGAAGAAACGCAAAGATAGGTAGGGGACTGCGGCCATAAGATTCTTGGGCCTCCGTCTTGGCGGTTCCTGGAGTTTGCCATTCCATCAGCATCTTCTTCCTCCCGGGTTCTGTGAGCTTCATCAGCTCACCTTCATTCTCACCCGGCTCATCTCGTTCCGCATTCTCTCAGTCCTTGCGGCCGTCCTTGTGGCCCAGAGTTTTGTTTCCCCATTGTGTCCCCTCGTCGGGTGTCTGGTGTGTCACGGGTGTCTGGGTGTAGTTGTCCCGGAGCTGCTCTGCCCTGCTGCCCAGCCTGGCTGTAGGTGTACAAGGCCAAGTCCCAGGCCCCTGTAATTTGAACTTTGTGATGTAGGGTGTAGTTGGGGTCTAGAACATATTCCTCGATCAACACAAGATGTCTGGAGCTGTGAAGTTACCCTGCAGCACTTTGACTTTTGTCTCAGCTCTCTTTCAGATGCGGATGGATGAAATCAGTGGCAGAGCGCCCCATCCAGGGTAAGGGGGTTCCCCCGAGAAGGTAAGTCAGTGTTTGTCTTTGCAGGGCAACTGGAACCGGTCCCTGTGTTACAGGTCTCCTCTTTGTCTTTATTTTTAGGAAATAGAGCCATCTAGCAGCAGTCAAGGTGAAGCGGGCAAGGTGAGCGTTGACCGGTGGAGGGAGGCTGTTGTTATCGCTGGGCTCTCAGTTTCTGGTGCAACGCCAAGCGTCCCTCCTTGTTTGCGTGCTTTAGGCGGTCCAGTCGCGTTTCGTCGAGACCCCGTCGCCAGCCGGCCGGCACGCCTGCTTCACCGCTCCCGTGAGCCCTGCGGAAGCGTCACAGGGACCGCGTGACGGAGCCTTTTCCACGTAAAGGGGCCTTGTGGCTGGCCTTCAGGAAGGGGCCGAGGGCTTCCCGTGAGTTGGGGATGTCGGGGGGAGGAGCGAGGGCCTGTTCAAGTCTCAGCAACGCCGCATCACTTTTTCTTCTCTTAACTCAGGCGTGCCCTGTGCTGATGGCGTCCGGCACCCGGCATGTCCGTAGCATGTGGCCTCAGGACACAGCCATTCATAGGAGACCGTGAGTAGCGGAATTGTCGGGTTTTGGCCGACGCCCTGCACAGATCAGCTGCTGATTTTCTGTTTTATTTTTTGTAGCTGACCTGGAGATGATATCCTGGAGATGGCAGGAACTTTCTGGATGGCGAGGCGGCCTTCCTTGGCGCTCCACATGGATCCTTCCCACCGGGCATTCGAGAGCATAGTCGATGACTGAGATCCGCAGAGTGGATGAAAGTTGGGACTCGTCGGGACTCGTGACCCGGGATATTTGAGTCAGCTTTGGGGACGGGGAGGTCCAGGCTGTGGCCCCTTAGGCTGCACGGTGGGAGAGCCTCACTTTTGTTCACAGTGCTGAGGTGTGCAGGACAGAGCAGCCTCGGGGTGCGTCGTTTCACTTGTCCGTTGTGCCTTCTGTGTCTTTTGTGCCTCTCGTGTTGTATGTGCCTTCCCTTATCCCTTCTGGGGGCTTACCAGAAACCCTGACGCCGTTCTTAACATCTCCAATCTCTGGGCTCCTCGGCTCGGCTGCTCTCAGAGGCCTTGGAATCGCGTCTCTTTTGAAAAACATCCGATCGGATGTCTTGTAGACGTCTTCTTCCGAGCTGTGTCAACAGCCGTGCGCCGCGAGGATCCATTGTTGCGGCTTAGGACTTGAAGAAACGCAAGGATAGGTAGGGGACTGCGGCCCTCAGGTTCTTGAGCATCTGTCTTGGCAGTTCCTGGAGTTAATTGTTCCATCAGCATCTTCTTCCTCCCGGGTTCTGTGAGCTTCATCAGCTCGCCTTCATTCTCACCCGGCTCATCTCGTTCCGCATTCTCTCAGTCCTTGCGGCCGTCCTTGTGGCCCAGAGTTTTGTCTCCCCATTGTGTCCCCTCGTCTGTTGTCTGGTGTGTCACGGGTGTCTGGGTGTAGTTGTCCCGGAGCTGCTCTGCCCTGCTGCCCAGCCTGGCTGTAGGTGTACAAGGCCAAGTCCCAGGCCCCTGTAATTTGAACTTTGTGATGTAGGGTGTAGTTGGGGTCTAGAACATATTCCTCGATCAACCAAGATGTCTGGAGCTGTGAAGTTACCCTGCAGCACTTTGACTTTTGTCTCAGCTCTCTTTCAGATGCGGATGGATGAAATCAGTGGCAGAGCGCCCCATCCAGGGTAAGGGGGTTCCCCCGAGAAGGTAAGTCAGTGTTTGTCTTTGCAGGGCAACTGGAACCGGTCCCTGTGTTACAGGTCTCCTCTTTGTCTTTATTTTTAGGAAATAGAGCCATCTAGCAGCAGTCAAGGTGAAGCGGGCAAGGTGAGCGTTGACCGGTGGAGGGAGGTTGTTGTTATCGCTGGGCTCTCAGTTTCTGGTGCAACGCCAAGCGTCCCTTCTTGTTTGCGTGCTTTAGGCGGTCCAGTCGCGTTTCGTCGAGACCCCGTCGCCAGCCGGCCGGCACGCCTGCTTCGCCGCTCCCGTGAGCCCTGCGGAAGCGTCACAGGGACCGCGTGACGGAGCCTTTTCCACGTAAAGGGGCCTTGTGGCTGGCCTTCAGGAAGGGGCCGAGGGCTTCCCGTGAGTTGGGGATGTCGGGGGGAGGAGCGAGGGCCTGTTCAAGTCTCAGCAATGCCTCATCACTTTTTCTTCTCTTAACTCAGGCGTGCCCTGCGACGACGCTGCCTGGTCCCGGCGTGGCCGTATTGTGCGGCCTCAGGACACGGCCGTTCGCAGGAGACCGTGAGTAGCGGAATTGTCGGGTTTTGGCCGACGCCCTGCAAAGATCAGCTGCTGATTTTCTGTTTTATTTTTTGTAGCTGACGGAGAGACGACAGCCTGGCGATGGCAGGAACTTCCCGGATAGCCAGGTGGCCTTCCTTGGCTCTCCGTGTGGATCCTCCCCAGCGGGCATCCGAGAGCTGAGTCGAAGGCTACGACCCGCAGAGGGGATGAAAGTGGGGTGCCGGGTCGGGACTTGTGACCTGGGATATTTGAGTCAGCTTTGGGGACGGGGAGGTCCAGGCTGTGGCCCCTTAGGCCGCACGGTGGGAGAGCCTCACTTTTGTTCACAGTGCTGAGGTGTGCAGGACAGAGCAGCCTCGGGGCGTGGCGTGTCACTCGTCCATCGTGCCTTCTGTGTCTTTTGTGCCTCCTGTGTTGTATGTGCCTTCCCTTATCCCTTCTGGGGGCTTACCAGAAACCCCAGCGTCACTTATAGCATCTGCGATCTCTGGGCTCCTTGGCTCGGCTGCTCTCAGAGGCCTTGGAATCGCGTCTCTTTTGAAAAACATCCGATCGGATGTCTTGTAGATGTCTTCTTCCGAGCTGTGTCAACAGCCGTGCGCCGCGAGGATCCATTGTTGCGGCTTAGGACTTGAAGAAACGCAAAGATAGGTAGGGGACTGCGGCCCTCAGGTTCTTGAGCATCTGTCTTGGCAGTTCCTGGAGTTAATTGTTCCATCAGCATCTTCTTCCTCCCGGGTTCTGTGAGCTTCATCAGCTCGCCTTCATTCTCACCCGGCTCATCTCGTTCCGCATTCTCTCAGTCCTTGCGGCCGTCCTTGTGGCCCAGAGTTTTGTCTCCCCATTGTGTCCCCTCGTCTGTTGTCTGGTGTGTCACGGGTGTCTGGGTGTAGTTGCCCCGGAGCTGCTCTGCCCTGCTGCCCAGCCTGGCTGTAGGTGTAAAAGGCCAAGTCCCAGGCCCCTGTAATTTGAAATTTGTGACATAGGTTTTACTTTGGAATCTAGAGGCTTTTCCTAGATCAACACAAGATGTCTGCATCTGTGAAGTTATCCTGCAGTGCTTTGAGTTGTGTCTTAGCTTCCTAAGCATTTTATTATTTGCTGCCGAATGTGGGGTTCAGAAGAGTAAGGAAAACCCATGCTGATTATATTGTATTGGTGCTTACTGTGTGCTGGGATAAAGGACTTTGTAATGGTGTTACTTAAGTTCATGTCTCTCAGGGTGGAGGCCTTTATGTTGTTCTAGTCTCTGAGCTTTTTGGAGGTTTTAATGCCTTTCTTGTCCCTAAGTTTATTTTCTTATCCAAAAATAACTCCAATACTGTCCCTACTACATAACTTTCACAGTAAAAGAGAACAGATTACTATAGCTGTTATGCTAAGGTCAGTAATAATGATGGATAAAAACTTTATAAAAGTACTGAAATTTGTACCAAATAGCTTTAGTTTATTTTTTCTTTGGCCTACCCTACATCCCAATCCCAGTAACATGTTTTAAAAGTGTATTAGTAATTATACCCTGTTTATTAGAGGAGGAGCAAAAAAACCCCACTACACTCTTTTTACTAATAATTCATACCCCATCATAAAAGTAAAACAAAACACAAAAAGCTATATAAAACCTAACACAACCCAATCTGCTTAAAAAAACCTCAACAGCTTACTAAACTGAAAACCATTCAATGAGCCCTAAGCATTACTAAAAACAACCTAACCACATCTCTACCTTCTAATTCATAAATAATAATCAATGCTCTAGAAAAATAACTAAAGATTAACATTAACAATAAAAAAAATTAAACTACTAAAAAATAAGAAATCACTACAAAAACAAACTAACTGTAAAAATCCATCATATAATATATTCATATCCATCATATATATATTCATATCTCAAAAAATACAACTAATAAAAACCACCAAAGCAATAAACAGGTACATGAAACTACAAAAAGAAAAGATCAAAAATAAACTGCAATTAACCAAACAAAACCAAATTGTTCCTAACTCAATAATCTCATAATACCTTGAATCATCAAAATAAAAATACTATCTCCAAATAAACACAAAACCAAAAAATAAATTTAACCATAAACAATATTTTTCACATTAGCCATGAGTTTAAAACATACTACAATCAAACAAATGAACCCCCTCTAAGAAACAATAATCCAAATAGAAATATAAGAAACCTAACAAATTAGCTACATTACTGTACCCCAAACATACATAAGCACTACATACTCACAATAATAAAAATACATCAATAAATAAAAAACTACCCTATACCTCACACTGCTACTCAAAACATCATCCTTAACCTTAAAAAACAAGCCCTTTAAAAACATAATGCCCCTAAAAAATTAAATCAAACCATAAAACTCATTTCAAAAACAACCTTATCAACACCTCAACTAAAAAACATAATATTCAGTAAATATACCATATCCCCTACCATGCACCAAGTACAAAAAAACAACCCAACAAAACTATTAAAAACCATTTTAAAAACATTAAATAAAAAAGTCTTTCAAATATTAAAAAACATCTAGCAAAAGCCACCTAATTCATTAACACCCCAAACTCCACCAAGCAAACTAACCCTACCCAATCTAAACCCTGACATATCATTAACAAAACCAAAATCCCAGTAACAAATAAAAAAATGTATTTAAAAAAGCAATTAAAATCAATTCCAGGTTAAATAGAAAAAAATCCGTAAAATTGTCTTAACTCAAAAACCAAATGACACATGATAAATAATATGAAAAAATAACACAATGTATACCTCAAAAACTATATACCTCAAAAAAATCTAAGCATTAAATAAAAAATACGTATAAACCTCACTTTTTACTCAATATCTCTACTCTTATCTGTCTATATATATAACTAATTTCCAAAAGAAACAAAACACCCCACACAAGTTATTTTCAAAAACAACACTCATTCCCTCACATCCTTCTCCTAACGATATTCTGTACAACAAAACAAAAGTCTCCCTTACTTTGAATTAATTTTTAACAAACTAAAACAAAAAAATTCTCCAAACTATATATATTTTTTTCTTTCTCTTAAATCTATTCAAATGTACTCTAAACTAAAAACCCAAACACCAAAAACTCACACATCCAGCCCTCGGGGGTCTGGGCCTCAACGCTTTGCAACACCAAAAAAACTGATATATAACTAAACAAAGAAAACTATACTTCCCAACAAGAACTTTCTAAATTGACCATCTCTTCAAACAACAAATAATTTTATTATTTATTATTCATTTGTTTATAATTATAAATACTTTACTCATTAAATAAACATTTTTTTCAATTTTCCTCCAAAGAAATCTTTTCCCAAACCAATTAAACAAAATAAAAAAAACACTTAAATTTTCTTTATTAAAAACCCTTTTCAAAACTTTTCTCCCAAATTTACCCTAAACCAGGAAAAATATCTCTTGTGCATTATACATATATCAATGTAGTATATAAATATATATTTGATAAAAATAGACATTAAAAAAATGTTTGATTACCATTTCAGGTAAAGGGGCTGTTTGGTGTTTATTAGGTTAGAGGTAGAGCTTTTAAATAAATAATGTAGAAATTAAAATGCACAAATCTATAATAAATACATTAAGATATAGACATAAAAAAGAAATATAAGTAATATAAACATAGACATGTAGATTAATATTAAATAAGATATATATAGATGTTATATATGCTTATATGTTATATATGCTGCTTCATCCCCTACTGCAAGGTCACCAATGACAACAACACCCCTCCATGTTCACCAAAATCATATTGCCAATATTTCCAATAGATAGTACATACATCACGGCAGCCATGTAAATCCACCACACCTCGTCAGCACATGCACACTGCTGTACCATCCACTAACCAACCCACACAGCCCTCCAAATAAACCACACCACACAAGCCCACCAAAACACGTGTGGCACAGCATCCGGAAACCACACAAATGTACAGCACCGCGTTTGGCCAGAAATGCATGAGCACAACCATTTTTAACCACAAATAAATGCACATCACCATATTCAACCCAAAATGCATCTGCAGACCACCATATCGAACCAGAAATACACATGAACCACCATAGTTACCTAAAAATAAATGCACAGCACCAAATGTGAACCAGAAAAACACAACCACCACCATTCCACTGCTGCTGGAATGGAGTGGCCCTCTCAGGAGGATCCCGGTTGCTTCAGGGCTTTGCGTCCACAAAGGAAAGGCATGCAGAAGGCAGCACCATCACCCCAGCCCTGTAGTCTGGACCTAGAAAGGCTTCCAATAAAGCAAGGTGCTGCTGTCCAGGGCAGTTGGAGTTGTTCTGTGCCTTCTTTGGGGGGGAAGAGCAAAGGCTGGGGGGGACGGGATGGAGACTGGGGGGCTCCCGTGTCCCTTGGGGCACGCCGAGGCCCCACCAGAGGGAGGGACACGCTGCGCTGGAGGAGCAAGGTGAGCGGGGAATGGGGAGGGCTGGTGCTGGGTACCCTTGCCCAGAGGGGACCCCGAGCTGCCAGGAAATTCCCTGGGAGGGCTGGGTGCAGAATCCAAAAACCTGTGGAGTTGTTCTAGTTTTTACGGTAGGTATTGGCAAGGGACAGGAATTGACCTCTCTAAATCCCCTTGGAAAGGAACCCCCTCTCTGTGCACTCCGTCGTTAGGGTTTTGTTATGTCAGGAACGGCTTAGGGTTAAGAAAGTGGGTTTTGTCTTTCCACCTCTTACTTCCCTGTAAAATGGGAGTGTATAAAACACATGTGTGCATCCCTGAGGTATTAAAATGCACCGAGAGAAATTTCTGGGCCTAAGGTCCATAGAGACGAGCGCGTTCTGCGCTCGGGGTTGAGTAGGGATTTATATTTTTGTCATTCTGACCTGTTAGCTGAAAGAATTGGGAGAGTTTCCAAGAGAAAGAAATGCAAATTTCAAAAAGCAGAACATTAGAAAGAGAAATATATAAATGTATACATGTAAAAATAAATATAGGGAAAGCTAGGTAGATCTATATATAGAGAGAGAGCCATAAAAAAGAAAGAAATACAAGTAATCCAAGTCTAGACAAGTAGACTAATATTCAGTATGAAAACTATATGGATAGATGCTAATATAATATATTTTAATATCAGTTCTGTATGATATCTCTGTATAGATAAAGAAGATCAATATGATAAACATAAATATTACAAAAATTTAAATGTAGAGTCCTTTTGTTATTTATTTGGATAGGGGCATGGCATATAAATGAATAATATAGAAGTGAAAATATACACATCTATAATAAAGAAATAAATATAGGGAGAAAGATTGGGAGATAGATAGATAGAGAGATAGATAGATAGAGAGATAGAGAGATAGAGAAAGAGACAGAAAGATAGAGAGATATAGCCATAGAAAAGAAATAAACACAAATTATCTATATCTAGACAAGCTGGTTAATATTCAATATGAAAAATATACGGATAGATGGTAATGTATTTTAATATCTGTTGTGCATTATATCTCTGTGTGTATAAATAAAGAAAATCAATATTATAGAAAGAGATATTATAAATCTTTCAATCAAGGGATTTACTGGTTTTTATTTGGTTACAGGCATGGCATTTAAGTGAATAATATAGAAATGAAAATATACACATCTATAATAAAGAAATAGATATAGGGAGATATATATAGAGAGAGATAGAGCCATAAAAAAAAAGTAAATACAGATAATCTAAATCTAGAAAAGTCGATTTATATTCAGTATGAAAACTATATGGATAGATGCTAATATAATATATTTTAATATCAATTATGTCTGATTTCTATGTGTATAGATAAAGAAGACCAATGTGATAGAAATAAATATTACAAATATTTAAATGTAGGGGCTTTTTGTTTTTTATTTGGATAGAGGCATGGCATTTAAATGAATAATATAGAAATCAAAATATACACATCTATAATAAAGAAATGTATATAGGGTGATAGATATGGAGATATATAGATAGGGAGATAGATAGATAGATAGATAGATAGATAGATAGATAGATAGAGCCATAAAAGAAGAAATAAATACCAGTAATACAAATCTGGACAAGTAAATTAATGATCAGTATGAAAACTATATAGATAGATGGTAATGTACATTAATATCTGTTATGCATTGTATCTGTGTGTATAAATATAGAAGATCAATATTTTAGAAAAATATTTTAATTTTTTTAAACAAGGGGCTTTTCTTTTTTTATTTAATTAAAGGCATGGCATTTAAATGAATAATATAGAAATGAAAATATACACATCTATAAGAAAGAAATATATGTAGTGAGATAGATAGATAGATAGATAGATAGAGAGAAAGAGAGAGAGAGAGAGAGAGATAAAGAGATAGAGCCATAAAAAAGAAATAAACACCAATTATCTATATCTAGACAAGCTGGTTAATATTCAATATGAAAAATATACGGATAGATGGTAATGTATTTTAATATCTGTTGTGCATTTTATCTCTGTGTGTATAAATAAAGAAAATCAATATTATAGAAATAGGTATTTTAAATCTTTCAATCAAGGGAATTACTGGTTTTTATTTGGTTACAGGCATGGCATTTAAGTGAATAATATAGAAATGAAAATATACACATCTATAATAAAGAAATAGAAATATAGAAATGAAAATATACACATCTATAATAAAGAAATAAATATAGGGAGATAGATAGATAGATAGATAGATAGATTGATAGATAGATAGATAGATAGATAGATAGATAGATAGATAGATAGATAGATAGATAGAGCCATAAAAAAGAAATAAATACCAGTAATCCAAAGCTGGACAAGTTAATTAATGATCAGTATGAAAGCTATACAGATAGATATACAGATAGGTAATGTACTTTAATATCTGTTATGCATTATATCTGTTCGTACAAATATAGAAAATCAGTATAATAGAAATAGATATTAAAAACATTTAAAACAAGGGTTTAATTGTTTTTGATTTGGTTAGAGGTTTAGAGGCAGGGCTTTTAAATGATTAATATAGAAATGAAAATATACAGGTCTATAATAAAGGAATAAATATAGGGAGATATATCTATATGTAATTTTAAATAAAAAGCAAAAAACACCAAGTAATCTAAAACTAGACAAGTAGATTAATATTCAATATGAAAAATATATGGATAGACGTTCATATATTTTTATATTGATTATGCATTATATCTATGTGTATAAATATAGCTCAATTTGATAGAAATAAATATTAATTACATTTAAGTGAAGGGGTATTTTGTTTTTTATTTGGTTAGAGGCAGGGCTTGCTAAGTTTCGATGGGGGGTGGGTTTTGGGGCGTTCCTCGGAGAAGAGTTTTTGGAAGGGGGTTGCACACGTGGTTTCTTGCCTCGCTTCTCTGCACGTGCAGGGGCGCCCCCCCGCCCGCCCCGGGCTGAGCTGTGCGGCAGTGCTGCCGCCTTGTGGGCACAGAGCGGTACTGCAGCTGTGCGCCGAGGCGGGCGGGGCCGGGTCGAGCGGGGGCCGAGCAGGGCCGAGCCGAGCCGAAGCGGGCGGGGCCGAACCGAGCCGAAGCGGGACGGAAAGAGCCGAGCCGAAGCAGGACGGAAAGAGCCGAACCGAGCCGAGCCGCGTCGGGCCCCCCCCACTCCGGAGCCGGCCGGGAGGACCCCGGCAGAGGCGTTGACTCCAATGCCTGCCGCCGCAGGTGCGGCCGCCGCCCGGCTACGGAGCCGCTGCGCCCCGCCGCCATCGTCCTCGCCCCGGGAAAGGCGGCGGACAATCGGGCGGAGTGCTCGGAGTCGGTCGGCGTCGGCAGGTTTTTCGTTCAGGCAAGTAAGTTAGACAGACGCGTTGAGAGCAGCGGGGGCCTTAATCTTGCCTCAACAAAGATGGCCGCACAGCCGGAAGTGGCTTCAGCCACAACAAAGATGGCGGCGCGGAAGGGCGGAAGTGACGTCACGCCACGCACAACATGGCTGCCCGGTCGTGCCCGGCTTGACCTCCCAAGGATGGCGGCCAAAAAGGCGGGAAAATGGAAGGACCCCCGGGCGGTGGGTGCATGCTTTCGACTGCCTGACAAACACTCCGGCGCCGACGCCGCTCCGGCGCAATTTTCCGCGGCTTTTCCGGCCGTGCGGACACGGGCTGTGCGCTCGGCGGCGCCGGGGCCGGGCGCCAGCAGGTCGGTCGCCGACAGGCAGCGGTGAAGACGCCTCACTCTGCCGGGGTCCTTACCGCGGCCGCGTTCTGGGGCTTCTGGCACTCGCGACGACCCGTACCTCGCCGCCGCTGCTCTCGCTCCGTTCTCTCCCCCTCGGCCCCCCCACGGGAAATGGCGGAAACCCCAATGGCATCGGGAACCAAACGGTCGCTCCCCGGCCCTGGCACCGAAGCAGCCCAAGGAGGCGGCTGCTCTGTGTGTCGGAACGGTGAGAGCGGGGGCCGGGGCTGGGGCAGGTTATCAACCGAGTATATACCTGTAAGTATAAAGATGATCAAAATAGATATTAAAAAATATTGAAGAAAAAGGGGCTGCTTGGCTTTTATTTAGTTAGAGGCAGGGCTTTTAGATAAATAGGAAAAATACAAATAAATAAAATATTGAAAGAATGAATATATAAAGAAAAATATATATAAATCTATATATCTATAAATATATAGAGAAAAAAAATATATATATATGTAGGCGTAAAAATATATGTAGAGAAAAAAAATATATATATATGTAGGCGTAAAAATAAGTAATAGAAATATATACATATATGTTGATTTATAATCTATAATATGATTTCTGTACGTATAGATGGTAATATGATATCTTTTAGGATATGTTATGTGTTTTGTATATCAAGAAGGTATATAAATATGATAAAAAATATATATTAAAATATTTTTAAATACCGTTTAAGATAAAGGGACTGTTTGGTTTTTATTAGGTTAGCTTCGGGGCTTTTAAATAAATACAACAAAAATAAAAACATAGAAATGTATATTAAGTATATAAAGATATAGACGTATGTGCAACCAGAAAAGTAAAGAAATAGAAGTAATGCCAATATATACAAACAGATTTATATTTAATATATATGTTATATATATTTATTTTATATATGTATTATATACATAATGAATATATATCATTAAAATATATATAATATATTTAATATATAATAACATACGTATACACGTTAAAATAATATCTTTTGATACTTTATATATTGCTTGTCATATATAAATGAATATAGTATATAAATTTAAACATGTGTGGTGGAAATAGATGTTAATTTGGTTTTTTTTAATTTTCATTGTTTTGATATGTTTCTCCGAGGCAATCCTCCCCTTGCAACTGCTGACAGCACTGAAAACCTGTGTGCTTCGTGGTGTCTATTGCCCAGCTGTCTACAATTCCATTGTGTTTGGTGCATTAAGTCACACTGAGCTGTGTGGGATGGCAGGTGAGCACATCGCCCGACCCTTTTAGCTTTTCTGGCTCATGCACAACTTCCTTTCCTTTTGGATATGGAAAACAGGGAAGAGAGGGTAGTGTGACATTAGCACTAATTTCTAGCAGATTTTTAACTGCCCCTGATGCTCGTTCATCTTTGCAGTGTGGGTTTTCATGCTGACAAATCCTCTGCTTTGCCTTCTGCTCACAGTCAGCTGGGCCCTTTATTGAACAGATTTATCTGCTACAAGGCTACGCAGAAGGATGGAAAGGAGGAACACAGGGGGGAAAAAAAATAGATTCAAGGCATAGAGAAGGTAGCTGGTTTATTTGTATGACATGTAGCTTTTTTAGGATGTTTTGTTCTTTATATGGCGTTAATTTCAAAGAGAAGCCTGTGAACTTTGTGTTCCCCTTTTGGGGCTGGTTCTGGGGTAAGGGGGAAACACGAGGCCTAAGCACCTCTGGCTTATCTGTCCAAGGATCTGCCTCAGTTGTGGCTCCCATCCTTCTGAAGGACTCTTCAGCGCAGTGAGTTACCTTCTATAACTATTTATTGTTGTATTGTTGTTGTGAGACCTCATTGCTGGGTGAGAGGACCAGGGGAAATGAAAGGCTGTATGCCACTGTTACTTCATCACTGAATTCTTGCACTCTGTTAAAATCAAAACAAAAGGGATTTACACTGTCAGAAACACTTAACTGTAAGTTAAGGTAAAGGTCACAGTGCTAAAACTTAAGAGCAGATAGGGTTGAGCTCCTTTGTCTTCCCTCTCCGGCAGCTTTTGTGACTCCTGCCTCCAAGGTATCATCAGCTATCCCCTGGATCTTGCAGTGCAAGAGATGCTGAACCACCAGCTGTTCCATATTCTACACCATGTGTCTTTTTACCATGTTCCTCTGAGAAGCATCTCTCCCGTCTCTGTTTCTTTGCAGACCAGAAGGGATAAACTGGGATTCCTTTGTTCTTTTGCCTGTTAATAAAAAGGCCGCTTGTGGCTGTGTGCAGTGGCAACTGCATCACAGAATCTTAGAGGTGATTATTCACAGGTTAAGGAAATAATTCCTTTTTTTTGTCACTGCTGCACTGAATTTCATAGGCGTGTCTGTGGCTTGATGCCTAAGATATTTAAAGCAGGTTTTATTCTTACAGGGGTTTTGCACACTAAAGTGTCTGCCCAGGTTTTGTTTCCAAAAGTGAGGTATAGTGCTGGGTGTTTAATTTGGTATGTTACTTGTTCTGTTGTGTAAATAACTGCAGCTCCCTCCCTGTGCCTGTGTATTGCAGGGGCAAGCGAGCGCTGGTTATAAAGGTGGCGATAATTAGGAAGAAGCTGTTTAAGCTTGGATAAATGTTTAGAAATCATTGCTTAGGGTACTGCATAGATGTACCAGAAGGAACTGCACCCTGGAAGTGCTGTGTGTCTGAAACCGACTGCACCTGCTCATTTTTAGCTCCTCTTTCTGACTCTGACTCTGCTCCTATTCCGACAGACCCGTCCGAGCCTGGCGTTCGCTACAGGCCTCCGCGTGGTGGGAGATGAGTCTAGGAGGAAATACCTTCAATCCACAGACGAGGCAGAAAGGACTCAGTACAAGGAGGACTGGACTCAGATGAAGGTAAAGTCCTTAACAGTCTATTTCTTCCCCATAACAAGTACTTCATTAGTGCATTCCTGGCCGTGTGCTGCAGGGCACGTTGGAAGTTACACGTGAGCGACGCTTCCGCTCGCGTCGAGGCGCACGCACGCGTTCCTCGTGCACCTTCTCCCTGCCTGACACGAGCTAACAGAGTCTGCCGAGGTGTGCCTGACCGGTTGTGAGGGCCAGATCTTTGTTGCCCTCATTTCAGTGAAGGAAACTGGAATTCCTTCTTGTATTCAGCACCACGTGTGGGTGTAAAGTTGAGCTGCCACGTGCCAGTTGAGAGCTGATTTGGTCAAGGAGAGGAATTCTTGCCTAGGAAGATTTGGCACTCTAGTTTCTCTTGCATGGCAGAGGCCACCCGAGATCGAAATGTTGCTACAAGTGTCCCGAGCTATTTCCAGTACGTACTTAAAAATGTCTGTCTGCAACTGGAGCGATTCTGTGCCTTATCCAGAGATGGTGCATTCTGGCTTTTCAGCGTGCACAGTGACGCTCCCGAGTTTTTAAGTGTCGATCTTTCTCTCATAGGTTAAGATGGGCACAGCTCTAGGTGGCCCATAGCTTGGGGTTCATCTCAGAAGGAGGGACTTCATTTGGTCACAGAGAAGACCTGCCTTCCCTGCAAGGAGCAGCAAAGATAATGCACAGCCTCTCGGAGAGGCTTAAACTTGAGTAAATTTTTGTAGCCACTGATGCTGTTGAGGAAGGTACGTGGATTGCAGTCACCTGAGGATTGGTAACTTTTGACAGTGAGTGCAGCACTTGCCACTGGCTCCCCTCCCTGGCTGCCGTGCTGTGGGTTTTGGCAGCTGCATTGTAAAATTTGTTGGTAGATTTTGGAGTCGCTTCCCCTGTAAGCGTTCAGCCAGGGTTCCCTTTAACAAACACACTGTGTGGCAGCAGCGCGTTGCTCTTCATAAAGTAGAGATAAATTTCTGTGCTTCCTTTTTTAAGCGACTGAACTGCTCAAGAAACTGCTGCCCGAGATGGTGAGGTTTGAAGCCTCTCTGGAGGAGCTGGAACTCTCTAAGGACGGGGGCTCGTGATTCACCCGTGGATTTGCGCACATGCAATGTAGCAAACCTGACTTTTATTTCAGCCAAAGCTTAATGTCACTGTCAGAAAACTGAGTATGATTTTTGGCCCATAGTTGTTTACGAATGGTGTAAGCCATTATATAATCAAGTATATCATTGAGATGTGTCTAGTAGATGTATTACGGTTATAGTGTGTGTGTGTGTGTGTGTGTGTGTGTGTGTGTGATGATTTCATTATCATACCATTTCACTGAACAGTCAAGTTCATTGGAGTGAAATCTGATTACTTGCATTTTAAAAACTTGCCCACCCCAACCCTTTTTGATTTTTTTTTCACAGGTATTTTATAGGCATATTTCAACATTTTCCTTCCTAATCCACGAGTAAAGGGAGATGTTGGGATTTGATCCAAAAGATCTTACAACCGATTTTGTGGTGAAACAGAGAAAAACCGTGAGCAGCCAACTCATTGGAAACCTGCATGTTAAACGCAGAGAAGCACAAAGTGTTTGATGCTGTTAGAGTTCAAAATAACAAGGAAAAATGGTGGGGAATTTACCTGCCTTGGAACAAAGTATGACCCCATCCCATACTCTCAGCTCCCGCTCCCCTTCCAGCGTGGCTGTGACCCGGGCTGGCCGTACCGCTCGGTGTGTCTGGACCTCACAGCATTTCTACGTGGCTGCTGCACCCGGGTCCCCAGTACGTCCTGCTCTGGCTGCCTTCCCCGAGCGGTCCCACGTGCACCAAGCGGGTGCTACAGACCACAGGGGCCTCTTGGCTGCAGAGCTGGGTGATGGGAGACAACAAAGCAATGCCCAGGATGCAGCTGTTCAAGCCAGCCTCGCCTCACGGAGCATTTCTTTCTCACCTGTCCATGGTTCTCTCTCTGTGTGTGTCTGTGCTCCTTTTTAAACTGCAGGGCTGGGAGGCCTGGCCATTCCACCGGGAGTGCTCACCCTGGGAGCACCAGTCTCTACCTTGGGAGGAAGCAAGCTGCCACCAGAATAAAAGCAGGGTGGAGCTGCTCCCACTCCAAGGCAAGAGCCTGCAAGGCCCATCCTTTGGGGACTCGTCTTTTGTGTGAAGGCACATTGTCTAGCAGAGGAAGAGGTTGGTACCTGGTGGAGCAGGGCCAAGATTCCATTTTCCCCAGGCAGCTCCCTCCTCTGCCTGCTGTAGCGCTGGCCAGGGCTGGGAGAGGAGGGGGAGTGTGTTCAGCACTGCTGCTGGAACGGAGTGGCCCTCTCAGGAGGATCCCGGTTGCTTCAGGACCTTGCTTTTGCACTGGTTTGTGTCCACAAAGGAAAGGCATGCAGAAGGCAGCACCATCACCCCAGCCCTGCAGTCAGGAGTCCATCAGCTTTCCCCACAGTGAACGTGGTTAAGGTCTCCTTAACCAAAGGAAAACTCAGCACCACTACAGATGTACAGAACAGCAATTTATCCACTGGGGCCCTCCGACACACTTTGCCCATTATGTGTCCAGAGGACTCCAAGTACTGACTTTACATGTCCACAAGCGTGGCCAAAGCCACACATACAGAGGAACACCAAGTTCTCACTGTGTACCAAGAGAAACAAAGATTTAATAACAGTATTTCTTAGACAACTGTTGGGGATGAAGTCAAATGTAAAGAAAAAATGGAAATGTAAAAAATCATGGATGTTAGTGCACATGGATACAGAGTTTCTGCTTTTGAGCTCCGCAGATGTTTTTTTCTTTCCTCTTTCCCTTCTTGTGTGAGCTGCCTTTGAGTCAGTTATGTTATGTTGAGCTCTTGTGGGCACAGAGCGGTACTGTCGCTGTGCCCCGACCGGGGCCCTGCCCCGCTCCGCTGGGTGACGGGGGGGAGGCGGCAGCGGGAGCTACGGCAGTTCCGCGGCTGCCGAGCCTGGGGAGGGAGTGAGCGGGGCGGTGTCTGTAAATAGCAGGGAGGGGTGAAATAGCGTTAAGTGTGTAAAGTGACACGGCTGGGAGCAGGGACACTGCGCTAAAAGGAGCGGGGGCCGTGCAGGCCGGCGGCTAAGAATAGCAGCAGTGGCGGGCGGCAGATCAGTTTCAGCTTCACGGACGGACTGCGGGGGAAGGACGGTGAGCAGCGGACCCGCAGCAGGCGAGGGGCGGGCACTTAGGTATTTTGCTAAGGTGTTTACCTCGGCCAGCACCTAATCGGGCAGTCCAAGTCCCCGCAGAAGAGGAACCGCTGCGAGGGAAGAGGCGCTCAGAGCCCGCAGCGAGCTGTGCACGCCTTCCCCACCGCCGCTCCCTGCTCCGCGCTGCCATCGCAGCTTTGCGAGCTGGCACCACACCCGGGCGAGTTGGCGGCTATGCCCCTCCCCGCCCCCTGCCCCGAGTGCCGCTGGGGCGCTCCGATAGAGGCTCTGCGGGGGCCTTTTAGGCGGGACCAGGGCAATAGAGAGGGCCGGAGAAGGGGACGGGAGTCTGGCGAGAGGGGCCCAGGGCGACCGCGGACCCTGCGAGCACCCCTGGCTCTGCCTAACTGAGCACCTCGCGCTCCCATGGGCCGCAGCCTCAAAGCTTCCGCTAATCCCGGTGGATTGGTTCTAGGTTATGGTTCTAGGTCAGGGTTCTAGGTCAGGGTTCTAGGTTATGGTTCTAGGTCAGGGTTCTAGGTCAGGGTTCTAGGTTAGGGTTCTAGGTCAGGGTTCTAGGTCAGGGTTCTAGGTGGCCAATCACAGCCGCCCTTTGAATCCAGGCGCGGTCCCGCCAAGCTCAGCCCGCTCAGTCGTGGCCCGTTCCCGCTCCCCCGTTTTGCTGGGGTGCCGCTCCGGCCGCTGTCGCTTTGGGAGCCGGCGGAGCCGAGCTGCCGCAGCCCCAAGAGGTGCTGTTGGGTCCCGGGAAGGGTGGGCGGGGGCTCCTCGTTCAGGTCCCGGCCGTAACTTCACCCAAAGAAACGGGGAGAAGGGGGGGAGCGGGCGGGATCGCGGGAGCGGGGCCTGAGGGGACAGCGGGGGGTCGCGAAGGCGAGCGCGGCGGGAACGGGCGGGCTGGGATTGGCGGGCCCGGCGCTGCCTCGGGCTGTGATTGGCTGGGCTGGCCGGTGTGGGCTATAAATAGCGTGAGCTGGAGGGGTGCGGGCCTTAGTTCGGCGGCGAGCGGTGGAGAGGCGGCGGCGGAGAGGCGGCGGCGGGCGGCAGCGGCGAGCGGCGGCGTGAGCGATCCAGGGAGCGCCGGTGCGCCAGGACGGGAGCCCTGTGCTCACTGAACTGGGGAGCGCCGGTGAGGTCGGGCGCCATGCCCGCGTCTGCTGGGGCCAGCATCTGGGGGCCGGCGGTGTCCTGGGGCGGTGGGGCCGGTCGTGGCCACTTCTTTCTGCCACGTCCTGGGCTTTTCAGGCGGCCGGAGGCGGGTGCGGGGTCTGGAGTGGCACAGGGAGACGAGCTGTTGTTTCTGCGGGACAGAGAGGAGCTGTTTTGTAGTTTCTGGATTGAAGATAATGTTTAAAATATCGAGAATAAAGCTGGGTTTTTTTCGTTTTTATTATTTTAGTTTGATTTTATTTAAAATAATAACGATTTTCTTTATTACATTGCTTTATTTTGCTCGTTTTATTAAAATAATAAAATTATTATTAATTATAATTACTTTTAACAAGATATTTTGTTATCCTTATATGTATTAGTTTAACGAAGTATTAATAAATCATGATTAAATATTATCTACTATTATTAAATACTATTTGTTAATCATTATATAATTAAATATTTTTTATTTATTAGATTGTTATCATTTACTAATTATAATTTAATACTATTAAATATTAATTATCATTAATTATTTAATTAAATACTTATTATTTATTCGTTAGCTAATACTTATTAATTTTCATTTATTGATTATTAATTAAATATTTATTATTATTTATTAATTATTAAGTAAATATTGATTAATTATTTATTAGCTCGTTATTATTTATTATTAAATTATTAATTCAAACTCTAGGTGATTTCCAGGAGCAAAAAAAAGGTGATAGTCAAGGTGCTTGTGAACTGGTGTTAAAAGACAAATTCTTCATTGTCAATCCAGCTACCATCCTTGTTCAGTTAAACTCTGCAACAGATCTCCCACAAAGGTAATTTTCTGCTTCTCTGGCTTAATTCTATTCATCTTTTAGAGAGTAATTAGCACTGCTTGGTGTTCTTTTAAGCCCAACTAATTGCACCTTGTTTTAGGAGAGAAAGTTAATGCCTCTCCATGTAGGTTGGTGCAGCAATTTATGATGAGAGCTGGGACCAGGCAGAGGTGTCGACCAGGGGCACCATTGCTGCTGCTGCTGCTGCCGCCGCCGCCACCAGAAGCATGGTGCTTGCTCCATTGCAAAGGTTTCCCAGTTTTAATTTGAGCTGTTTTCTGGATGCTGTGGCTAGCAGCAGTGAGCCCACATTGCCAGCGGCTGCCTCTGCTACTCAGCAATGGTCAGAGGGTTGCAGGACAGACTTGATTGCGCCTGGAAGTGTGTGGCAGCAGAAGGGTGCCCACAGCACACCATGGTCACATGGTTATAGAGTCATAGGGGATGGTGACAGGGCCACCACCTGCCACACAGTCAGAGGGGCGCAGCCAGGACCAGCTCTAGTGCCACCAGGGAGGCAGAAGGGGCTGGATGTGGCTGTGAGGCAGTGGTGTGACCCTTACAGGGAAGTCCTCCTCTGGGATAGTCACTTTGTAGTGATATCTGTAGGTCAAGACTCCTGCTACAGTAGCATTTACCAAATTGTTCTTTGCTCAGTTGTGTCCTGCTGTTGCTGCTTCTGAAGGATCATGGAATCACAGAATGGTTTGAGTTGGAAGTGACTTTAAAGCTCATCTCATTCCACCCTTGCCATGAGGAGGGACACCTTCACTAGACCAGGTTGCTTCGTCCTGGCCTTGAATACTTCTAGGGATGGAGCACTTCCACGATGGCTGTTTGACTTCCTTTCCCTGTAATGGCAAATGCCTTTGCTGGGGTTCCTCTGCTGAAATCACACCCTGACCAAATGTAACACCAACAAAAATCTGGACTTGTGCCAGACTGCCATCATCAGAGCTCAGCCAGCAAACAGTGCTCAGCAAAAGGCAAGTAGATATTGTGTTTGGAGGCCTCATTTATGGAGCTGCTGATGAGGCATCAGTGACTTTGATAATGTCAAGGACTAGAAAGCAAATGCTTCCACGATAAATCTTGTCTACTTTGAAAGTAGGTTATACTTTGAAAGCGCTTTCGTTCTTAGGAATTTAATATTTCTATGTCAATTGTAAGACAAGTAATTGGATGGGGAGAAGGTTGTTACCGGAACCTGAGATCAAAGGCAGGATTTGAAATGATGTGCAGGTGGGTGTCTTTGTTCACTGCAAATGTGACTCTGGAGGTTTTGCAGGCACCACTTGTGTTTGAAATCATGGAAGCACATATTCTGAGGTGGAAGGGATCTGCATGGATCAACTCCTGGCCCTGCACAGAACACCAAAATCCACCCTGTGCCTGAGAGCATTGTCCAGATGCTTCTTGAGCTCTAGCAGCCTTGGGGCCATGACCATTCCCTGGGGACCCTGTTCAAGTGCTCAACCACCTGCTGTGGGAATACCCTTTACCTAATATCCAGGCTAAACCTCTCTGCACGCATGGCAGAGAAGACCACTGTCCCAGCACCTGCCATGCCCAGGGTACTCATCCACAGACTGGTGTGTCCATGGAGGGAGGGGCTCCAGACCTGGGCTTAATCCTCCCTGGGAGCAATGCTTTCCCTTCCATGAGAGCGGGTTGTTTTAATCGCACTAAGCAGTTTATATTGAGGTTATCGAAAACTCTTTCTGCCCATGCTGGGAGATACTTGGGTTGTTTCTAGAAAAAACTCTGCCTCCTCCTGCCCTCACTCACCCCTTCCTCTCTAGGGAAGGAGTTTTCCACATCCCATATGCAACATTTCCCTGATCTGTCCCTTTCCAAATTGCAAGCTGCACAACTGTGAGCTGGCATCAAGACTCTGAGGTAAGCACAAACTGCCTGAATCCGAGCCCTCCCTGTGGGGTTGCAACCCCAGAGCCCCTGGACATGGAGCATAGCTGCAACATCATGGCTGTGGATTTCCCTGAAAGGATGAAGCAGCACGGTGGAAGTCCCGGGGCACTGTCTGAGGAATTGCCCTCCCTGTGCCGTGCTCTCACCTGGGGACAGCAAGAATTGTACAGCCCTGTCCCAGAGCTCTATGCCCAGCCTGCCTGAGCAGTGAGCAAAATGGGATCAGTTTAATTATAATTTGATATTCCAGCCTTAAACTTTCTGTAAACCAGTGGCTGCTGGACAGGTGAGCTGGACTCCTGTGCCTAATGTAGATTGATAGCAGATCAGCTTTTCTGTCTCAATTTGCTTATGACCTAGAGAATTAGCAGAGAGGATCTGTTATCCTGCCAGTGCACTAATGGCTTTGGCAAGAGAAGAGCTCCCGAGGGAAGCAGCGGTATTTGCTAACCTTTCCGCAATTTGCTTTACATAATAACACACTCCTCCAAACGTCCACAGCGTGACTGGCCATTCCCCTTCGCCTGCACGTGCCTTGATACTTCACTTTTTAAATTTCACAACTAGTGCACAGTAAGAAAAGGTGCTGAATGCCTCATGTCATTCATCTTCCCTCTCCCTTCAGAGGCTATTCTTAGCCATGCCATCGGTTTAGCAATTCAGAGGGAAGTACTTTTCCTTTTCAAGGTCTCTAAAGATTTCCTATTTCTCTATGTCCAGCTAGAAAAGAAAAACAATCTGAATCTGCCTGCCAATCTGCCCTTCAGCTCACTGGTTTTCTCCAAAATGTCTTGCAAGGCTGGGAGCATAGCAGAAACCCTCTCTGGGGGCACTTCTAAAGGCAGTAGGACAACTGAGCACACAGTGTGCTGAGGATCAGGCAGGACACTCCAATGACACACCATCCTAATGAGCGTCTGAAAATTAGTTTTTCAGGAACAGGCAATGGGAGTGGAAGCAGGAGCCCAAAAGGGGGAATGAAATTGCTAGTGGTGAACCAGAGAAAATGCAAGTTAATTCTCCTTCTCCACATACCATTGTGGAGTGGGAATTGCAGCCTGTCTACTGAGAAGCAGAGATCAGCACATCTCCTTTGCTTGGAAATGGCTTTGCCTAATATCCCAGTGCCCACGGACTGAGCTCAGTGCCCTGTGAGGAGGCACATGCTGCAGGAGGTAGCTGCTTGGACCCTGTGGCTGTGGGATCTTCTGCCCCAAGCACTGTCAGACTCATTCGTGGAAGGGGCACAGCTGATAGGCCTTTCTCAGACCTGGTCCATGGCAAGCATTTCTCCAGGGATGCAGCAGTCACAGCTGTGCCTCACCCAGGTAGGACAAAACAATGGAAAACTGATCAACTAACTAAATTAATTAACTAATTAAAATTAACTGAGTACACATGCACCAGCCCAGTCTCCTTCTCTTCCCACTCGCAAGCAACTCTCCCCTACATGCAGTACTCAGGGGTGGGAGCTATACAACTGGGGATGATAAATGCAGTTAGTCCAAGCTGCCACCATCACTTCATGTGACAGGTATGTTCAGACACTGTTCTCAGCCCTATAGTCTCCCTGCACACCCACCACCCACCATGCCCTCCCCAGGAATCACATAATTCCTCACCCTGACAGCCCAGTCCAAGTGCCAGCAGCTGCAGCTATTGTTGTTACATGCTGCCATTTATGAGTGTTTTTATTTCAGATTATTACGATTTTTTATTTTATTTTATTTAGATTATTTTATTCAGATAATTATATTAATTATTCAGTTTATTATTATTATTCAGATTCTTGACGTTAAAAGCCCATAATTAAGATAATTAAAACAAAGACATTTGCCTTGTAATCAGCATATATTTCAATAAGAGGTTTTAATTTACAGGTGAAAGTTCTGAGCTTCTTATTTAATGTTATCTATATTGACAACATGCTATATAGATCTGATTGTTTAGGATGTTTATGATACTCCTTTATTTTTAAATCCTTTTTCAATTTGATGAACACACATCAAACCTCCAGGACATGAGAGAGAGTAGCTCCTCAGGGAAGCCAGGTAGACCTGTGTTAGTGGTTGCTGGGATTGCCATGGGGAGGCACTATACAGAGCCACAGCTTGGTCGAGGCACTGCAGTGATTCTGGAATCATGCAGTACAGAACTGGAAGGTATCCACAAGAATCACTGAGTTTAACTCCTGGCCCTGCACAGGACAATTTCCAAAATCCCACCATCTGCTTGAGAGCATTTTCCAAATGCTTCTTTGACTTCGGGTCGGCTCGGGTAGGGTCGGCTCGGGTCGGCGCGGCTCGGGTCGCCTCGGGTAGACATTCGAGTAGGCCCGGCTCGGGTAGACATTCGAGTAGGCCCGGCTCGGGTAGACATCCGAGTAGGCCCGGCTCGGGTAGACATCCGAGTAGGCCCGGCTCGGGTAGACATCCGAGTAGGCCCGGCTCGGGTAGACATCCGAGTAGGCCCGGCTCGGGTAGACATCCGAGTAGGCCCGGCTCGGGTAGACATCCGAGTAGGCCCGGCTCGGGTAGACATCCGAGTAGGCCCGGCTCGGGTAGACATCCGAGTAGGCCCGGCTCGGGTAGACATCCGAGTAGGCCCGGCTCGGGTAGACATCCGAGTAGGCCCGGCTCGGGTAGACATCCGAGTAGGCACGGCTCGGGTAGAGACCCGAGTAGGCACGGCTCGGGTAGAGGCGGGTCGGCTCTGGTCTGCTCGGCCCGCCCGGCCCCGCACGGGCCCGCGTTCCCGCTCTGCCTCCGGTACAGTCCCGCACGGCTCCGTACAGGCCATCACGGCACGGTACAGCCCATCACGGTACGGCCCCGCTCGGGGCGGTGCCCGGAGCCGCGCGGCGGGGCCGGGACAGAACTGGAGAAGGGAGCGGGACCGGGCAGAGGCCGAGAGAGGTGCGGGGTCCGGGGGAGCGGAGCGGGGACAGCCGGGGACGGGGGGATACTGGTGGGGAGGGGGGCCCGAGCTGGGATCTGGGGGAACTGAGGTCTGGGTTACTGGTTGTGGTGGGGTCTAAGTTACTGGTGGAGTCCGGAGAAACAGGGCTTCGTGGTTACTGCTGGGGCTTGGGGGAACTGGGGTCAGGGTTTCCTTGTCGGGTTTGGAGGGACTGAGATCTGCGTTCCTAATGGGGTGTGGGGTTACTGCCTCTGGTCAGGTATGGGCTTAAAGTTGGGGTTACTGGGGTGTGGGGTCAGTGCAAGGGTGGGGGAATGGGGCATAGGGTGGGTGGCCCAGCTGGGCTGCTGGGTGGGATGCAGTGCGACAGGGTGGGGTGGACGTGCCTGGGCTGGGGGTCCCTGGGTGTGGTGAGGGTGGGTCAGCTGCACTTTCGTTGATGCGGGTTGTCATCCCTTGACGGTGGCCTTGGGCTGTGGGTCCAAAGTTGCCTGGTCTCCCAGGCAGTGTCTGACCTGGGATGGGAGCCTGGGGGCTGCTGCCCCATCCCACATCCATCCCCACAGCCCCTGCTCCAGCAGTGTCCCCATGGACAGCCTTGCTTATGGAGTGGCCGCTCTGTGTTTTCTTCAGAAAAAGGAAAAAAAGTTCCCTTTCTTTACTGCTTAGCTCATTCTTAAACATTTATATTAGGGGGGTTTGCGGGGAGGGGAAATAATTGTGTAATGTCTTAGGAGCAGGGGAGCATTCCAAAAGCATGACTGCGGGGCCTTTTCCAGCACTAGCACTCTGGCAGCCACGTCTCTCAGTGGCCGCCAACCTCCCTAAACCCAGCCCCAGCCTTCCCACCCCTCCGGGAGAACGGGACTGTGATCCCTGGCTTGCATCTGTGTGGAGTGGGCTGCGAGCAGGGGCTTGGCTGAGCCCCCTCAAGCTAATATCCCTGGGAAAGTGTTCCAGTTGGGAAACTGGACACTAGAGGCAGTGGTGTGGCTGGCTGCGTATCATGGGGACTAGTTGCGTTTTGTTTCTATTTTGCCAAGTGCTTTTGGTGTCCAAACAGTTTCAGTTTATGTCCAGCTCCTCCTCCTCAGCTCAGGTAGACACTGCATGAGATTTTATGGACTTCTGCTTGAATCCAGGTTCCTGACAGCTACAGCTTCTCCAGGGAAATATGTAAGTGAAAATAAGCCAAGTCACTATCTTGCTACAGGTTATCAGGAACCTTTAACCAGGGTTACCTTCCGACTTGCTGTTTGCACTGGAGAGGCGCACTGACATGAAAAGTAAGGATTTGTATTAGCAAATAGTGATCGGTGCTGGGGCAGGCAGGCGTTGCACAAGTACAGGCATCTGCTGATATTGTGGCATGTTGTTGGGAGCTTTCAACAAGACATTTGCGCTACCGTGAGGCTGGGAAGGTTGTCACTACTGCAGGAGGTAAAATAAGAACATGGTATGATGTCCTTTGGAAAAAGAGGTAAGGGCAGGCAGCTTTTCCCACACTGCTCAAACACTTGTGGTTTGACCTTTGTTTAGGCTTTCAAATTCTTCTGTTCCAAGTCCCTTTCTCTGTTTTGCTTGTGGATGTTTTCTGGGGGATTTAGCAATGAAAACGATCCACCCCGGACACTTTGCTCCAGGTCTAGGTCTGGGAAGTTGCCCTTTTCCACTGGAGTGTGTGTTAAGCCCAGCCTGCCTGGTTGTGCACAAATATCTCCAAAACTATGGGAAAGGTCTAAACTTGTGCACTGCGTTGAGCTCCTACTTTGACAATCGCTTGTCATTTGGATATAGCAGGTCTGGAGGTCTGAGGAAGGTTTCAGGCAGCTCTCAGTGGTAAATACAGACATTTTCCTTGGTCTTTGCTTCTGGCAGCAGAGGGATCGCAGGTGAGCCAGGAGCAGTGGGCAGCGGTGGTGTGGGTGGGCGTGGGTCAACCCTGGGTGTCGGCGAGGGCTGCTGGCCAGGGTGAGGGCTGCTCTGTGCTGCACAAACTGCACAGCTCGGCCAGCCTGGGGGCTGGATGAGCATGAAATTACAGGTGCTGCTTTGCCAAAGCCAGCGCCACTTGGATGGTCTTGCTGCAATCCCAAGCTCTGCCCTGCCCTTTGTATTTCCCCTCAGCACAGCCGTTTGCTTCCAGCCCTTTTTGGAAATGTTTTCTGCCATTCAGCCTTAATGATTCCATGACTCTGTAGTAAGAGTCCCTCCGGTGCTTGCAACAGTGGCTGAGACACTTGTCCTGTACAACCTTGGCCATGGCTTAGGTATGTCAGCAAATGAAATTCCCCTCAGTGGATATCCCTGTGGGGTTTAATTTGGAAGTTTCCTTACTTTATCATTGTACCAGTGAGTCCAAACTGCTAAAACTATTTCTGTAGTGGAACTGCCCCACAGCACTGGGGGTATCCCTGTGGGCAGTGTCCCTGCCAAGGGGCTGCTCCCAGCACAGCTCTTTGCCCCCCCAGCCCTGCCCAGAGTCAGAGCTGTGCCTCTGGCCAGGGCTGTGATCCCTGGTGTGACTGGTCTGACTGGGGTGGGGCCGTCAGCAGTGCTTGGGAATTTCTGCTTTGGAGCAAAACCCCTCTGTTACCTCTAGGAAGTTGAGTCTGGCCAAGGAGGTTCATTGAAAGATTCCTGCCCCTGGTTGGAGTCCTTCAAAGCACTGACATCTTTGTCTGCTATTCCTGAGTCCCCATAGCGCAGACACTGGATGATGGACACATCCTGCTGCTGGAGGAATCACTGAGTTCAACTCCTGGCCCTGCACAGGACAATTCCCAAAATCCCACCATCTGCTTGAGAGCATTTTCCAAATGCTTCTTTGACTTCTGTCAGGCTTCAGGCTGTGACCACTTCCCTGGGGAGCCAGTTCCAGAGTCCGTGATACTCTACAGCATGAGTTTGGGTGGCCTCAGACCTCTCCAAAACACTCAAAAGAGAGATTCTGGCTCTGGGAAATTATTTCTCACTCTACTGTGTCAGAGGCTGTTGAAAATAGCTGCTGTCAGTATCCAGGAGTTCCTGTGTGTCAGCAGTGGGGTGAGAGATTGTAAGGGGCTGGCTGTTCACCTTGCCAAAGGAGCTGGAGTATCTCTGATGTTCTCTGATTTGCTCTCCATCCCTGGTTCCTGGGGCAGCCTCACAGGCAGCTATCCTTCCTCTGTTCCAACAGGGGCAGGGTACTCCTGGCTGCTTGTGCCTCCATTCCATCTGTGCCTCCATCCTGCCCATGCCCTCATCCTGCCCATGTCTCCATACCGCCAAACATGGTCTTACAGAACAGGCAGCAGCAACAGCAGACCTTGCACCTCCTCTACACCTATTTTCCACCCAGCAATATCTTTTGGAAGGTTTTTCACAGTGACATTGTCCCTGTGAATGTTGGTGTCAGCCCAGTAGCAGGCACGCAGTTCCACTTACCAGGACAGTGCCTGCAGCCAGACTTCTGCCAAGGAGAGGGATGGGGAGGGTGGTGTCACCGATGTCCCTGTGCTGGCTGCTGGGTAACAAGTATCTGCTCTGTTCACCTGACAGTGCTCCAGAATACAATGCACCTTCCCTCAGCTGCAGCTGGCAGCCCTTCATTTCTCAGGCTTAAAAATAGTCACAGGCATTATAAACAGCCCTGCATGGAACACAACAGAAAACTTGTTTTTCATCCTCTCCATGTTCCTTGTGGGAACAAATGCTCTTATCTCCCTTCTGTGCTTGGTTGACTTCTCTGTGCAGGACAGAGACGTGGAATATACAGCACATCCAGCACCATGCCTTGTATAGAGGAAATTATCTGTTTGTTTATTTCTGCTTCTATGATGTTCCAAGTTCTTCAGCGGAACCAGGATGAAGCAGCAGCCACTGGGGAATCATTTGGAGACTGGTGCCCACCAGCCTCTGAGCTTTCAAAAAAAATCTGCTCACAGACTTTGGCTCTTTCTCAAGAGCGCCTTCCAAATCCAAGGGCTGTATGGCATACTCACATTAATGAACACTTGCACGTTAACAGTTATGAAGTTTTTACCTTCTGCTAAAAAGGTATGAATTATGCATCAGGGAAATACATGAGTTAGCGGTGTGTAAAGAGCTTGGAGCGGCCCACGGATCCCGTGTGTGGAGGCGCCACAAGCCCTGGGGTTTTCCTATCTCTGCCAGACCCATTCTGGCTGTCGGCAAGTCAGCGCACGGGCTCCCGTCCCAGTTTGGTGCATGCCCAAAGGCTGGCCTGGGAAGTCTGTGAGCATGTCTGGCTCTGCTCTCCCTGGGAAAGACACAGCTGCTGCTGCTGGCCCTGCCCTTGATATGCCACCAGCTTCACCACATTGGATTTTCCCCACAGAGTGAAAATAATGAAAACCAGAGCCACGTCATTTTGTGGTAATAAGGCATTTTCTGCAATCCTTCACAGCCTGCCCTTCACTGCCACAGGGACAAGCTCTCAGTGGTGCCTTTAAGCCTGGCAGTAGGTTTGGTTTTTGGGAACCGCCACGTATGTTTGCTTCCCGGGGTGGGGAGGGCCCATTGGAGGTTTTCTCCCAAATTTACCCTAAACCATGACAGGGGACCTGACTACATCGGGCTGGGTGTTCATCGCAATCGTGTGCTGCAGCTATGGCAACATTGCCTTCCCAACCTCGTTCCCTAAATTAGCTGCTATTTAGGCTTTGTTTATAGCTCTGATTAACAAACGGAGTGTTGCATGTAAAGGTTCTTATTTATTATTTGGCAGATGGGGATCTGTTAAATTCCAGTTGGAAATGAGTTGTGGGAAGATCAGGGTCTTTGCAGAAACTTCCTTCTAAAACAATGGAACAGGACCAGGGACATGGAACTCACGCACCTATGGCACTGCCCTGGGAATGAAGGACAGCAAAAATTAACTTCATAGAATCATAAAATGGTTTGGATTGGAAGGGCCCTTAAAGCTCATTATCTCAGCCCTGCCGTGGGCAGGGACTCCTTTCCCAGGCCAGGTTGCTCAGCACCATACAGGATTCTGTGCCACAGCTCCCAGGTCCTGTTGTGCCACTCATGCCCTTGATGGTCTCCTGCTTTATGTATGCAGCAAATCTTGTAAGATTTCCTGTCTTTTTTCTCTTCCTTCTCTCCATGCACAGTCCATGAACAGCCGCCTCTCTGCCTGCTGCTCTGTATGGAATTTTTACAGGTGTAATGTACATTTTGACAAGGATTGTGAAGGCCCGAGGGCAACAGAGATATTAATTGCACACTGAATATTCCACTCATTACTAGGACAAAGCTTCCCATTAAATAATTCACAAGTGGAAGACATGCTGAGGAAACTACCTCTCCAGAATAGTGTCCAGGCTCCCATGAGCTGAAGGAGAGAGTTGCAAACAAGCAACAGGCAAACAGTTTGACATAGTTTTATTTTCTCCCAGTACCACTATGATCTATAAGCCATAACAGGCAGATCTTTCCAAAGAAGCTGTAAGAACTCGTTAATATTCATGCTTTTAAATAACAAGGCAGCAACGGCTCAGCAGCGATTATACCCAGTAAGTTTTGATGCACTCAGCTCACATCCCTAGAGGCTCCAGCTCTATCAGCTGGGCTGCTAGGTGAAGGACAAGATGCTCTGCTCCTCTTGTCTTGCTCTGGCTTGTCTCCCACCAATCTAGCAGCTGCTGTTTTCCATCAGTCTGCATCTCTCAGCTAGTGGCTGTGCTCTAGGTAAAACCCCACTGCTGTGTTTACCCATGCAAGCCAATCCTCGAAATCTGGCACCAGGCAGCATTCAACATGAACCTGCAGTTAATTACACCTTCTTGCTAAAATAATTGAGTAGCCTACATTCTGATTGCAGTAATTGCATCCTAATGAACTTACGTGTCAGCTTGTTTCACACAACTTTGGAATTCCATAATATATATAAATATATAAAAATATATATAAATACCAAGTTAAGTTCATAGTTCAATCTCGAGGCACCAGGAGTCCAGAACCAACCTCCTGAATGGAGAAGGCTGGACTTGATGTTCTTGGAGGTCTTTTCCAAATTTAATGATTCTATGATTCTATTCTATAGTCACTCCAGGAGCTCAGCTGGGGGACGGCTCTGATCCAGACCTTGTCAGGAACAGAGTTGGGCTTCGCTGGACAAACAGTGGGATGTGGCTCCAGTGCCAGACCAGTGCTGGGCACCCTCCTGCTCTCAGCCCCAGCTGCTGGAAAACACTGCTGATGTTCTGCCAGTCCATGGAAGGAGATCCTGAAGAGTCAGAGAAGAAACTACAAAACCATAAATTAACGTTGCTAACAGAAAAGTGTAATCCTATTGACTTCAGTGAGACTTAAAAGCAAACAGTTATGTTAACTATTAATTGTTATAACTAAGAAGATCAGATCAGAAGCCCAACCTGTGCTTTATGAAGAAAATTAAAGCTTCTACAAAAGTTACTAAAATGATGACATGCTCCCATTATGGCTCTTTACAGATCATTACTTATTGTCAATGTTGTTCAAGTTTGCTACCAAAATACAAATGATAGCTTTCTACAAAACTGTGCATGTTAGTTAACCTCATTAAATCCTAAAGGATTAGTCAGCTGTTCCTCAAAGTTATGTGGCTTGGAAAGTGATTTTCTAATATGCAAACTTCAAAGGAATTTTGAAATCCTGCAGCGTAAGCGAGACAGACAAATGTTAATCCACTGGAGTGCTGCTTAATGGCCTGTTTAATTTTTGTATTGCTTGGTCTCTGTAAGCAGCTGGACATGAAGGCTGCTTGCAATTCAGCTTCCTCTTGAACCACCCCACTCATGGAACATGGATTCCTCTTCCACATGGATGACAGTGCTTGCAGGTATGGCCATGTTCCCGTGTCTTTTCCCCAACCTACAGCTATGCACGGACACAAACCCACCTGGGGAGGGACTCCCCAAGCTCACTGGTGGGTGATCACAGACTCCACAAATGGTTTGGAAGGGACCTAAAAACTCATCTCATTCTAAACCCCCTGCCACGGGCAAGAACCTCTTACCACTATCCCAGGTTCAACCACGGGATTATCCACGTACAACCTGGACTTGGACACTTCCAGAGATGGGGCAGCCACAGCTTCTCTGGGCCGCCTGTGCCAGGGCCTCAGCACCCTCACAGGGAAGAACCACTTCCTAATACCTAACCTAATTGTTTCCTGTTTTAGTTAGTGTTAGGGAGTGCAGGGAGTTTGTGCCTGCCCAGTGTATCATGCAGAATTGGGAACCCACTATCACACAGGCTTGGTGGGGACTACTCTGACTCAAATAAATAATGCTATTAACTGTGAAGTAGTGAAGGAATAAAACACACTGCATTTTGAGAGCAAAGAACTGAAACCCACAAATTAATTAAGGTTCACAGCCCTCCTGTACAATACAGAGATAATTGCTCAGTTCACAGTTCATGTGGGATAAGAGGGAAAGGGATGTGGCACAGTGATAGCAGCTCTGTAATATAATAGAAGAAGCACAAGTGTCACTTCAGCCCCAAGAAGCTTCTCCTTCTTCCCCTGCATCTCCTGGGGCTCACAGGGGACTGGAGGAGCTGGGCTTGTGTACTCCAGTGCCGAGTAGAGTCCGGACAGAGATCCCTGGCTCTAGTCCCATCCCACTGCCTCTCCCCATTACGCCCTGCAGCATCAGCCACGTTCTGCCAGGACACTCAGATAAAGCTTGGGATCCTCACCCGTAAGCGTTGGAAGATGTTGCTGTAATGGAGACTGCCAGCAGTCAAGTCAGCAATCCAGGCTGAATAATGTACTCATCGCTGTGTTATCAGCTGGGAAACCTGTTAGTAGTAAAAATACATGAGAAGAAGAAAGGGCACATGAATGTTTAAAGGGACGAAAGCTTTCTCAAGGATGACACTTAGGCAGGCCCAGCATGAGTCTGGGTGTCAGACATATCAAAAGGCTGCTGTACGGAAGTATTTTGGTATGTCTGATATGCAGGGAGCACAGCTTTGCCTCAGGGATCTTATTTCATTCACCTGAAAATGAAAAGCATCACACCATACCCTGGAGACCAGTGAAAGATCCTGACATTGGACTCAAGGATCTCAAAAGTCTTTTCTAACCTAAATGATTCTCTCTTCTACCAAGTAAAGCAGCAGGATGAGAGGAAATGGCCTCAAGTTGCACCAGGGGAGGTTTACATGAGATACTAGGGAAAATTTCTTCACCAAAAGGGCTGTCCATCATTGGAACAGGCTGCCCAGGGCACTGGTGGAGTAACCATCCTTGGAGGGATTGAAAAAATGGGTGCACGTGGCACTCGAGGACAAGGATTAGCGGTGGCCTTGGCAATCCCGGGTTAATGGTTGGACTTGATGGTCATAAAGGTTTTTTCTGACCTAAAAGATGTCATGATTTTGTTTCCTGACTTTTATGTTAATAACAGATAGTGTCCAAACCCACAGGAGCCATCTAGAAACAGGATACGTGCTTGTTTCTTTCTTTTGTGAAAGTGGTTTTGAGGGCTGACAGTGAAAGATGAAGCACTGTGTACTCCCTCCCGTCATCCTTCAGTGAGGTTGAGCCCAGCAGTGGGACTTGAGAAGTGATATCTATAAAACAGATGCATCAGCAAAGAAAGAAAAGTCCCTGCTTTGTGAGAGGGAAATTAACTTTGATGTCTTAATTAGAAGTCAGAGGAAAGGCTGGTGCTGGAATGGTGAGCTTTGAAGATTATCATATTGTCATTATTCATTAATGATTACAAAAGAAGCTACCCCTAAATGATCATGGTGGAGTATAATAGTAAACCTATGAAGCCTCTAGTAGATACCATTTACTCCCAAACTGTCCCTTACTAATAACTTATTAACAAAACCCAGCAATATTAATCAGGTTTTGGCTACAGTGACACGTGTTGCCATATAAAAACTGCCAGGAGAAAAAAGAATCTAAAAAAACTCTTCCCTTGTGTTTAGAGCAATACTTTAATAACTGAATTATAACAGGACAAGAGTTCCAGAATTGTTAATGTCATAACGTAGCGGGAGGATTTTTATCTGGCTGGGAGGGAAAAAATAACAAAATAACGTAGAGAAAGGTGTCTCACCAGGGTTCTCAGAGGAGAAGTGACATCGGTACATAAGATCTGGTTCTCAGACTGCCTCTGCAATGTGCTGAAAACCATGGTGAAAGGGGGGACCCCGATCCAGAGCCGGACACGGTGCAGTAGGAAGACAACAACTTATTTCTCAGTGAACGCTCAGCTGTGGCACCTCTCGGCAGGAGTGTCGCGGAAGGCACAGAAAATAAGGAGACTTTTGCGCCTCAAGAGTGAGCAGCTCTGGGTGAGTTGCCAGCTACAGCCTGAACCCAAGGTAACTCTGAACCACAGGCATGTACTTTTCCCAAAGATCTGCCTCTATTGTAGCCACATCTGGGTGACCTCTGCCTTGAGGTAAACTGTTTTTCTGTCAGAGTGTGTTATTCTACTTCTTGAACTAAAATGTAAATTAACTTAAATGCTTTTAAAGGCTATCAAAGCACAGTGAGATAGTTCTGAGTGGAATTCTTCACAAGTACAGCTGACTGCTCAAACAGCTTTTAAGCAAAGATTTTGGGAATTCAAAAGGCTTTAAAGCAGCTCTGAACCACGGTCACCTGCTCGAAAATGGGTGAGACACTGACGCCGGGTTTGCCGTGCAGCGCAACACGTACGAATTCTCCTTGAGCGGAATATGACTGTGAACTATTTAATACTCTGAAGTAGCCTGTGTAGATATTGCCCCACGTTCTTCCCCAGAGGTTGGTTTACGTTGAGCTGTGTGCACTCGGCCTGACCACTGAGTACAGTGACAAATCCAGTCCTTTAATTCCAGATGAATTAGCCCCACTGAAATTATTTCCTTGCCTTCAACTCCTCTCTATTTTTCTATATGTTCATGTGACCTGATAATGTCTTACCTGTATGTGATTTCTCCTTCCGTAGACCTTGTATCCGTACTTCCCGTATCAGACTTAGCCACGTGGCCTCGGAATGCTACGTAACGGATGGATGTACCGGGTGTAAATGTTTATATATTGTACAGCACCTTTATACAGACTTCTGAGGTTCTGACTAGAGAGAGACATGTAAATTGCTCATTATTTTTTATATAGATACTAAAAACAAATTGCAGTTCATGGCCTGTTGGTTCTGCACTATCTAAACCACATTCTTGGTTGGCTTCCAGGGGTACAATCCACATTTTTACTCACAATCATGCTGCTCCTCTGGAAATTAAATGCAATTTATTATTGGAAGTCTTCGATCCCCCGTTCAAAAAACAAATGTTCAGCAAAAATGGTATAAAAATCATTAAGTCCTGTCAGCGGTAACAACTTTTTATTTGTATAGAAAATAGCTGTAAACAATTTAGTACCAGCTGTAGCTCTTGTATGGCTTTAGCGTCTGATGTCCCACACCAGTTCCTACCGGTTTCAGTGCTAGCCGCCAGGATTCGGTCCCATTAATCCAGTTTTTCTGGGCATGCCATAGGATGACATCTCTGATGAGGCCAGTGCATTCTGGGTTTTGTAGAATTCTACAAGAAGGAAAACTTCTGATACATACACTGAGAATATATTTTAAAATTTGAATGATTTTCTTTCTACCCACGTTGGTTTAAGGCTAAGGTTAGAGTTAGGGTTAAGATTAGGGTTCAGGGTTAAGGTTAGAGGGTTAGGAAAATTACGAATGGAGCAGGATTCCTCCCAGACCCAAGCCACCCCCAGCTACAACTCGGGTTGCCCTTGGAGTGCCAAACGTCTCTGACAAACCGACATCAGGAACCTGCAGAGGTGAGTTTTCTTTCCCACGGAAAAGGGGTGCCATTGACGTCCAGCGGCCGGGCGGCCGCGAGCGGGTTTCTGCGTCCCAAAATTACAAACGGAGCAGGATTCCTCCCGGACCCGAGCTGCCTCCATCCAGAACTCAGGCTGCCCTTGGACTGCCAAACGCCTCTGACAAACTGACAGTCGGGGAGGGAGGGCGAGAGGAGGGTTTTTTTACATTTTAAAAGGGCTGCCATTTGAGTCCAGGGGCCCAGTGGCTGGGAGCGGGCTTCTGCCTCCTAGAATTATGAACGGCGCAGGGTTCCTTCTGGACTCTAGCCCTCCCCACCTCGAACTCGGGCTGCCCTCGATGTTATAAACACTTCTGACAAATCAACATCACCAAAATTGTGTCGTGAGTTTTCTAGTGCAGGATTTTCCTCAGACCAAACCTCCAGCGTGTATTCATGAGTCTAACCTCAGCAACTTCACCGGACCTGGAAAATCACCTTTGGATCAGCAGCATGGGACCCAACCCACGGCACCACAACCGGCCCCTTACCAAAGCCTACCTCTGCAGTCCTAAAACTCTACATTTTCACAGGGCGTCCCCTCTGACTGACCTTAAAATATGTTGAAGTATCCTAAAATAGCTCTGAAATAGCTAAAGAATTAGCTATTCTTAAAGAATAGCCTGAAGAACTATTAAAGTTAAACCCGCGGTCCCCCCTTCCCCCGCCGACACCGTGGTTCCCGGCTCCGCCACCCCGCCCGCGCTCGGCATCGCGGTTCCCGCAGCTCAGCTCCCCTACACCCCCTCCGCGCCGTCCGCGCCGCCTTGGTGCCCCGCGGGCTCCGCTTTCCCGGCGCCCGTGGGGCCGCCGGCCCCGCCGCCGCCCAGCGACACTATTCTGTGCGGTGCGGGCCGACCCGAAATTCGCGCTGCCGTCCACCACTCCCCCATGCTGCCCTACGGCGCTGACGTCATCCACGCATGCGCAGTCACCGCTTCTATCGCCGATGCTCCTGCCGCTACCCACGGCTGCCCCGTGCCCGCCCGCAGCCCCAGCTTTTCTACCGCCCTTCGTACCGGCCTCTCAAGCCACGGAGGGGGAGAAAAGGGGACGGGACACCGGCTCTACAACTGCTGACACCCGCGTCGCCTCTGCCACCGCCCAGCCCAGCCACCGTCCAGTCCCCGCCCTGCGTCTTCACGTCCCCGCGTGCCCCACCGAAGCCTCCCAACGCCGGCACACGGCCCCCGCCTGTCTCCGCCCCGCTGCTAACACCGGCACAGATCTCGTCAGTATCCGCTACGCCAACAACTCTCCCCGACAACGCGAAACAGCGACAGTTTTCAACTTTCCTCTTCTACCTCACCACTTCCTCTTCAGAGCCCCAAAAAAGGGATGGGTTATCACGAAAAAAGGGGTTTAAGCTGAGGGAAAAAGCTTCCTTTTCCACAATTGCCTGTGTTCAAATTGAAGAGGAATCCACTTCCCCTGCAATTTTAATAGTCTCAACTGGAGGTAAACTGTGCTTTTTCTGTGCTGTTAGAGGTATCAACTGACAGAGACTGCCCATTTTCTATTTTTTCCCACTTTAAGTGGAACGGGAAAGCATGGATGATGCTTCCTTATGGATCTGAATTAAGGGCAAAATGCCCCCTTTTCCATCACCAGAGAGATTTCAAGTGAGGAAAACCACTCTTTTCCCCAATATCTGAGGGGTTTAAATTAAAGGGGAGAAGCCATTTATTTACCACTGTATTTGTTTAAATGGAGTTAGGTGTCCCATTTGCTCATTTTAAGCGTTGCCTTTTCCAGCATTTCAAGGGTTTAAAGCTGCATTTCAGGGCACTTCTACCCACACCCCGGCACCAAATATCTGCGACGGGAGCGAGGCCAGCAGGTATGTAATGGTAATGCCACCTGGGAGACCATTCTTTTTCTTATTTTCATTTAGAATGTAGACAGCCCTGATTAAAGGTCCCTATGAGACACCATTCAAATCAATACTATTCTTCTCCACCCTAATTAATCACAGGTGGAGTGCTACTTAGTAATCACTGAAAAATAATTATGGAAGTCCATAAATTATCCAACTTAGCTGGCAACACTGCTGAAACACAAAGTTTTTCTTCTTACCTTTTTTTTGTTCCTTTGCTCCATTGTCCTGAGTAATTGTAGCAGAAAAGAAAACATTGTTTTTTCGCAAAGAGTTTTCTTCTACACAGAGCTCCTTACCTCAAATTTAACTCAGAGGAGCCAAACAGCTACGGTCCCTCTGAGGGCCTTTATACCCGCTGGGATTTGCCGCCTCCCCTTTCCCAGGCATCGTGGGAAAAAGAGGTGGGCCCAATTAGGGGTATATTAACCCCAGGCTGTGCTAAGGGGCATTATTCCTTCCAGGGGAATCAGCAGGGGTAAAGAGCTCCTCTCTCATTTCAGTGGAGAGGCTCTTTCAATTTGCTTCAGCCTGCTAAGAGCAGGCATCTTTTCGGGCATTTGAAGCAGCAGAAGTTTTGAAAACACTGCGAAGAAAACAATATTGAATACAGGGAGTATTTAAGTTCATGGTTTTGTGTTGGGGGTTCAGGGGCAATAAGATGCTTTTATAATGACTCTTCTTCTTGGCTTTTTTTTTTTTTTTAGGAGAATTTCCCGAAGTTCTAGGTCATATCAAGTGCGATACTTCAGATTCTCTCAGCAGATTCATCGTAACACAAAAGGGAACCGCCCCCGCAGCAGCTTTCCTTAGCAGCGGATCGTCCCCTCGCACAGATTCACTTCAGAGAGATAAGACGAGGGCTGTGGTCACAGAGGGGATAAAAACAGGGCAGTGGGGTAGGATTCTCACCGGTTAGGGGTTTTGAGTCAGCTATGCGGGGGGGAAGGTTTGAGACATGGCCTCTGGGGCCACAGTGCGGGAAAGGCTCACTTTAGCTAACAATGCTGAGGCGGGCAGGGCTGAGCAGTCCCAGGGTGTGTTGTCACTTGTCTCTTGTGCTTTCTGTATCTTCTGTACATCTCGTGTAACATATCTCTTGTCTTAGCCCTCCCAGGAGCTTATGAGAAACCCCAGGTCCTTCCGTTCATCTCCCATCTTTGCGTTCCTCGGCCCGACTCCGGCGAAGCTTCTATGCGGGAGTTCGGACAGGCGTCAGAATCGTATCTGTCTTTAGAAGCACGCGATCGGATGTTTCCTTAGGTCTCGTTCTCAGCTGTGTCAACAGCTATATGCAGCAGTGTTTCTTTCCAGCGGATAAGGACTTGTGCCGATTCAAAGGCAGGCAGAGGCTTCCAGCCACAGGATTCTCGGGCATCCGTCTCTGCGGTTCTTGGAAAATAGTTGTTCCATTAGCATCTTTTTCCTCCAGGGCCATCCGAGCCCGGCAGGCTCGCCTGGGGTCCCTCCTCGGTCATCTCGTTCAGCATTCTCTCGGTCCTCGTGAGGACTTTCTTGTCTCAGAGAGTTTTCTCTCCCTGTCACGTCCCCTCGTCTCATGTGTCACGGGTGTCTGGGGGTATTTGGTCCGGAGCTGCTCTGCCCTGCCGCCCAGCCTGGTTGTAGGTGTTTAAGGACAAGTCCCGGGCACTTGTAATTGGAGATTTGTAATACGGGCTGTAGTTGGAGTCTAGGTAGTATTCTTATGTTGGCAGCAGGTGTCTGGAACTCTGAAGTTACCCTGCAGCACTTTGACTTTTTTCCTAACTTTCTTTCACATGCAGGCGGATTGACCTCATGGCAGAGCGCTGCATCCCAGATGATGGGGGTCCCCCTGAGAAGGTTGGTCACGGTTTTACTTTTGCAGCGGGGCTGGAACCGGTCACTGTGTTACAGCTCTTCTCTTTGTATTTATTTCTAGGAAGTAAAGCCGGAAAGCAGCGGGGAAGGCGAAGCAGGTGGAAGGTGAGCCTTGGTTGGTGGAGAGAAGCAGTTGTTCTTGCTGGGGTGTCAGTTTCTGGTGCAACTCCAAGCATCCCTGCTTGTTGGTGTGTTTTAGGCTGCCTCGTGATGCTGTGCTGAGGCCCCCTCACTGACCTGCCAAGAGACCCGGTTTGCTTCTCTGGTGAGCCCCAGCAAATATTACTGAGTCCGTGACGAAGCCTCGACGTCGTCCACGTGTCGGTGCGGTCCTGGTACCCTTTAGGCGTGGCCGAGGAGTCACGGCGAGTCGGGGGCGTTGGAAGGAGCGGCGAGGGCGCGCTCAACTTTCAGTGACGCTACATCGCCTCCTCTCCGTTTATCCTAGGCGTACCCTGCGACGACGGCATCCGCCTCGGAGCGTGGCCGAAATGTGTGGCCGGAGGACCCGGGAGTTCCTAAGAGACGGTGAGTAGGAGTTGGGTTTTTTTGCAGTGAAATTGGTGAATATGCCACTAAGATTGTGCACTTATATTTGGTTTTCTTTATCATAGGTGATGATACTTGTCTGAGACAACAGCCTGGTGAGAGAAGAACTTCACAGACAGCGAGGTGGCTTTGTTTGGCTCCCGAGCGGCCTCTTGCTGTGACTCACATCTTCAGCCCTCTGAGAGATAAGTGGAGCCCGCAGAGGGGATCAAAGCAGGGCGGCGGTCGGGACTGAGATCGGTTTGGGTTTTTGAGTGAGCTTTGGGGATGGGGAGGTTCTGGAAATGACCCCATAGGCCCCAGTGAGGGAAAGCCTCACTTTGGTTCGCAATGCTGAGGCGGGCAGGGCAGAGCAGTCTCAGGGTGTGTTGTCACTTGTCTCGCGTGCCTTCTGTGTCTTCTGTGCCTTCTGTGCATCTCGTGTAATGTGTCTCTTGCCTTAGCCCTCCCAGGGGCTTATGAGAAACCCTGGGGTCCTTCCGTTCATCTCCCATCTTTGCGTTCCTCGGCCCGACGCCGGCGAAGCTTCGATTCGGGAGGTCGGACACATGTCAGAATCGCATCTGTCTTCAGAAGCACGTGATCTTTTTAGGTCTCGTTCTCAGCTGTGTCAACAGCTATATGCAGCAATGTCTCTTTACAGTGGATAAGGACTTGTGCCGATTCAAAGGCAGGCAGAGGCTTCCAGCCACAGGATTCTCGGGCATCCGTCTCTGCGGTTCTTGGAAAATAGTTGTTCCGTTAGCGTCTTTTTCCTCCAGGGTCATCCGAGCCCGGCAGGCTCGCCTCGGGTCCCTCCTCGGTCATCTCGTTCAGCATTCTCTCGGTCCTCGTGAGGACTTTCTTGTCTCAGGGAGTTTTCACTCAGGGAGACACTCCCTCGTCTCACGTGTCACGGGTGTCTGGGGGTATTCGGTCCGGAGCTGCTCTGCCCTGCTGCCCAGCCCGGTTGTAGGCGTTTAAGGACAAGTCCCGGGCACTTGTAATTGGAGACTTGTCGTACGGGCTGTAGTTGGAGTCTAGGTGGTATTCTTATGTTGGCAGAAGGTGTTTGGAGCTGTGAAGTTACCCTGCAGCACTTTGACTTTTTTCCTAACTTTCTTTCAGATGCAGACGGTTTGACGTCGTGGCAGAGCAGCTATTCCAGATGATGGGGGTCCCCCTGAGAAGGTCAGTCACGGTTTTTCTTTGCAGCGGGGCTGGAACTGGTCACTGTGTTACAGCTCTGCTCTTTGTCTTTATTTCTAGGAAGTAAAGCCGGATAGCAGCAGAGAAGGTGAAGCATTGCGAAGGTGAGCCTTGGTTGGTGGAGAGAAGCAGTTGTTCTTGCTGGGGTCTCAGTTTCTGCTATAACTTTTATCCCTTGTTTTTTTTATTTTAGGTGGTCTACTTGCAAGGTATCCCAGCCAAGGATACTGGAGGACAGGTGGGTGCAAGCTCTGTGTGTTTTGGTGTTTAAGTCCCTGGTTTGCTGCTAGTCTTTAGTTCTCTAAGATAGAATGAAAGAACCACATCACAGATCCCACCTTGCGGATCCTGACACACATCGGTGTCACGGACAGGATTCTGAGAGACAGAAGGGGTTGCAGGTTTATCGTGCAGTCATTATCAGAAGAAAGACGTTTCGCCTCAGCCGCCCCTAGCCTGCCACGCCGGTGAGCAGTGTCTAGAAAGCAAGGGAGGTGACTCGAATTTTTTAAAAATAGCACATGCCTCAGGGCAAAGCACCCCACACTCATTTGAGGGCTCTGTCTTCAGAACTTTACAGGGGATCTTTGAGTATGAGAAGTGGGACTGAGAGGTTTTTCTGTTTAAAGTCCCTGGTTTGCTGCTAATCTTTAGTTCTCTAAGATAGAATGAGAGAATCACATCACAAATCCCACCTTGTAGATCCTGACACGAATCGGTGTCACGGACAGGATTCTGAGAGACAGAAGGGGTTGCAGGTTTATCGTGCAGTCATTATCAGGGGAAAGACGTTTCGCCTCAGCCGCCCCTAGCCTGCCACGCCGGTGAGCAGTGTCTAGAAAGCAAGGGAGGTGACTCGAATTTGTTAAAAACAGCACATGCCTCAGGGCAAAGCACCCCACGCTCGTTTGAGGGCTCTGTCTTCAGAACTTTACAGGGGATCTTTGGGTACGAGAGGTGGGACTGAGTGGTTTTTCTTCTGTTTCAGTCCCTGGTTGGCTGACAAGCTTTTGTAGTCCCAGATGGAATAAAGGAACCACATCGGGAATTCCACCTTGTGCATTGTGACAGTAACTCAGAGTGCTTTTTTCTTCTCTGTCTTTGCAGGATTCGGCGTTGCCCCGAGCACGGCAAGGAGCAGAGATGAGCAGGTGAGTTGGCATTTTGAAGTTAAGTTAGAGGACAGGGCTCTAGTGGGATAGGCCCCTCTGAAGGCAAAGGAGAGGGTTTCTTTGCAAGCTCCCCAGAGCTTTTGCCGGGCAGGGCAGTTCCAATCCATGTTGTCGTTCTCTCGTGTTTCAAGTCATCAGCCATCTCAGCCTCTCGACGTCGTCGTGGATTTTTTCGTCCGAGGAACCGGCCTTCGCATCCGCAGCTATCGCCACGTTCACCCGGCAGACATCGCCTGCGACTGCCTTGTACCGTGCCTGCCTCTGTAAAACTAACTGCATTGTGCCTGCCTCTGTAAAACTAACTGCATTGTGCCTGCCTCTGTAACTTAACTTAACTGCATTGTGCCTGCCTCTGTAACTTAAGTTACCTTAACTGCATTGTGCCTGCCTCTGTAACTTAAGTTACCTTAACTGCATTGTGCCTGCCTCTGTAACTTAAGTTACCTTAACTGCATTGTGCCTGCCTCTGTAACTTAAGTTACCTTAACTGCATTGTGCCTGCCTCTGTAACTTAACTTAACTGCATTGTGCCTGCCTCTGTAACTTAAGTTACCTTAACTGCATTGTGCCTGCCTCTGTAACTTAACTTAACTTTAACTGCATTGTGCCTGCCTCTGTAACTTAACTTAACTTTAACTGCATTGTGCCTGCCTCTGTAACTTAACTTAACTTTAACTGCATTGGTTTGGAGCTGCCCTGCCCTGGCACATAGTTAGATTTAGGTGGAACAATTATAAAAGGTTACAGTTTCTCTTTTCTATGAGGTTTTTGTGTAAAAAATGTGTGGGCCTAGAGGGTGGCTGAGTCATAGCTACCATAGAATCCCTCACTGACCACCTTGTGTTGTTTTGCAGGTCTCTGATGCCTATTTTCTGAGGATCTACCTTTTGATGTTGAGAAGCAGCAGTGAGAAGATATCTCAGGGCATTTTGTTCAGCAGAGTGTTTCAAATAAGGGTTGCGGTCACTGTGCGAGTTAGTCTCCTGCTGCGTGTCAGAGTGTGGCTGTCTGTGAGAGTCGGTGGGTCAGGGTCTGCTTGTGTGCATGTGTGTCGAGTGGTTCTAACCTGGTATGTATGGCTTTTGCTTTTCAGGACTTGCAATTCACTTTTAAATTTAGAATAAAAAATCCCCAGCTGGGGGGGTTTTTTTTTTTTCCCTCCCAGCTGGGGTTTTTTTTCCTCGGTCCCGGCCGGTCTGCGAGGCGACAGTCATCGCCAAAGTTTGGGCACGGACCGGCCCCGGACCGAGGTTTTCGTCAGGCAGGCTGAATTTGAGGCCCCCCCGGGAACCGAGTTCCCGTGGGGTAGGAGGGGGGTGTGTGTTTGTGTCGAGTGGTTCTAACCTGGTATGTATGGCTTTTGCTTTTCAGGACTTGCAATTCACTTTTAAATTTAGAATAAAAAATCCCCAGCTGGGGGGGTTTTTTTTTTTTCCCTCCCAGCTGGGGTTTTTTTTCCTCGGTCCCGGCCGGTCTGAGAGGCGACAGTCATCGCCAAAGTTTGGGCACGGACTGGCCCCGGACCGAGGTTTTCGTCAGGCAGGCTGAGTTTGAGGCCCCCCGGGAACCGAGTTCCCGTGGGGTAGGAGGGGGGTGTGTGTTTGTGTCGAGTGGTTCTAACCTGGTATGTATGGCTTTTGCTTTTCAGGACTTGCAATTCACTTTTAAATTTAGAATAAAAAATCCCCAGCTGGGGGGGTTTTTTTTTTTTCCCTCCCAGCTGGGGTTTTTTTTCCTCGGTCCCGGCCGGTCTGAGAGGCGACAGTCATCGCCAAAGTTTGGGCACGGACCGGCCCCGGACCGAGGTTTTCGTCAGGCAGGCTGAGTTTGAGGCCCCCCGGGAACCGAGTTCCCGTGGGGTAGGAGGGGGGTGTGTGTTTGTGTCGAGTGGTTCTAACCTGGTATGTATGGCTTTTGCTTTTCAGGACTTGCAATTCACTTTTAAATTTAGAATAAAAAATCCCCAGCTGGGGGGTTTTTTTTTTTTTCCCTCCCAGCTGGGGTTTTTTTTCCTCGGTCCCGGCCGGTCTGCGAGGCGACAGTCATCGCCAAAGTTTGGGCACGGACCGGCCCCGGACCGAGGTTTTCGTCAGGCAGGCTGAGTTTGAGGCTCCCGGGAACCACGTTCCTGAGGACCACCGACAGCAGGATTATAACGGGGCGGTGGAGAGGAGAGTGAAGGTGAGTACGTGTGCGAGCTGAAGCCGGCTTCTGTGGCGAATGAGTATTGTGTTTTCTGTGTGCTCCTTGTGGTTTGGCATAGTAGTAATAATGAAACAGCATGTATTGACCTTTCCAGAACTGTAGAAATAGTTATATTCTGTTAATATGTATTTGGCTTGTATTGTTCTGTATTTGCATTTGCTGTTGTTTTGCTGTATTACTCTGTATGTGAATTAGGGATTTTTCAGTGTGTACATGGATTGTATTGTAATGCATTTGTCTCCAGTTTCTCTCTGTTTTGCTGTAGTGTAAATAAATTCATTAAATAAAGGTGAATAAACTTTCATCCCCCTGCCCCCCTACCACCACTCCCCCCTGGCTCTTGTGTTTTTGGTGTGGTGTAGTCATTGTTTTCAATCTATTTCTTGCTTTTCAATCTCTTTCTAACTTTCTCTAAGTCTCTGTCACTGTTGCTCACTCTATTTTTCTGTTTCTTTTCTCTCCAACTCTGTTTCCTTTCCCTCTAGCTCTGAGTTAGACAGAAAGCAACTGGACTCGATTCCTTTCCACCGTAACTCCGAGTTACGGTGAACAGGAATTGTCTCTGTTTCCTTTCTCTCTGCCTCTGAGTTAGACAGAAAAGAAATAGAGTTGGTTTCTCTCCACTCTCCCTCGGTTTCTTTTCACTCTAACTCTGTTTCTTTTGCCTCTAGCTCCGAGTTAGACAGAAAGCAAACGGACTCGATTCCTTTCCACCGTAACTCCGAGTTACGGTGAACAGGGATTGTCTCCGTTTCCTTTCTCTCTGCCTCTGAGTTAGACAGAAAAGAAATAGAGTTGGTTTCTCTCCACTGTCCCTCTGTCCCTCTGTCCCTTTTCACTTTGACTCTGTTTCCCTTTTCTCTTTGACTCTGACTTGGACTTAGTTTCTTTTTGCTCCCCCTCTGTTTCCCTTTTCTCTCTGACTCTGACTTGGACTTAGTTTCTTTTTGCTCCCCCTCTGTTTCCCTTTTCTCTCTGACTCTGACTTGGACTTAGTTTCTTTTCACTTTGGCTCTGTTTCCCTTTTCTCTCTGACTCTGACTTGGACTTAGTTTCTCTTCACTCTCTCTATTTTCTTTCCCTCAAACTTTAACTTATTTCTCTTCTCTCTAACTTCTTGTTTTGCTTTCTAGCTTAAACTTTAAACTTAGAAAAAGCAGCAGTAGAACCTTTTGTGCTCCCGGGGAGTAAAAAAACAATTTAAATAAAAATTATAAAATACATACCACTTACTCCCCGGGAGCACAAAACCTTCTACTGCTGCACCAGACTTATAGTTTTTATTCTTTTTCTTTATAGTATATATACTATATGGGGGGCCCCACCCCCTCACACATACACCATACCTAGTCCCCACCCCTATCCCACTCTAACTCACTCCTGACACACCAATGACCCTCCCCTACCACTGACCCAAGCCCTTCACCCACCCGTCCTGCACACCCCATGCCTCAGCACCCCCCCAGCCCCAAGCACCCACCCCCCCATGCACCCCCCATCCCCAAGCACCCACCCAGCCCCAATCACCCACCCCCCTATGCACCCCCCATCCCCAAGCACCCACCCAGCCCCAGTCACCCACCCCCCCTATGCACCCCCCCCATCCCCAAGCACCCACCCCCCTATGCACCCACCCATCCCCTAGCCCCCACCCCTACTGCACACCCCCCCCTCCCCTAGCACTCACACAAGCCCTTCACCCACCCCTCCTGCACACCCCCCATCCCAAAGCACCCACCCTAACTACACACCCCCCAGCCCCAAGCACCCACCCTCACTATACACCCCCCATCCCCTAGCGACCACCCAGCCCCAAGCACCCACCCCCCTATACACTCACAATCCACTAGCACCCACCCCCAATACACACAACCCCATCGCCTAGCCCCCACCCCTCCTGCACTCCCCCCATCCCCTAGCCCCCACCCCTCAAGCACACCCCAGCCCCAAACACAGCCCCCCACCCCAGCACCCCCACTCCCAACACAGCAGCAACAACGGAAACCCCGCCAATCAACACAACACCCACCAAAACACCACCCCTCAACCCCAGCACAGCCCCCGAGCTGCCCATCACACCACACCACCCCCCGACACCACTCCGCCCCTCAGGACCGCCCCAGAACCGTCGATCACGCCACCCCACCCCCAGCACCGCCCCCCGGAGCCGCCCCCACGCCGTCCATCACGGACGCCCGCCCCGCGGCCCCGCCCCCGGCACCACCCCCGCGCCGTCCGTCACCCGACCCCGCCCCTCGGGACCGCCCCGCGCGTGTCCGTCACCAAGCCCCGCCTGCCGGCACCGCCCCCGCGCCGTCCATCACGCGGCCCCGCCCCTCGAGACCGCCTCGCAGATGCCCGGCACGCCGCCCCGCCCCGATGACGTCAGACGGCCGCCATTTTATGAAAATATCAACATAATGATTTTTAATAAAATACATACAAAAACACGATAAAACGACACGGTAACACAAGCACCACACCCCGCACACACCCCGCCGACCCCGCCACGGCAAAAAATCGGTCCCGAAGCAGCAGAAAAAGTCGCGATCACGGTCGCCCCCCCCAAGCCCCGCGCCGCCGCGGGAGCGCCCCGAGCCGACCCGGAACGACCCTCCGGCGCGCGCCAGCGCGCCGGAGGGTCGTTCCGGGTCGGCGCGGGGCGCTCCCGCGGCCGGGCGGGGCCGGTAAAACTCCCGGCACGGGCGCCGCCATCTTGACCGGAAGCGCGTCACCGGCACCACGGCAACCGCCCGGAACTGCTCTCCTGGCCGCCCCACCCACCGATACCGCCCCCGAGCCGTCCGTCACGCCGCCCCGCCCCCCGGCACCGCCCCCCCGCCTGCCCGTCAAGGCGCTCCGCCCCGATGACGTCAGACGGCCGCCATTTTGTAAAAAAATATAAACAATCACATTTTAAAATAAAATAAACCCAGAAACACGACAAAACGACAAAGTAACACAAGCACGACACCCCGCACACATCCCGCCGAACCCCCACGCCAAAAAACCCCTCCCGAAAGGCGCCCAAACAATCTCGATCACCGTCACACCCCCAAGCGCCGCGCGGCCGCGGGAGCGCCCCGCGCCGACCCGGAACGACCCTCCGGCGCGCGCCACCGCGCCAGAGGGTCGTTTCCCGTCCGCGCGGGGCGCTCCCGCGGCCGCGCGGCTCCGGTAAACCCCCCGGCACGGGCGCCGCCATCTTGACCGGAAGCGCGTCACCGGCGCGACGGCACCCGCCCGGAACCCCCACGGCGCATGCGCGGCGCCATTTTGTCCCGGAAAAAAATCAAATCGAGAATCCCAAATCCCGGCGCCGAGAAGCGCGAGAAAAACGGCACGGAATGACGCGCGGCAGCGCGTCATTCGGTGCCGTTTTTCTCGCGCTTCTCGGCGCCCCGTTTCAAAGCTACACACAAGCACGACACTACAATTATGCATAACCACATGGGCGCGGCCATTTTGAACCGGAAATATAGGGCGCAGCCATGTTTTTCCCGGAAATATAGGGCGCGGCCATTTTGAACCGGAAATATAGGGCGCCGCCATGTTTTTGCCGGAAATACAGGGCGCGGCCATTTTAAACCGGAAATACATGGGCGCAGCCATGTTTTTACCGGAAATACAGGGCGCGGCCATTTTAAACCGGAAATACATAGGGGCGGCCATGTTTTTGCCGGAAATACATGGGCGCCGCCATGTTTTTGCCGGAAATACAGGGCGCGGCCATTTTGAACCGGAAATTGATGGGCGCCGCCATGTTTTTGCCGGAAATACAGGGCGCGGCCATTTTAAACCGGAAATACATAGGGGCGGCCATGTTTTTGCCGGAAATACATGGGCGCCGCCATGTTTTTGCCGGAAATACAGGGCGCGGCCATTTTGAACCGGAAATTGATGGGCGCCGCCATGTTTTTGCCGGAAATACAGGGCGCGGCCATTTTAAACCGGAAATACATGGGCGCAGCCATGTTTTTACCGGAAATACAGGGCGCGGCCATTTTAAACCGGAAATACATGGGGGCGGCCATGTTTTTGCCGGAAATACAGGGCGCGGCCATTTTGAACCGGAAATTGATGGGCGCCGCCATGTTTTTGCCGGAAATACAGGGCGCGGCCATGTTTTTGCCGGAAACTGATGGGCGCCGCCATGTCTTTGCCGGAAATACTTAGCAGCCGCCATATTTAATCTCAAATTCAAAGCTACAGCTCCAGACTCGAGTTCCAGGTTGCAGTTCCAGGCTCAAGTTCCAGGTTATGGTTCTAGGTCAGGGTTCTAGGTCAGGGTTCTAGGTCAGGGTTCTAGGTTATGGTTCTAGGTCACGGTTCTAGGTCACGGTTCTAGATCACGTTCTAGATCGGGTTCTAGATCGGGTTCTAGATCGGGTTCTAGATTTCAGTTTCACTTTCGGTTTCACTTTCAGTTTCAGTTTCACTTTCGGTTTCACTTTCAGTTTCAGTTTCACTTTCACTTTCGGTTTCACTTTCGGTTTCACTTTCACTTTCGGTTTCGGTTTCACTTTCAGTTTCAGTTTCACTTTCGGTTTCAGTTTCACTTTCGGTTTCGGTTTCACTTTCACTTTCACTTTCACTTTCGGTTTCAGTTTCACTTTCAGTTTCACTTTCACTTTCGGTTTCAGTTTCACTTTCACTTTCGGTTTCAGTTTCAGTCTCACTTTCACTTTCGGTTTAACGTTCAGTTTCACTTTGGGTTAGGGTTAGGGTTAGGGTTAGGGTTAGGGTTAGGGTTAGGGTTAGGGTTAGGGTTAGGGTTAGGGTTAGGGTTAGGGTTAGGGTTAGGGTTAGGGTTAGGGTTAGGGTTAGGGTTAGGGTTAGGGTTAGGGTTAGGGTTAGGGTTAGGGTTAGGGTTAGGGTTAGGGTTAGGGTTAGGGTTAGGGTTAGGGTTAGGGTTAGGGTTAGGGTTAGGGTTAGGGTTAGGGTTAGGGTTAGGGTTAGGGTTAGGGTTAGGGTTAGGGTTAGGGTTAGGGTTAGGGTTAGGGTTAGGGTTAGGGTTAGGGTTAGGGTTAGGGTTAGGGTTAGGGTTAGGGTTAGGGTTAGGGTTTAGGGTTAGGGTTAGGGTTAGGGTTAGGGTTAGGGTTAGGGTTAGGGTTAGGGTTAGGGTTAGGGTTAGGGTTAGGGTTAGGGTTAGGGTTAGGGTTAGGGTTAGGGTTAGGGTTAGGGTTAGGGTTAGGGTTAGGGTTAGGGTTAGGGTTAGGGTTAGGGTTAGGGTTAGGGTTAGGGTTAGGGTTAGGGTTAGGGTTAGGGTTAGGGTTAGGGTTAGGGTTAGGGTTAGGGTTAGGGTTAGGGTTAGGGTTAGGGTTAGGGTTAGGGTTAGGGTTAGGGTTAGGGTTAGGGTTAGGGTTAGGGTTAGGGTTAGGGTTAGGGTTAGGGTTAGGGTTAGGGTTAGGGTTAGGGTTAGGGTTAGGGTTAGGGTTAGGGTTAGGGTTAGGGTTAGGGTTAGGGTTAGGGTTAGGGTTAGGGTTAGGGTTAGGGTTAGGGTTAGGGTTAGGGTTAGGGTTAGGGTTAGGGTTAGGGTTAGGGTTAGGGTTAGGGTTAGGGTTAGGGTTAGGGTTAGGGTTAGGGTTAGGGTTAGGGTTAGGGTTAGGGTTAGGGTTAGGGTTAGGGTTAGGGTTAGGGTTAGGGTTAGGGTTAGGGTTAGGGTTAGGGTTAGGGTTAGGGTTAGGGTTAGGGTTAGGGTTAGGGTTAGGGTTAGGGTTAGGGTTAGGGTTAGGGTTAGGGTTAGGGTTAGGGTTAGGGTTAGGGTTAGGGTTAGGGTTAGGGTTAGGGTTAGGGTTAGGGTTAGGGTTAGGGTTAGGGTTAGGGTTAGGGTTAGGGTTAGGGTTAGGGTTAGGTTAGGGTTAGGGTTAGGGTTAGGGTTAGGGTTAGGGTTAGGGTTAGGGTTAGGGTTAGGGTTAGGGTTAGGGTTAGGGTTAGGGTTAGGGTTAGGGTTAGGGTTAGGGTTAGGGTTAGGGTTAGGGTTAGGGTTAGGGTTAGGGTTAGGGTTAGGGTTAGGGTTAGGGTTAGGGTTAGGGTTAGGGTTAGGGTTAGGGTTAGGGTTAGGGTTAGGGTTAGGGTTAGGGTTAGGGTTAGGGTTAGGGTTAGGGTTAGGGTTAGGGTTAGGGTTAGGGTTAGGGTTAGGGTTAGGGTTAGGGTTAGGGTTAGGGTTAGGGTTAGGGTTAGGGTTAGGGTTAGGGTTAGGGTTAGGGTTAGGGTTAGGGTTAGGGTTAGGGTTAGGGTTAGGGTTAGGGTTAGGGTTAGGGTTAGGGTTAGGGTTAGGGTTAGGGTTAGGGTTAGGGTTAGGGTTAGGGTTAGGGTTAGGGTTAGGGTTAGGGTTAGGGTTAGGGTTAGGGTTAGGGGGTTAGGGTTAGGGTTAGGGTTAGGGTTAGGGTTAGGGTTAGGGTTAGGGTTAGGGTTAGGGTTAGGGTTAGGGTTAGGGTTAGGGTTAGGGTTAGGGTTAGGGTTAGGGTTAGGGTTAGGGTTAGGGTTAGGGTTAGGGTTAGGGTTAGGGTTAGGGTTAGGGTTAGGGTTAGGGTTAGGGTTAGGGTTAGGGTTAGGGTTAGGGTTAGGGTTAGGGTTAGGGTTAGGGTTAGGGTTAGGGTTAGGGTTAGGGTTAGGGTTAGGGTTAGGGTTAGGGTTAGGGGTAGGGTTAGGGTTAGGGTTAGGGTTAGGGTTAGGGTTAGGGTTAGGGTTAGGGTTAGGGTTAGGGTTAGGGTTAGGGTTAGGGTTAGGGTTAGGGTTAGGGTTAGGGTTAGGGTTAGGGTTAGGGTTAGGGTTAGGGTTAGGGTTAGGGTTAGGGTTAGGGTTAGGGTTAGGGTTAGGGTTAGGGTTAGGGTTAGGGTTAGGGTTAGGGTTAGGGTTAGGGTTAGGGTTAGGGTTAGGGTTAGGGTTAGGGTTAGGGTTAGGGTTAGGGTTAGGGTTAGGGTTAGGGTTAGGGTTAGGGTTAGGGTTAGGGTTAGGGTTAGGGTTAGGGGTTAGGGTTAGGGTTAGGGTTAGGGTTAGGGTTAGGGTTAGGGGTTAGGGTTAGGGTTAGGGTTAGGGTTAGGGTTAGGGTTAGGGTTAGGGTTAGGGTTAGGGTTAGGGTTAGGGTTAGGGTTAGGGTTAGGGTTAGGGTTAGGGTTAGGGTTAGGGTTAGGGTTAGGGTTAGGGT
>NC_141702.1:120536098-120669371 GCF_971803275.1 Cyanistes caeruleus | reverse complement strand
GCCCACTCTGGTGTTTTGAAGGCTTTTGTGTGTAGTCGTGAGGCTTTGAAATGCAAGTGCTGTGTCCCAAAAAGCATTTAAGTGTGGGGTTTTTTTCCCTGTGGAACAAGTCCTCCCTTTAATTTTGGCTCCCTAAGGAGTGCAGGGCCAGGATTTTCCCTGTGTGGCCCCTCAGAGGGGCGAGCAGGGCCTGCACACTGCCAGTGCATCCCGAGCTTTCAGCCCCTCCATCTGAAACAATTGCTTTTTCTGGGGGTAGATAAGGGTTCCCTTCAGCACAGGACAAACAGCAGAGCTGCTTTCTCTCTCACACCAGTTGTGTCCCATGAGAGGAAAGCGAGCTTCACCGGCCCAGATGATCTCCAAAGGAATCACAGGGCTGCATGGGGAAGTCAGAGGCGCTTTCCTGAATAGAGCCCACAGTGTCTGCACATCAACACTGCTGCCCTTCTGTCCGTCTGTCTGTAGCTCTTTGTTGTGTCAACATCTGGAGCTGTGAGTAAATAGCGGCAGGGCAGAACGCAGCTTGTTCTGGCCCGGGCGCAGGCCAGGGTCAGGGGTAGGGTTTGGGTTTGGGTTTGGGTTTGGGTTTGGGTTTGGGTTAGGGGTAGGGTTTGGGTTAGGGTTAGGGTTAGGGTTAGGGTTAGGGTTAGGGTTTGGGTTAAGGTTAGGGTTAGGGTTAGGGTCAGGGTTTGGGTTAGGGACTAACCTAACCTGCCAGACTGTGCTGCCTCTGGAGCAGGCCATGCTGGGAATCCAGGGGTTCCCAAACCCCTCGGCCAGGGTGGCTGGCAGGGCTCTGTGCTCCACTGACCGGCTCCTCAGCTCGTGCCACCCAGAACAGCCCTGGGGAGACGCTGCTTCGCTGGGGCTGAGCCCCTGAGCCTCCCAGCACAGCAGGACACAGGTACTCCTCTGGTCCGTCTGTGGGATACATTCCTCTTTCCCCTTGTCAACCTCCACCAGAAATCTTCTAAAGTATTTATAGGTGTATAAATGCTCAGAACTATTAGGAGAACTCCTTTTATCCAGGGCAGCTTTGACTCCTGCTCGCAGGCAGCTGCAGGCAGGGTGGCTGCAGGGCTGGCATGGGAGCAGAGGGGCTCAGGGGCTTGTGTGGAGCCAGGCGGGCAGAGGGGCAGGGCCGGGAGAGGCTGCTGCTCCCAGGGGCTCTCACAGCCCCCCGAGATGCAGAGGGGCAGACTGACAGCCAGGGGCTCTCACAGCCCCCCGAGATGCAGAGGGGCAGACTGACAGCCAGGGGCTCTCACAGCCCCCCGAGATGCAGAGGGGCAGACTGACAGCCAGGGGCTCTCACAGCCCCCCGAGATGCAGAGGGGCAGACTGACAGCCAGGGGCTCTCACAGCCCCCCGAGATGCAGAGGGGCAGACTGACAGCCAGGGGCTCTCACAGCCCCCCGAGATGCAGAGGGGCAGACTGACAGCCAGGGGCTCTCACAGCCCCCCGAGATGCAGAGGGGCAGACTGACAGCCAGGGGCTCTCACAGCCCCCCGAGATGCAGAGGGGCAGACTGACAGCCAGGGGCTCTCACAGCCCCCCGAGATGCAGAGGGGCAGACTGACAGCCGGGGGCTCTCTGGCTCAGGCGCTCGCAGGGAGCGCTCAGTGTCCCCGGCGTTGGGAGGGACACGGTCCGGGCAGCCGCCTTCCCCAGCCCTGTGCTGAGCCCCGGGAGCAGCCAGACACCGCTGGAATCGCCCCGTGGCATTTCCCTGCTCAGGGGCCTGCTAATGAGCGTCTGACCGTCTGTGGCAGTGAAACCTCAGCGCTGTTTCCAAAGGAAAAATAAGGTCACGGCTGTTCGCCAAGGAAGCGTTGTTGCGAGCTGTTGGTCAGGCTGCAAGAGTAAACTTCGGAAGTTGTGCTTCGTCTTTCTTCTCCATTGGCTGCTGTTGTGTGTGAAATCAAAATGATTTTCCCTGGAGCTGTGTCTGGCAGCCCTGGCCTTGTGCAGCAGCCGGGAGTGCTTTCCCTGGCTCCTGCAGTGTCGGAGCTGTTCGTTTTTCCAGGCTCAGCATCCCTCCTGTGGGAGTTCCCCGTCCAGGTGGGTTTGTGCCTTTGCAGCATCCCCAGGCTGTCGGACAGTCCTGCTGTGCAGGAGAGGGGAGGGAGGCTGCTGGCCCCACACTGCTGGGGAACACCTTGGGAAAAGGGTCCCAGGCACCTGCCTGGGGCCAGGCAGCAGGGCTGGGCGAGGAGATGGAACGTCCAGGCTGAGGACTGGAGCTTGGCTGAAACGTGCTCGGATCGAGTTTAGCCTGGAGCTGTGATCAGATGTGCCTGGGAGCTGCCTCTGAGCAGAGCCGCGGTGCCAGAGGCTGGGAGAGCAGCTTGTTCCACACAGCACAGGGCAGTGTGCACCCCGGGGCTGTGCCAGCTGTGCCAGCTGTGCCAGCTGTGCCCTGCCGGGCCAGCCGAGGGGCTCCGGGGTCCCCCCGTGCTGGGTGGTGCACAGCTGGAGGAGTGGGCTCGGGTAAATGTGCTGGTGTTGCGCTGTCACACAGCACTCGCTGATGTCTGATGGCTGATGAGGGTTCTCTCTGCTTTGCTGGTTCTGCGTTGATCTGATGCACGGTACAAAAGACTCCACACGTGGAACAGGGTGTCCTTCACTTTGCCGGGAGCCTTCACCTGTCTTTGTTCTGGTGCCTTGAGAAACGCTGCAGCAGGCCCACCAGCCTGCTCTTGGCTGTGGCTGGTTTTCCTCCTCCTTTGGAGGCTTGACGGTAGATTTTGCTTCCGTCGAGCACAAGGGGAAGACTTAAAAGCACAGAGGACCGTAAGGAATCTCATTTCACTGGAAGGTTGGGTGCCTAATTGCCCTCTGTGCCATTAAAAGAAGTCTCCCCATATGTGTTTTGTTTTGTTTGCGGGCTTTCCCCTCCCCACGCAGGCAAAAATCGATTGATCAATGTTTGTTCCAAAGTTATGAACAAACGTCTCCGGGCTCTTTGCTGCATTGATGTCGGCGCAGCGTGTTCTCCCCGCTAACAAAATGAGTTGCAAAGTCAGCAGGAGGTTGGGAGAACAGAGCGTGGGGTTTGTTTGCATAGCACACAGCCTGGCTGCTGCTTAAACAACAAACCCGGCCTCGCCGCGCACACATCTGACCGGGGACTGCCTCTGGTTGTGTTTCAGGAATTGTTGTTTGAATAAAAGGTCATTTACTGCCTCGCTGAGGGGAAAAACAACAGCATAAATGTACAGTGGTGTGCTGTACACTGCGGGTTTTGAGCGGGGCCACAAAGGAGACGGTGCCAGGAGCTGTAAACAGCCCAGGACACACCACGAGTGGGCAGGGGATGGGGCTGGGGCTGGGGGGACACAGGGACACAGAGACGGGCTGAGTGACGGGCTGTCACCTCCAAACAGTGACACAGGCTGTGTGATGGGCTGTCACCTTCACCCAGTGACACAGGCTGAGTGACGGGCTGTCACCTCCAAACAGTGACACAGGCTGTGTGATGGGCTGTCACCTCCAAACAGTGACACAGGCTGAGTGATGGGCTGTCACCTTCACCCAGTGACACAGGCTGAGTGACGGGCTGTCACCTCCAAACAGTGACACAGGCTGTGTGATGGGCTGTCACCTCCAAACAGTGACACAGGCTGTGTGATGGGCTGTCACCTCCAAACAGTGACACACACTGAGTGATGGGCTGTCACCTCCAAACAGTGACACACACTGAGTGATGGGCTGTCACCTCCAAACAGTGACACACACTGAGTGATGGGCTGTCACCTTCACCCAGTGACACACACTGAGTGATGGGCTGTCACCTCCAAACAGTGACACAGGCTGAGTGATGGGCTGTCACCTCCAAACAGTGACACAGGCTGTGTGATGGGCTGTCACCTCCAAACAGTGACACACACTGAGTGATGGGCTGTCACCTTCACCCAGTGACACACAGGCTGTGTGATGGGCTGTCACCTCCAAACAGTGACACAGGCTGAGTGATGGGCTGTCACCTTCACCCAGTGACACAGGCTGAGTGATGGGCTGTCACCTCCACCCAGTGACACACACTGTGTGATGGGCTGTCACCTCCAAACAGTGACACAGGCTGTGTGATGGGCTGTCACCTTCACCCAGTGACACACACTGTGTGATGGGCTGTCACCTTCACCCAGTGACACAGGCTGTGTGATGGGCTGTCACCTTCAAACAGTGACACACACTGAGTGATGGGCTGTCACCTTCACCCAGTGACACACACTGAGTGATGGGCTGTCACCTCCAAACAGTGACACAGGCTGAGTGATGGGCTGTCACCTCCAAACAGTGACACACAGGCTGTGTGATGGGCTGTCACCTTCACCCAGTGACACACAGGCTGTGTGATGGGCTGTCACCTCCAAACAGTGACACACACTGAGTGATGGGCTGTCACCTCCAAACAGTGACACAGGCTGTGTGATGGGCTGTCACCTCCAAACAGTGACACACAGGCTGTGTGATGGGCTGTCACCTTCACCCAGTGACACACAGGCTGTGTGAGGGGTCACACACACACAGCACCCAGTGACACACACAGGGGGTGTGCGGGCTCACACCTGCCCGTGTCCCCAGGCACTCTGTGATGTCAGACAGGCGTCTGGCTGTGGCCAGCCTGGCCAGCAGGTCCCTTCACCTGCGGGTGGATCCACAGGTGGCCGCCCCCTGCCAGCCTTGGGCCACCAGGGCACACGGCCTGAGCACGGGTGCTGCCTCCTTGTGCCCCTGCCTTTGGCAAGGCAGGAAACCAAACAGGGTCAGACACCTGTGGGGCACCTGTGGGTCACCTGTGGGGCACCTGTGGGGCACCTGTGCCCAGTGTGAGAGCAGAGTGGGCCCAGCGATGCCCAGGCTGTCCTGTGCCAGCTCTTTGCTCCCAGATGGGTTTTGAGGAGCCTCTCATGTCCTGTTCTCCTACAGCCTTCATCTTTCTCTCCCCCTGCTAAATTTCAGCCTTTCAGTCTCACAGCAGTACTGAGCTGTCTCGTGTTTTGCTTCATTTACTTTCAACGCTTACATGTTGCTTCTAATGTACGGCAACAAACGTCTCAAGGCTTACCTGTTATTTCTAATGTGTGTAAATAAACATTTCAGTGTTTATGTTCCAGTGTTTACGTGTTATTTCTGATGTGTGTAAATAAACATTTCAGTGTTTATGTTCCAGTGTTTACCTGTTATTTCTAACGTGTGGAAACAAAGGTGTGTCACAAAATGCCATTATCGCTTCCTCCCACCTCCTTCTCCAGCCTTTCTCATGCTTCTGCCAGAACAGCAGGACCCCAAAATGTGCCAAATGAAGAGATATAATTTTAATTTATGGGAGTTCTTAAAAGGCTCCTTTAGGTTCAGATTAAACCCTACTGCAGGTTCAAGGGAAAATTTAAGAAAATCAATTTTCCCAGGCTAAAAAGAGCAAACCCACTGCAGTGAGTATAGTGCCCTTTGTTACTGGAATCAATAGCTCTGTTCCCAGGGCTGAATAATCACTTTTTTATATAATGTTAGTACACACACAGACTTATCTCCTCCAGACTTTGTTGTTGGACCGGCAGTAAAATATTTTTGACATTTAGCAGTTTCTTGCTCTTATCCTTGTTTAATTTTTGCCTCTGTCTGAGCCTCGCTTTGAGCTTGAAATGGGGCAATTATTCCCTGCTGTGGCTCTGGCATGGAGTACAGAAATGCTGCAAATGAATGTTTTCCCAAGAAATGCTCAGGAGCGTCGAGCACGGTGGTGTCTGAGCGCAGGATGGGTCAGCCCTGGTTGTGGTTCCCAGAGTTCCCGAGGGATGGAGCAGAGCTGTGGGGACGGGAGCTGTGCTCTGGGGGTGTGAGGAGGAGCTGACCGCCCCTGCCCCGTGCCAGGGGTGTTCACTGCACTGGCGATTCCCGTGAAGGTGGGCTGCAGGTGCCGTGAGGAGCTCCCTGCCCCTTGCCCCCGGCAGGATTTTGCTCTCAGCCCTGGATGGGGACGGGAAGAGCTCGCAGAGCAGAGGTTACGGGCCCATAGCAGGGCGTGGGGCGTGCAGCTTCCTGGCTGTAGGGCTGGCCCAGGAGGCTTTAACATCCTCGGTCTCAGTCAGGATATTGCAAATCGCCTTGCGAGGACACGATCCCTCGCCAGGCAGGCAGGGCCCGCCTCGGGAAGGCTGGCAGGAACAAAGGGTTCCCGTTTGCTGGTTTGCTGGTTTGTTTCAGTAATTCAGGCTGATTTCCGCTCTGCCTTGGAAGCATCACCTCTCCCACTTACCTCCAGCAAGGCCGTGATTAGGAGGGCGCTGAGCGCCGGTGGCTGGCGCACTAATGGTTTGACATTTCGGATGGCCCATGGCTCATCAGCCGCGCACGGCGGCACATCGCAGCTGCCCATTAGGGACCTGTGGCTGCCGCTCCCCTCGCTGCCGGGCCACGGAGCACGACAGCAGGGCTGTCACCGGCTGGGGAGCCCAGCCCTCCCCATCCTGCACCCAGCCATGGGGCCGGAGCCCGGGCTGCGGGATGGAGAGCACCCCGCTCCCCTGCCAGCCAGGGACTTGCTCCGTCTCCTGGAGGGCTGGACACCTTCCACCCAAAATAACGTGAGCTTTCCACGGCTTTCTGATGTTCAAAGGGGTGTTCAAAGAAGCCACGGTGCTGTTGGCCGTTTCTGGAATCTTCCGGCACCCAGGCCTGGGAGCCCACACCCCAAAAAAAAAAAAAAAAAAGGAAGAAATAACAGTCTTGTTTCTCAGGCCTCTTGCCTGGCACAGTTTTTGGGATATTCCTTAAAGCACTTGAGCTCACTCACTGCTGGGGAAACAGGGTTTCTGCTGAGGGGCTGGCCGGGCTGGGGATCCGCAGCTGAGTGGGGAAGAGCTGGGCACGCTCTGGGAGCCACCTGAGCAGTGGGACCGGCACCCTCCAGGGGATTTTGTGCGGGCTGGGGGCTGTGCCAGAGAGCCTGCTCTGCAGATTGCAGGGCTGCCTCGGGGCTTTGCCTTTCGGGAGCTTCACTGCTGCGGAGCGTGCCCAAAGGACGCTGAACTGCCAGGGAGAGACGCACGTGAGGGCTCTGCTAATCTCCACTTAAACCTTCAAATGATTGAAGTATCCGGTGTTAGCAGTGGCATGAAGAAGTCAATGTTGAGTGTGGTTCCTCCAGTGCCCACTTAAAGATAATGTGTTTTCATGGACACAGTTCAGCATATAAAAGGCAAGTCCCTACCTGGTTACAGCACCTTGGAGTAAATGATGAGTGCTAGGACTCCTTCTTTGCTTTGGTTTTTTTCCCCCTTCAGAAAGAGTGAAATGGAAGCCGTTTGCCGTGGCCGGTGCTCCTGTCAGGAGCCATTTGCTCAGTGCTGAGGGTTTTGGAGAGAAGGTGTCAGGCGTTTGCGGAGCTGGCTGGGTGTGCAGGCAGGTTTGTCCCCGAGGGGCAGCACTGCCTGCAGGTGACACTGGCACTGGGGGCTGGCCCACCCCAGGACGTGCACCCACAGCTCCATTTCCCTGCTCCACACGGGGAGGTGATGCCCTGCTGCCTGGGCTGATGTCTTCCAGACACATCCAAACGCTCCAGAGGCGTTTGCAGCTTGGGCTGGGAGAAGGAAACGGTGGGTGGGCGCTGAGGATATGAGGAATGAAGATCTCTGGTGCAGCAGCAGGTGGAGAATGCCCTCCAGAGTGCCCTAACGTGTCCTGTCCCGGTGCCAGAAGGATTCCTGGGTGCCTGGGCTGCTTTTGGCCGTACCTTGCTCCTCAGAGCCGTCCTCCCTCGTGTGTGCCGCGGGGAATTCACTCATCAGGGAGCTGGCTGGGATCCCAGCGTGAGCCAGGGCTTTGTGCTGCTCCCATGCTCCTGCAGCCCCTCCAGCTCATGGAAACGCTTCTTCCCCTGCGCTGCCCTTCCCTAACTGCTCGACTTCTGCGGAGAGAGCAAGGAGAAAGCAGCAAGCACGCATCTTTGTTTTCTGCGCTTTCTCCTCATCGGCTTAATTGCGATAACATTTATATCACATAATATAGTGCAGCAGGGTTGTAATTTTCCTATCATCCAAATTGCAGGCTGAAAATGCTGTTAGGAAAGGACTGCAGAGGCTGAATTGCTGCTTTCAGAATGACTCCTGTTAACTGACAATGTGACCGGCGGATGGCTCCCACACGGGAGCAGCCCTGGCGTGGCTGTGCGCTGCTCGGCATCCGGCAGGTGAAACACCCAGGCCTGGGAGCTGCGCTCTCTGCAAACACTCCTGCTCCTGGCAGGGGCTCCCTGGCACGCCGGCACCCGCCTCTGCCTCCTGCTGAAGGGAACGCGGCTAAACGGCGCTTGTGGAGCTCAGTTCCCAGAGTTCTTGGTGGATCCCTCAGTGGGAGCCCCACCAGCTCCCCCTGCTCCTGGGGCTGTGGTTTCAGTGGTGTGGGATGCCAGGGGCTGCTCCCAGAGCTGCAGGGCCAGCCGGATGAGTTAGATTGGACTCGTTTAGGTCCTCGATGAAATGTGCCAGCGCTGCAGCTGTGACCTTTGGAATCCCTTGGGAAGCACTGAGACGTGGGCTGCGAACTGCTGGTGACATTTGCTTCTACCTGTACCTCTGACTCCAAAAAGGCTTTGGAAGTCCAAATGCTAGCGGTGCAAAAAAAAAAAGGGTTTCACCCAAATTAATCCTGCCTGGCACCGGGCTTTCAGAAAAGCTTGTGGAAAGGCAATTTTGTGGGTGTTGGGTCAATAACTTCTGTCTGGGGTTGGGATGTTTTGGGGTTTTTTTTAACGTTTTGGCTGCTAGTAGAGGGTTTTGTTTGATTTCCCAGTGAATATCCTCCCCCCCCCCCGTGTGTGCATTAGCTTGTGTTGTAACCTCCGTCTTGTTCCCAGGTTTAGTTTTAGCCGTAAGAAAAATAAAATGCGGTATTTGAGTCCCTTGTGAATTGTCGTATCCTGTTCCACGGCACCGTCAGGGTTTCTTTTTCTCCTAAAGACCCCAGGCAGCGCTGGTGTAGCACAAAGCACACAGCGGCTCTTGTTCGTGCTCCACAAATTAGTTCTGTAAATGTCACTTACGGTGAGAATTAAGCTCCTTTGGCCAGACAAAGTAACTAAACGTGCTGGTAGTGAAGCCTTCTGCATGTATAATTCTGCCACAAAAAGCCCACGGAGGGCTTTTCATTATTTAAACCTCAATATCTTTTTCCTTCCTTCCTTCCGTGACTTCTCCTCCCTGGAAGAACTTTTTTTTTATTATTATTATTATTTTATTTTTTTTTTTTTTTCGAGTCACCAGAGCCCAGGCCTCAAAGTTTTGAAGCACCAGGTGAAGAAAGCAATTTCATGCTTGACGCCACCACTAATGTCCTGCCGTAATCTGCAGCCAGCAAGCCCCTTCCGCTGAAGTTGGGGGATAATGAAGGGTTTAACTTTGCGCTTCTGTCAAATTAGTTTGGGGGGAGGCGGGAGGCCGCTTCCCTTTGGGGCTGCGGAGATTGTGTGCGCGGACAAATAAGTGAGCATTACAGGTGATTCCGCGGCCGCGCCGAGGCGGAGAGCTCCCATTTATCGCCATCAAACGCATTAAGCTGCGAGTCAAAGCCCTCCGCTTTCTGCTCGCCGCGAGGCTGGACCACAAGACAATCAAGCCATAAGGGTCATTTTCTGCATGAGCTAACCTTTTCCTCTCGTAGGGTTTGAAGCCTTTGTTGACAATGAGATGCTCAGTGGGAACATTAAATTAACACTTCATATTCGTGGCTGTAAATTTACTGGCAAGCTGAGGAAAAGTCAGGGAAAACAAACACTCCATCATTTCTGCTTCATTTAGCTGCTGAATGGGGACACTCTCACCTGCAGAGAAAAGAGGTCAGGGCAAACAGGGATAATTTTAATCTGACTCTCAGCCTAGTCTTTAGTGGCGGTGGATTGTGTTGCGTTCCGCGCTGAAAGTAAAGGTGAGAGCGAGGTGAGAGCAAGAAAATGGATAAGTACTATGTGAAATGCTTCGGGGACCTTGCCGCGGGCAGGCAGGGAAGGATGGCGGGCCGGTTACTACGGAAACTGGCAGGCTAAATACCATTAATTTTGCAAACTACGGAACCAGTTTGCTCTCAGATAATGGCTGCACCGAGATTTCCCTGTGCCAGCCGGGAGATCGCGCTGGATTCCGGCGCCAAGGGCTCGAAAAAGCAGCTGGTTTCCACTCGGATAAGGATGCTCGGCGTGGCTCCATCCGAGCCGTGTGCTCCGTGTCTCCCGTCCCTTCCCCGGCTCGTGGCGGCGGCTCCCGGGGCTGGCGGGCAAATCCTGCCGGTGTGGCTATCGCGACAGTGCCGGCTTGTCACCGGGGGCCGGGGGGGGTGACATCGGTGTCCCGGCTCCCAGAACACCCGGGGGACTTTAAAAATGGCTGTTCGCGGGTTCTGCCTTGTATAAACTCCGTGGGAAGGGAAAGTCGAGCTCCAGAAAGGTGTTTGGGGGCACAACACGTCTGACCGCAGCGCTGGGACCCGCCGAGGCCGCGGCTGTCACAGAGCAGCGAGGGACAGGCTTCGGGTACCGGAATTGGTTCTGGTGGCAATTCCTTCTCTGGCAGGAGGTGATGATCGTGCCAGGGAGCTGAAGGGGCCGTGGGCTGCCCAGCAGGGCTCGCCCGGAGCATCCCGCTGGCCTGGCCCAGCATCCCGGGGCGGCAGGGAGCGGAGCAGAGGCGGAGATTAAAGCGGGGACAGTGACAAGCCGATAATGAGGAGCCCTTTCAACAGTTGTAATCCTCGGCGTGCAAGGACAAACAGCGCCGCTTTTGTTCCCAAACTCGCATCAGCTTTTGGTTCGGGGTGAAAGCGGGAGAGAGCCGGTGTGGCCGCGCGTCCCAGGGGTGACTGTCACCCATCTGCTGCCCCGGCTCGCCCTGGGGTGGCTTGTCCTCTGCTGCGGCGTGCCCAGCCTGGCTCTGCACCCCCAGCACAGCTGGAGGCACTGGTAACAAACCTGGTGTGGCACTTGGGAGAAAACAGCCTTCCCCGGGAGGTGACATTTGTGTGCACACACGGCCCTTCAGGGAGGGCTGAGAGAAGGGACTCCCATGCAGTGGGGCCGTTTCTGCTGTTTTGAGATGTCGTGGGCAGTGGTGCTAAAGGGGTAAACTGCACGAAAGAAAAAGAGGATAAATTCAGATAGCACTTATTTCTGGCCAGACTGCCTTCTGATGCAGTTGCAGAGGGTTGCAATGGCATCCAGCAGCCCTGCAAACACTTTAATTAGCTTTCCTTGCCTGCTGACGGGCTGGAGTGAACGTCTGTTTACCTGTGCTCGGGAACTTGGAGCGTGGGCAAAGAGAGGAAAAGATGCTCCCCTGTTGGTGAGAGGGGGAAGATTTTAAGATCCTGAAAGCAAATTAGGAGGAGGGGGAGGAGGGTCAATTAGCTAAAAAGTCTCTCTGAAGGAAGCCAAGTGCATCTGGCAGTGCTGCCCACGGTGCCGTCCAAAGGGCGGCTGTTACAGCCCAAGAGCTGAGCTGGGTTGGGCAGACAGTGAATTCATGGATTGTCCCCGCACCAGGGGTTCCTGACACCCTCACTGGGGAGGGCAGAGCCCCACAGCGTGTCCCCTGCCCGGGCATTCCTGCTGGTGGCCAGGGAGATGAGCCGGGGTGCCCGGCAGGCCAGTGCCAAGGGAGGGGAGGAGAACGGGGCAGGCGAGGTGGGCTGAGCGCGGCCGGGGCCGGGCCATGCCCAGGCTGGCACACAGGGAGCCTCCCCTCGGCAGGGCTCCGTGCTGGGGCCTCATCCAGGCAGGACAAGAGGCAGCCTTCCCCTGGCACCCCCCAGCCGCTGGGAGCTCTCCCTGTGGCAGGAGAGAGCTCCCCACGGAGCAGGGCGCTCCTTCCTCTCTGCCCTCCCGAGGAAAGGGGGCTCTTCGGGCCGTGGGCTGGGGGAGGAGGAGCGGTGGGGCTCTCTGGTGCCATGCTGGACACGGCTGGATGCTGGAGATGCCTGAGCCGGCCCTGGGTGCAGAGCAAGGCCTCTGTGAAATATTTCCATTTATTTTACTGGCCTCTTCACAGATAAGGCTGAAACGCACAGTCCTGCGCTCGGGAAGGGAAAATAAAGAGGGTCAGGCACAACGACCCCCGCGCACACGTGATAATTTCTCGTCTTGTCTTATCTTGTAAGAATTATAAGATACTGAGTAGGAAATAAATCACAGTGTCAGGACCAAATGCCATTTTCTTGCTTGGTGTGATTTGCAGCATGGCAGTCAAACCGATAGATCTCATTCCCTGGCGTAGGGTTCTCCCCTTTAATTGAATTATACCCCGGCAAGCAAATGGGATTCATTCTCTGAGATACAAGGAAATTACCATTTGATGAAACAATGCTTTACTCCTCGCTCACCTGCACAAACATCCTTCAGGAAAACTATTATGCAGATATCCTTGATTACAGACCATTGTCGCTCTTGATCTCCATTTGATGTAGCGGCGCCCGGGGGCGCCCGGGGACTGCACCATGAGCGCAGCCAGCACCCGAACTGTCCTAGCAGGGTGTGCTGCCCGTTCCCCCAGAGCCTCAGAGGGCTCCTCTGGTTCCAGCCAGTTCGGATTCTCCCTGCTGCATCCCAGCTGTCCTAGCAGGGTGTGCTGCCCGTTCCCCCAGAGCCTCAGAGGGCTCCTCTGGTTCCAGCCAGTTCGGATTCTCCCTGCTGCATCCCAGCTGTCCTAGCAGGGTGTGCTGCCCGTTCCCCCAGAGCCTCAGAGGGCTCCTCTGGTTCCAGCCAGTTCGGATTCTCCCTGCTGCATCCCAGCTGTCCTAGCAGGGTGTGCTGCCCGTTCCCCCAGAGCCTCAGAGGGCTCCTCTGGTTCCAGCCAGTTCGGATTCTCCCTGCTGCATCCCAGCTGTCCTAGCAGGGTGTGCTGCCCGTTCCCCCAGAGCCTCAGAGGGCTCCTCTGGTTCCGGCCAGTTCGGATTCTCTCTGCTGCAGGCGGGCAGAGGACAGGCAGGTACCTCAGTGCAGCACTGTGTGTGTCACAGCATCTTCAGTCTCTGCTCAGGGGCGGGCCATTGCAGAATAATTAATGCTAATGACCGCCCGGGAACCCCATTTCCCACTGAGTTACTAACTTGGGTAATCAGAAGCGACAGAAAGGTTTCTGTGCTCCCATCTCTGCTGCTGCCACAGCTGAGGTGGTGAGGGCTGCAGCTCCAGGTCTGGAGGATCGCCTCCCGTCACTGCAGCCAGAGGCCTGGGAGGTGCGTTCCTCGGGTTTGGAGTGTTCAGTGACCTTTGGAGTTTCAACTTGCGCTCCATTCCTGCTGCTCACAGCTGCGAGGACACGGAGAGCCTCGAGTTCTAACCCCACCAGGCAAGGGAGAGAAGCCAGGCCACGTAACCACGAGTTTCCAGCAGAAGCCGTGCTTTGGGAGGGGAGAGGCTGATCCCCAGCCTCGCGTTCTTGGGGCTCACTACACCGAGAGGCTCCTGCAGCACCGTCAGCTGCTTTGTGCAGGAAGTATGTACAGAATGCTCTTGGAACAGCAGATTAATTACCTTCAACAAACCGGCCTTGACAAGCTCTGAAGGCTTTAAAGCCATTTTCTCTCAGTTCTGAGCATGTGCCCGGCACTGCAGGTTCCCCCTTCTGCATGGGCTTGCTCAAGTGGGCTTCTAGTGGCGTTTGAAACATGAGCTGGAGACGAAATTACAAGGTGGAAGGATGGCAGCTAATCAGAGCACAGCGATGCCGTTCCTAATTAATTTACCAGCAGCAGCCACTGATCTGTGCCATTATTAGCAAACTTATTAGTGCTGTTTGCAGGAGTTGCAGTAAACACACAGATCTTCCCTGGGAAAACTGTGTCACCGCCTCACCACCCTCACAGGGAGGGATCTCTTCCTAATACCGGGGCTTGTGAACCTGTAAGCTCCTTTCTGGAAGAAGATTTTGAATCCAAAGCGAAGCTCACCAACCTTCCAGCTGCAGGGAAGTTCAGGGAAGAGCGAAACACTCTTCCATTTGAGATGAGTGGAGGGCACTGCTGTCAGTGCTGGTCCAGCAGCTGTCCGGAGCTTTGCCGTGCCTCCCCTCGGCTGCTGGCAGGTTTGGGGTGCCAAGGGGGCTGTGCTAGCCCTGGGACAAGTCCTGGGGCTTTGCTGTGGAGCTCACAGGGACAGCAGCCCCTTGGAGGCCTGGCGTTTTCCTGCTGTGCAGTGGGAAGCTTCTTTTCAGATTTGTGTCTGAGGGATGAAAAGAGAATAAATTTTGGCTGGAAGCACATGTCCTGCAATTCATGTTTCACGCTAATCTGAGATGAGCGAGAGCTCAGCTGGGGGTGGGATGGCTTTTAATCCCTGTTCATGTCCTGCCTGGCCCCGAGGCCTTGTGGTGTGCAGATCCTGGACGTGGATGGGCAGAGGCAGCGCTCCTGGAGCAGGCTCTGCTCAGTCTCCGGAGGAATGCAAACTGCTCTGCTGCCAGTGTTTTCCCTGACCAGCCAGTAACTTTGTAATTAATGTGTTAGCTTGTTGCCAATTAACCAGCAAAACCATCTTGGCTGCCAAAGGCTTTTCCACTCCCAGTGTATTCCCTTTCCTCTCCTGCCTTTCATCTCTGCAGGGCGGGGGGATAGCTCTGCTCCAGCCATCTGCCCCTGCTCTCCGGGAATCGTTCTTGTGGCTCCTGGCCTCCTCCCGCATCACAGCCAGCCCTCTGCGGGCTCGCCATACTGTCGGGGGGTTTTCTTCCTCCCCACATCTCTGATCCCGCTTTTCTTCCCTCTTGGCTGCTTGCCCAGCTCTTTGGGATCGTCTCCCTCTGTTTCAGACGCCCGAATCCCGTTGCTCCATCCCAGACTCCCCAGTCCAGCCCTGCTCTCCTGCCCTGTGGCAGCAGCACCAGCGCTCAGCGCATCTCATGCAGTCCCCTCTTTATTCTCTCCATGTGCGGGGGGTGTGTGTCTCTGGCAGGGTATTTATATAAATTCTCGCCCGCCGCCTCCATAAAATCCCCGTTCGGAGTGGGGCTGGGTGGGGTGACCCAGATGCACAAGAGGAAATGTTTCATATCTCGAGGAGCGCCGTCTGTGCCCCCCGGCAGCCCCTCCCGCCCGCCTATCACATGTAGGGCTTAATGGGCTTAAGAATTAGAGCAGCTGCTTGCTGCAGAATTTATTGGCTGGCTGTGCATAACGAGGGGAATTAAAATCCTAATTGGCTGAGCTGCTCCCCGTCACTTGGAGAATTTTCACTTTTCTCTGGGCTCCTGGGCTCTTCCCTCCCTCCTGCCTTGCTCAGGTCGACAGCATTGCCCAGGGAATCGCAGGATCCTTTAGGATGGGAAGGGCCTCGAGGATCACCCGGCCCTTGTCCTGGGGACGGTGCCACCCTGTTCCCCAGTGGTCTGTCCCCAGGAGGAGGCAGTGGTGGCAGTGGTGGCAGTGGTGACAGTGGTGGCAGTGGTGGCAGTGGTGGCGGTGGTGGCAGTGGTGGCAGTGGTGACAGTGGTGGCAGTGGTGACAGTGGTGGCGGTGGTGGCGGTGGTGGCAGTGGTGACAGTGGTGGCGGTGGTGACGGTGGTGGCGGTGGTGGCGGTGGTGGCGGTGGTGACGGTGGTGGCAGTGGTGGCAGTGGTGGCAGTGGTGGCAGTGGTGACAGTGGTGGCAGTGGTGGCAGTGGTGACAGTGGTGGCAGTGGTGGCAGTGGTGGCAGTGGTGACAGTGGAGGCAGTGGTGGCAGTGGTGGCAGTGGTGGCGGTGGTGGCAGTGGTGGCAGTGGTGCCTGGTGCCCAGGCCCTGCTGGAGCTGTCAGCCTGTGGACAGTTTGCAGAGGATTTCTTGGGGTGCCCAGCGCCGTGCCAGCGGGGCTCTGTGGCACAGGAAGGATGCTCCCTGTGCTCCTCGTGTGGCTGTGGCCACCAGGCCTTCCTGCTGCCTCTCGGGGAGCTGGGGACAGGAATCTCTGCTCTGGGCTCTGCTGCAGCTCCCAGAGACCAGCAGAGGCTTTTCCTCCTGCATCCCTTGCTCTCAGAGAGCCTGAATGGGCACGGAAATGGCCTCACTTAAGGCTATGTCTCATTACTACATTAAGTCAACAACCACTTGAGTATCCAAGGATTTTGATCAAAGCTAGATATTGAAAGGGGGACAAAGAGTGGCAAACTTATTTGACTTCCACTTATTTCCAGAGCCTGTTGAGCACTCGGCTGTACTCCTCACCGGCCTGAAGTGTGTTCCTGGGAGAGCAGCCGCCTGCTCTCTGCTCCTCGTGGTCAGGAGAGAGGCTCTGGGCTGAGGGGAGGGAGGGTGGCTGGCTCCCTGCCTGTGCCTCGCCTCTGGCACCCAGCGAAGGACAGGGGAGGTGGCTCCTGTCCTGTCCCTGGGGACAGGGACCCTGTGCTGCGGCTGTCCTGCAGGATTCCCCAGAAGCACACGGGGATGGGCTGGTGGGACGGGCCCCTAGAGCTGCTGGGAGCTCGGGATAGTCCAGAACAGGCAAATCCAGCATCCTGCTCGCTGCTCGGGCTCCAGTCAGGTCTCTTCCATTCCCTTTTCTCAGAGCGAGCAGAGGCAGCAGCTGTCTGGCTTCTCCTGCCTACCTGCAGCATCCTCTGGGGATGTGCCGAGGCAGGAGGCGGGAGGAGCTCCCAGTGTGAGCCCCAAACTGGGCCCAGTGCAGGCTCCCTGGGGAACCTGCTGCAGGTGGGGTTTGCCACCAAAAGAGCTCTGAAATTCCGGGTGTCCTTTGTGCTGTGCCGGGCTCCCCATCTCTAACAGGGATCCTCCTGCCGAGGCCAAGCTCCTGCGAGGTGTGGGCACAGCTCCCAGCTGCCAGCCCACACACAGCCTTTGGGGCTTTTTACCTGGAAATGGATCAGGATTTGGGATTGTGCTGGAGGCAGGACCCAGGGGTTTTACTGCAGAGCGTGTCGTGGTCAGCCCCGTCTCCTCAGTGCTCTGCACCTAACGACGCTGTAATAAAAATAAAAGTAATCTCCAGTAAATGTATCCCGGGTCCTCAGTGCAGTGAAAATAAACTGTTAGTGAGTCTCAGTGGTGTCTACTAAGAGGGTTCTATCTCTTGCATGAATATGGAGTCCCCTCCAACGATTCTCGGCGTTATTTGCAGAGGGCTGGAAAACAGCAGGAGGAGCAGCAGATTTCATGTGGGGGTTTTTTTTTGTTGTTTGTTTTCCTTGCAGGCACGTCTGGGCATCGTCATTCCGGCCTGAATCAGACCTGTCTGAGCATTCACCCTCCTGTCACAGAAGAAGCAAAGGACACAGCAAGGCTCAGAGGTAGCCCTGCTTTCCATTAAACCCCACTTTTGTTAGCGTCCTGAAAACCCTTTGGAAACAGGGAAGCAGAGACCTGTTCTGGCTGTGGCTGAAAGGCCATTGAAAGGCGGAGAGCCCCCGAGTTTAACGGGGGAAGTCATGGTGAAGGCAGAGTGCAGCATGGGAATCTGCATTCAAGAGGGAGGAAAATGAGGGATTTGGGCAGAGAATAACTGATAGGTGCTGTGCATTCATTAAAAATGGGCTATAAAAGATACACTACAAGGTTCTGGTGACAGACCAACAAAGCTTTTTCTTCCCCTCCATTGTTTCTACTGTCACAGGATCCTCACAATAGCGGATAGTTTAGCCTTGTACTCCACGGTTCGTTATCTATTCTTCTATTTATTAATGCATTCTTGGGTCTTAGTGATGTGATAAACCATCCATGCTTTTCTTTTATGGTTTAATAGGATTCTTCTGGAACCCCCTCCATGTTTACATAACCTTGCAATCCGCAGTTATCTATCATTTATTTCCTACTTTGTGCGGCCTCGATAAAGCCGCAGCAGCGAGGGGCGTGGGGCATCGCCCCTTTGGGCTCCCCGAACACAGCCTTCCCTAAAGAGCAGGCTCTTTCCCAGAGAGCCATCCCTCTGCAGGGGCAGGAGGGAACCCGGTTTTGGGACCCTCCATCCCTCTGTCAGAGGGTGACCAGGCTGGTGAGGGTCTCCAGGCAAAGGGACGGGGGTCCCGTGAGCCCCAGTGGTGGGGCTGGGCTTGACTTCAGGGGGAAGTGAACAACCCAGGCCTTTCCCTGGGAAGCTCCAGAGCTGCTTTCCAGGAGTTTGGCTGCTGGGATGATTTGCTGCCCCATGGAGCTGGGGGCAGAAACTTTCTCTTCGCCAGGCAGCCCTTGGAGCGTGGAGCGGCGGCGTCACTGCGGGGCCGCTCTCCGTCAGAGGCAGGAAATCTAAATGTGCCATGGAAATATGACTCCAAACCTTTATTAAGCGTACCGGGAAAGGGATGCGAGACCTCATTTATGATTTCATTCATAATCCCTTCAAAATGAGTTGGTACCAGTATGTGATAAGTGGATTATGTGTTAGGCCCAAGTAAAGCCAGACACAATTAGTGCTTTAATAAACCGGTTGTATGCATTACTAACAACTCAGCCACTAGGGAATCGGTGTATTTACAAACCCTAATTAGTAGTTTGTTACTGTGATACCAAATTTAAACAAATCTGTAGCATCACTGACCATCTGGGTTAGAAATCTCTGTTTTGAATTTAATTAGGAAATAGTTGTGACAGAAAATTGGTCCTTATTAGTTAGCTAACGATCAGCATTGCCCTAATTGAAATGAAGAACTGGCTGGCGGGTTTGTGAGATGTTTAGATACAAGCAGAGACAATCAAAAAATATTCTCTCACTTAGGACTTTGTGAGCTGCGGTGATTGATTAAATAACATCCCCCTGATATTTTAGCAGCTAAAATGCAAATGACCCAGTGATGAGCGTGCATGACAAAAACCTGGCAATTAGAGCTGTGCATTTCTGGGTTTGTGTTTAAAAGTGCTGCTGTGGGAGCAGGCCTGGTGTGCATGCTCTGGGGGCTGTGCCTTCACCTTCACCTTCACCTTCACCTTCGCCTTCGCCTTCACCTTCACCTTCACCTTCACCTTCACCTTCGCCCTCCTCCCCTCAGGCATCCTCGGGAAGGGCATCGTCCCTCCTGGAGCAGGAGCCCGGCTGCTTTCCCAGTCCTGGTGCTTTCCCAGGGAGCAGCTTGGCCCTGCCACGGCACAGCCAGCCTGGTTCTGGCATCGATTCAGTGGGATCTGGCTGTGCCCAAACCTGAGCTGGGATCTGGCTGTGCCCAAACCCGGCTGGGATCTGGCTGTGCCCAAACCTGAGCTGGGATCTGGCTGTGCCCAAACCTGAGCTGGCTGTGCCCAAACCTGAGCTGGGATCTGGCTGTGCCCAAACCTGAGCAGGGATATGGCTGTGCCCAAACCTGGGCTGGGATCTGGCTGTGGCCAAACCCATGGCTGTGCCCAAACCTGAGCTGGCTGTGCCCAAACCCATGGCTGTGCCCAAACCCGAGCTGGCTGTGCCCAAACCCAATCTGGCTGTGCCCAAACCCATGGCTGTGCCCAAACCCAATCTGGCTGTGCCCAAACCCAATCTGGCTGTGCCCAAACCCATGGCTGTGCCCAAACCCAATCTGGCTGTGCCCAAACCCGATCTGGCTGTGCCCAAACCCAATCTGTATGTGCCCAAACCCAGGCTGTGCCAGTCCGTGTGATCTGACTGCAGGTGTTCAGTGGCTGATCCGAGGAATGACGCCTGGATCATTCCTGGAAGCACGCTCAGGGCAGAAGTGAACAACCCAGCCTTGCCATTAAAATACAGACAGGCCCTTTAGGACACAGACTGCAGTTCTTAATTCACTTGTGCTTCCTTCCTTTATGGTTCTCCGCAGGACTCAGGATGTTAGGGTTGCCGGTAGCGTTTCCAGATGAAAGGGAACACACGTTGGCAATAACACCCAGGCCAGTGCTGCTGTCGGAGCAGCACTGGATACCGAGGAACTCTTCCTGTCCTGCAACAGACAATGAAGTTTCTGTAGGGGCTTTAAATCACTTAATGTTGAAAGGAATTCCCCGACGGCTTCATCAGTCACTGTGTAAGATTGTTAGAGATCTCCACCAGCTAATAAATTTGATTTGGGGTTTGTTTTTCTGGCATTTGCACAAACCCTCTGAGAACTATAGTTACTGTATTCCCATACAGTATCTGAATTCCGAATTGAAATGCCCGTTCCCCTCTCCTCCGGGAGGCGAAATAAACCTTTGCCATAGAATATGAATGTCGGTTGTTTTTCTCGGTAAGCTGGTGCGTTATTGTTTTATAGGAGATATAGTGTTTGACAAAACCATCTATTTTCTTTCAAATATTTTATTGAGTAATAAAACTCGTTTGTGTTGCTGCCACACGGGGGGATTTGTGCCTGTTGGGCTGCGGGGGAGGCGGGTGAAGGGATGGGGCCGTGTGTCCCTGGGTGCAGCTGTCCTGTCCCGCTGGCCCGGGCTGGGGGTGCGGGCTGAGCCCCCCGGCCCTCCCCGCCCCACCCACGGGGTGCTGCGGGGAGGGCAAAAAATAAGGGCTGTGTTGTTTTCTGGGACGAGGATTTTTTTCCCTACCCGGCCCTCACAAGTTTATTATGAATGATCCCTTTTCACAGATGTTCCAGTCTAGACAAGCCCCCTGTGAGCGGAGCCGAGCGCAGCTGAGGGAGCCGTCGGGCCCCGGCCGTGGGCTCAGGCCGAGGGCAGGGCTGGCCAGCAGGCAGGGTGGGCAGAGCAGGGCTGGGCTCTCGGGGAGCACATCCTCTCTCTCCTCTCCTCTCCTCTCCTCTCCTCTCCTCTCCTCTCCTCTCCTCTCCTCTCCTCTCCTCTCCTCTCCTCTCCTCTCCTCTCCTCTCCTCTCCTCTCCTCTCCTCTCCTCTCCTCTCCTCTCCTCTCCTCTCCTCTCCTCTCCTCTCCTCTCCTCTCCTCTCCTCTCCTCTCCTCTCCTCTCCTCTCCTCTCCTCTCCTCTCCTCTCCTCTCCTCTCCTCTCCTCTCCTCTCCTCTCCTCTCCTCTCCTCTCCTCTCCTCTCCTCTCCTCTCCTCTCCTCTCCTCTCCTCTCCTCTCCTCTCCTCTCCTCTCCTCTCCTCTCCTCTCCTCTCCTCTCCTCTCCTCTCCTCTCCTCTCCTCTCCTCTCCTCTCCTCTCCTCTCCTCTCCTCTCCTCTCCTCTCCTCTCCTCTCCTCTCCTCTCCTCTCCTCTCCTCTCCTCTCCTCTCCTCTCCTCTCCTCTCCTCTCCTCTCCTCTCCTCTCCTCTCCTCTCCTCTCCTCTCCTCTCCTCTCCTCTCCTCTCCTCTCCTCTCCTCTCCTCTCCTCTCCTCTCCTCTCCTCTCCTCTCCTCTCCTCTCCTCTCCTCTCCTCTCCTCTCCTCTCCTCTCCTCTCCTCTCCTCTCCTCTCCTCTCCTCTCCTCTCCTCTGCTCTCCCAGCCCTCTGTGCCTCGCTTTCCCCGGGCTCCCTCTCGCCTGTGGGACGGGCCCAAGGGCGATTCTCTCCCCTCCAGCGCTGCCCAGGCCCGAGGCCACGATGCCCTCGGGGATGTCTGCAGCAGCCCGGCTGTGAAGGCTTTGCCCAAGGGGAAAAGCCCGGCATTTGGGTTTTTGGGGAGCTCTGCTGCTCTGTCTCTGTTTTCCAGGGAGCTGCTGGCTTGCAGGCCTCGCAGGAGGCAGAGGGGTTTGAGCTCTCCTGTTCTGCCCCCTGTTCAAGAAGTGTCCTTGCCGTGGGTGTCCGTGCAGATGAGCTGCCGCGGCTGCACCGCCGGTGCTGGCAGCTCCGGGGCCACCTCGTCCTTCACCCGCCAGCGGCTCGGAGTGACACTGATGGTGTGCAGCGGGAGCCCTGTGTGACAGCTGCCACCGAGCTCCCCCAGGGGGGACAGGGTTTAATGCCCTGGAAAATGCAGGAGCCCGCGGAGCATGCGGAGCGCTGGCGAGCGGGGCACGCCGGCAGGCGGGTGTCACCGGGTGCCACCGGGTGTCACCGGGTGTCACCGCCCGAAGCCTCTGCTCTGGGAAGCAGCGCGGGGTGCTGCCATCTCCCCTGAGCCTGGGGCTCGGCCCTCGGGTGATTCGGTGTGTCCTTGTCCCTCGTGCTTTGGGGAGCGAGCCCCCGTGCCCTGGGTGACGCGGGTCACCGTTCTGCAGGTGCCCGGCCCAGATGTTGCTCAGACAGTTCTGGAGCTCGCGGTGCCCTTCCAGCGCTGCCTCCAGCTCTGCCCCCATTGCTCAGCCCGGTCCCGGCTGGCCAGGCAGGAGCGGCATGTGCTGGCACGGCCACCAGTCCTTTCGGGTGGCTTTAGAAGCCTTTCCTTGGACCCACGTGCTTCTCTTCAAGGATGGCCTCAGGCACGCTCTGTCCCCGTGGGGCGGCCCGGCCACCGCCAAGGTCGGGTGTGGGGACTGCTGACTCGCCTGGGAGATGGATGGAGGCATCGCTTTCCCACAGCTGGTCATTACTCCTCGCTCTGGAAAGCCTTAGCAATTCCGACCCGGTAAATTATGTGCCATTCCTCAAAAAAAGTGGATAAATAAATGGGGCTAGAGCATGTCTTTTTTGCCCTGAGCTTCGGGGTATTGATTTGGACATATTTCCAGGCCGGGAGTAATCAATTCTTGGGCAGAATAAAATAATTTCGGGCAAACTCTTCGAGCGACTCGTCATTAATTTGCCTTTTGCCAGCGCTCGGCATCCTCGGGAGCGGTGCCCTGGGGATCTCCCGGGGCTGCCAGGAGGGAGGGCGGGGGCCGCCGGGGCTAATGAATGCGCTGTGTTTGCTCATCTTTACAGAGTCCCTTATTACTGCTAATTGGGAGGGACAGTTCAAACAGGCACAGAGGAGCAGTTGTCGCGGGAGCGTGACTTGCTTCCCAAGGAGCGGCCGGGAGCCCCGCGCATCCCTGCGGAGCCGGGGACCCCTCCGGAGCGGGGCGCCGCGGGCAGCACCACGGCTGGGGGCGGCAGCCAGCCACACAGCCGGCCAGACGGACAGCCAGACAGCCAGCCGGCCAGCCGGCCAGCCGTGCAGCTGCCCGGGACGCGGAGGAAGGCGGCGGCTGACGGAAGGGGTGGGCTGCCGGCTCCGCGCAGGGGGTCGGGGATGTGCTCCGCATTAATGCGCCCCGGGGCCTGGCGTGGGGACACGCCGTGCCCTGCCTTGTTTCGGGGCTCCCTGGCAGCAGCGAGGTCTCCCCTCCCTCCCCCGGTTATTTATACGTTCGAGTGTTCTCATCCAAGCTCGTGCTCCTTCATTTATTGCCGCTTTCCCTAATTAAAACCCTTTGGATTATTCCCCTGCACGCCGAGCGCTCCTTGCAGCTGGGTTCCAGCTCCGTTCCTGCGGCAGGACCGACCCGCTGCACCCATTTTCAAGAGATGTTTTTAGCGTTTCTTGGGGAAAACAGCTAAAGCACGAGTGCGTGGGAAGCCCGAGGAGGACGGGCTTTGTTCCTCGGCCGCATCTCGGCTCTGAGGTGCTGGACAGCGAAGGGGAGCGGGCTCAGGGCAGCGGTGCCGAGGGCAGGGAGGGAACTGTCCCTCTGTCCTTGCCGGGGGCCAGCGGTGTCCCCTCGGGCTCGGCGTGTGCCCAGCCGTGCCCTGCAGCAGATGGGGTGCCCTGGCTGGGCTCGGGGCTGCTGCCGAGGGCCGCGAGAGGAGGGAGCCGCTGCCTTGGGCCGAGAAATTGCGTCTGCCTCCAGCCCGCCTTTCCGTTTTTGCTTCTTCTTTTCTGATATAAAAATTAAGGTTTCCACAGTGAAAACTCGGTTTCTCTTTGAATGAGTAATTCCCCTCTCCTTTAGAAAAAAAAAATAAAACAACAAACAACGCAAAGCGGCGTGTCTCCTGTCTGTGGTGCGGGAGGACGGAGATTATGTGCATCTGCAGCCTGGCTCTAACCACGCTTCCAAAGGCGTATTGTGCACACGCTGTCCCTCAAGAGGATAAACCTAAGGGAACAATCTTAATCTCACGAGTTCGCAGCCACCGCTAAAGCAGCGGCAGAAAACACTCCGTGTGTGGCTGGAATCCTCGAGAGGAGCCCCAGCCCTGGCAGAGCAGCCAACAAGAGGCATTTTTTTATTTTTTTTTTTTTTCCCTTTTGCGTGTGTGGCGCAGATAAATCGAGTTTGTTTTGCAGCCCATTCTGCTGTAGATTTCCTGTGTCATAACTGAATGAATTTGTTGTTCATTGATACCTTAATATATAGGTTGTTGGGGAGGGATTTTTTCTTTTTTTTTCTTTTTTTTTTTTTTTCGCGGGGGGAAAACAATGTCCCCTTCACTCGTGCCTGAATGGATTCATTTATTCTCCGTAACCTCCGGAAGTCATTTATTTCGCCCCGCGACAGCTGCAGGGTCTGTTTGTGTAGGAGGGCTGGCAAGACCCGGCCCTTCCTCCTGCCCGTGCCCAGCGCCAGCGGGGCCACCACGGGCTCCGGGGACAAACCGAGCTCGGAAATGGCTCAGCTCCCCTCGGGCCGAGGCTGCGGCACAGCACCGCTGCTCTCCTCTCCCCCGGGATGCTCCTGGGTGTTTGTTTCCCCCCGCCGATGGGCCCTGCTCAGCAGCAGTTTAATTAATATACATGCCTTTGCAGAGGTCGTGCCTCAGTGTAACTCGGCAGTAACCAGGGGCCGCGCGCTGGGAGCTCGGGATCTTCTCCATTTATTAAGGAAGGAAGGGAATTGCTCGCTGAGGAGATGTCAGTGTGGTCCACTGTACCCTACGGCCCGGTTCAGCCAGGCCAGAAGCTCTTGTGTATTTCAATGGCCAGAATAGATTTAAAAATCCCGCGCTTCCCCAACAACACTTCCAAACACCCGAAAGCCTGGGAGAAACCCCACACGTGTCCGGGCTCGGCAGTGCCAGGCCCGGTGGGTTATCCCTGCAAACGTGGAAATAGCTGTGGGAGCTGCTGCAGAAACAGGAAGGGAGGAACTCGTGCTGCCTTTGGCCCCCTTGGGCACATTGAAAGTGTCCCTGAACGGCCCTCCCGGGCTTCCTTTGCTCGGGGAGAAAGGTGAAAGGGCGCTGAAGGGAACGAGGAAGATCTGCAGATCTGTACCCAGCACGGTGTGTGATGCCCACTGACCTGGAGCCGCTCCCCGAGCTCCCCCGTGTGCCTTGGCAGGTGTCGGACCTGCCCAGAGCCCCGTGGAGCAAGTGTGTGCCAAGTGTCTGGCTGGACTGAGACTTCATCCCTTCCCTGCTACAGCATTGCAGATTATCCACGGCCCAGCCAAAATCTCCTCCTTTCCCACTGCGCCTTGTCCCTTGGCACCTGAAGGAAAACCCGGCTCTGGAGGTTTGGGCTTGTGTTCCCAAACTCAGAGTCAGCTCACCTGCCGCTGCTGTGCCCACCTGAGCTCTGGTCACCCCCGGGCAGGGACCGGAGCCAGGACACCTTTCCTGGGCCACAGCAGCCCAAGAGAGCAGGGCTGGGGAGGAGCCGGCCCTGGGGATGGGGGCACAGCCTGGCCCCGGGAGCAGGGGCAGGGAGGGAGCACGGAGCTCCCCTGCGAGCTGTCCCCTCTCCCCTCCGAGCTGCTCTGGCTCCCCTCCGAGCTGTCCCCTCTCCCCTCCGAGCTGTCCCCTCTCCCCTCCGAGCTGTCCCCTCTCCCCTCCGAGCTGTCCCCTCTCCCCTCCGAGCTGTCCCCTCTCCCCTCCGAGCTGTCCCCTCTCCCCTCCGAGCTGTCCCCTCTCCCCTGCGAGCTGTCCCCTCTCCCCTCCGAGCTGTCCCCTCTCCCCTCCGAGCTGTCCCCTCTCCCCTCCGAGCTGTCCCCTCTCCCCTCCGAGCTGTCCCCTCTCCCCTCCGAGCTGTCCCCTCTCCCCTCCGAGCTGTCCCCTCTCCCCTCCGAGCTGTCCCCTCTCCCCTGCGAGCTGTCCCCTCTCCCCTCCGAGCTGCTCTGGCTCCCCTCCGAGCTGCTCTGGCTCCCCTCCGAGCTGTCCCCTCTCCCCTCCGAGCTGCTCCGGCTCCCCATGGAAACTTCTCCATGGAAAGGTTTTGGGAACAGTGGCCAAAGTGAGCGGCCGGGGAGGGAGGGAAGGAGGGAGGGAGGGAGGGGAGCCCCGGCTCCGAGCGCTCAGTCACTCTGCGCCTAAACCTGAGCCGGGAATTGGTTTTGATTCTTTCTTTTTCCTTTTTTTTTTTTTTTTTTTTTTTTTTTTATTATTATTTAAAATTCAAATGTCTGATGTTCTTAAATTGAACAAATGATATTTTAAAAAAATATATCAGGCTCCAACATCTGCAGATTATGATTTGCATTTTGAAATTGGCTGCTTGAATTGAACAAGGATGAATACTGTCACTCTTCTTTCATTCGCTCCGTTTATTTAATGAAATGCTAGAGGTCAACCCTTTGTCCTTAAATTAGTTACTATAAAAATCTTTTTGTACTTTCCTGCTTGTTATGATGTCTTCTAAGCAGAAGAAAAGGTTGCCATTAATTATGTCTTTGTTGAATATGGATATCTATTCAGAATTAGTTAAACAGTTTCAAACAAAATTAGCATCGAGCAACTCGAAGGCCAGCTTTAGGTTGGTTATCAAGAATTTTTTGCTAAGAGAATGCTCTCCTGCAAGTGTGCATTATCTAATATATTCAGCTTTCAGTTGCTAATTTTTTTTCCAGATGAAGATGGGCTTAATTGAGGTTGTGCTTTTAAGTTTGTAGAGCTCTTCAGCATCTCATACAAAAGCATCTAGAGGCTTTTCATTTGTCTTGAGTATGTTTTAGATGTACAAATATTATTTACTTTAAACTCTAAATCAAAAGGCGCGCTGTAACTATTTTAAATAAAACATTATTCTCTGCTGAAATATATATAAATTCAAAGGGAGGCTTTTTTTCATTATCACTTAATTTATGTGAAAGAGCCGCTATTAGGAAATTTTAGGGTAATGTTGCGGGAGCGGTTTGGTGTGGAGCAGGCGTTTGCTGGTGTCGTTTCCCTGCGGGGGAGAGCGGCTGGGAGTGCGGGCCCCGCTTCCACGCGTGCCTGGAGCCTCTGCAGCGGCGGCCCGGGGGTGTCACCGCGCTCCTCGCCCGCCTCTGGGGAGCAGCCCCCGGGCTCAGGGCCGGATTCCCCCCCGCTCCCTCCAGCGCCGGGGCAGCGCCGAGGTGCCCGTGCCAGGGCCCGACAAAAAGCCCTTCCTCTCCTCCAGAAGCGTTGCTGAAAAAGCCGAGCCCCGGGGCGGGTCAGGCCGGCTCCCCCGGGCTGTGTGAGGCTCTCCCGGCCGAGGGGCCTGGGCGCTGTGCAAGTCACCGGCCCCGAGCCAGACAATACCGGGCTGAGGAGCTGGGAACAGAGACGGCAGGAAAAGATACAGGCAGGGGGGAAAAAAAAAAAATTAAAAAAAAAAAAGAAAAAGGAAAGAAAAAAAAAAGGAGATAATTAGGAAAAGTAATAAGGAAATATAAACGTGGGAGCGGAGGATTAGTCCTAGTCATTGGAAATGCAAATGATCTCCCTGCTCGCTCCCAACATCTTTTTTCTAGGCTTGTGTTTCAGAAAGGATTTTTCTCTCGTTGTGTTTTTTCCTCCTCCTCAGAGCAGCAGTGCTGCTTTCCCAGCAGCATTAAATATTCCCCGAGCTGAGACGCTAACCTTGTAATGCTTTCAGGTATAATGTACGGACTTGTTTTCATTTTAAATGGTAGCTCATAATGACATTGTGGAGTAGGGATCCGGAGTCAGCCTTATTATCACGGTGTCTCCTTGAGCTGAACCTCTGAGAAATGTGAAGGGGAGACCTTTCGGAACGAACAAATCCTTTAGCTGCCTATAATTATTTATTAAAATAGGCGGCCGGGATAAAGGCCGGGGAGGGGGAGGGAGGAGCAGCATTGCTGGCGCTGGCCGTCCCTCCGTGCAGGCACACGGAGCTGCAGAGCCGGGCAGCCAGCGGGGCCCCGGCCGGGCTGCCACCCCTCGAACAGCAGATAAAACCTGTGCAGCCGGGGAGAGGCAGCCTGGCCCGCTGCCACGGCTGTGCCCGCGCCGCGGGGACACGCTCGGAGCACCCCGCGCTGCGGGGCAGCCTCGGCAGGAACGCGGGGATGGAGCTGCGCTCCTGGCGCCTGGGGAAAAGGGAAACGAGGATGGGAGCAGCGCTTTCCCACCCCGTGTGCCCGCGGCCAAAGCGAAACCATTCTGCTTCGTTAGCCGGGTGAAAGAAACGGGGAAAAAAAAAGGGGAAAAAAACCCCAAAACCAAACAAAACCCGACCAAAAACCCGACCGAAGCCAAATGGAGCGAGCAAGAGGCACGCAAAGCAGAAGCCCTCCGAAGCACGGAGCAAACCTTGCTGGGATTTCTTTGCGCGCTGGCCGCAGACGTGTCCAGCTCCGCTGCCCCGACCCTCCTCTCCCCGCGGCCGCAGAAATTTTATAAACTTCGCTACTAAAAAAAAAAAAAAAAAAAAATAAAATAAAATCTTTGGGGTCAATTTTCCACTTGTGCCTGTAGCTCTTGAGCAAGTACTTTTATGGTTCCTTCTAGCGCACAGGATTTATCTGCGGCTCTGTGAAGGGCTTTTACATTTAATCCAGCGCTGAAGTAGTAATTTGTCGGCGGCGCTTCCTAGCAGGCTTTTCTTTTAACTTAGCCGGGCTGCGGGCCCTTTGTGCGGGCTAATCTGCGGCGCACAAAGCCGGGGCAGCTCGGGCCGCCCCTCGGATCTGCTCAGAGCCGGCCGGGAAGGGGCTGCGGGTACCCGGGGGCTGCAGCCCGGCCGCATTTCCACCCGTGAGCACCCCATTTATAGGAGCTCCTTTTCTTGCAAAGGATACGGGTTTGGGTTTGGCTTTTTTATTTGTGTGTGTGGGGTTTTTTTTCCAGTCCACTTGGATAATCGGTTTTTAAAATCAAATTTAAAGCTCCTCTTGCATTGGGGATAACGTGTCTGGGTTTGTTTTTTTTTTTCCTGGAGGAGGCACTTCTTCACAGCCTCTCTGTACATATTTTTCAGGGAGAGGGAAATGTCATGGTAAAGGAAGAGAATCTTTTACCAGTTCTGTAATTGGAGTATCGCCGTTTTTAGAATTGTTTCTAAAGAGAAAGTTTCACCCTTCTGCCTTGCAGATGCCTGTCTTTTTTATTAAAAATAGCATTCCTCTGATCCCAGGTGATGGACCGACATTTTATTCCTGGTACAAAAACGTCTCGGGGATACGTTTGGACATAGCAGAAGCCTGTGAAATAGTGCCCGGCAAATATGAAATAGTCTCTCATAAATAAATACACCAAAGCAGCAATATTAAAAACGGGAGCAGCTCTGCTTGCCTCCCTTTTTTCACAACATTTCCAAACCAGGCTGATACTGCAGGAGGCTTTTTTGGTGGTGGCTCGGGCGAGAAACGCTGCTGCGTTTCTGTGAATTACTCCCGCACTTTGTGCTCTGTCCCTTTCCCACAGCGGGTGGATGTCAGGGTACGGCAGCAGCAGCAGCAGCTCGGCTGGAAAAGCTGCTTTTGGGAGCTGTGTGCCCCTCTCGGTGCCCAGGGCTGGGGGGCAGCCCGAGCCGCGGCAGCCGCAGCCCGGCAGGCTCCGGGAGCCCGCAGGTACGGCGGCTCCTGGCACGTGGGGAGGGAGCTTTATGGGCATGATTTAGTGAATATGAGAACATATTTTGTGCTCCATTGTTTAGACTCAAGAAGGCATAAAATCTTTAACATCTATTTATCATGTAGCTGTTTTAATGTAAACATTTGTCTATTTGGATGAAGTGTTTTCATTATTAAGCTAATTTCCACATGTTTCAGATAGACTGATGAGTTCGAAGCAGAGCACTCGCTGATGAGAAACGAAATTCGGCCGCGGCTCAGCCTGCTGTCAGATACATCTTCATTAGTTTTTGTCATTCACTGATGGCAAATGCTCTATAAATGAGATGACGATCAGGTCCGCCTTGATAACTTGCCTTATCTCATTAGTTTTCACATCAAAGTTAATCAGCAATGTGAATTGTAATTGCTGGAAGAGACAATGCAATAGATCACTCGGCCTTTTTTTTTCTGCGTGGCATCTTGAAACATCAGCAGGCTGGTGTGAGTAGATAGGCTCCGAAGGAAAATGATGTGGAAAGCATAATAAGCAAGCTGCTCGGAATTAATGAGCTTACCCAATAAGAAAAGAATAACCAATCAATGTGAGCTGGGCAAATATAATTTAGGAATAATTGCTTGATTGGCTGTCTATAGTAGGCTGATTTGACCACACACAAGGATTAAGAATTAAGATGTCAAGGCAAAAAATAATTTGGCAACTGAGGGCATGTAATTTTTTGTTCCCCTCCCTTTATGACTGAAAGCGATGGCTGTTTGATATGTTATTCCCCGGGAATGAAAACATTAGACGGACGCGCGCCGGTGGGTGGGGTTCTGCCTCTCCTTTATGCTCCTTTTATCATACAAGGTCTTTCAAACCTCGCCGGGGATATTGCGGCACGGGACATTAAAAACCAGTGGCGGGGGGGGAGGAGGAATAAAATAAAACTACAGAAAAGCCCCCGAAGTCTTCATTTGTGAGCGCTGCACGGAGAGGAGCAGGGGCTGCACGCTCAGCCCGGTGTTTGCAGAGCCCCGCTCCAGACCCAAACCCGGAGCGCGATTCTCTTTCCGTGTGGTTTTCCCCACAGCCACTGGCCAATTAGTAAAGAACCCTTCTATTCTTCTATCTAAACTACGGGGAAGGTTCAGCCAGAAGGTAAATTTGCTTTGATCTACATTACACCTAATTGAGTCACCACCAATGTCTCTATCCCAACATCAAGAAATGTGAAAATGTTAGATTATTTCACTGGGGATTAAACCTAATTTTCGCGTGTTCTGCATTAACCTATTAGGCTGACTCATCTGCATTGCTAATGCGGCTCAGGCAGCTGTCACCGCTAAAGAAAAACATGATCATGCAATCCTTGAATGAATGATTCCAGCTCTGATTAGTGTTAGTGAAGTTAGCTGAGCCCTGGTGATAAGGCAGGAAAATTCCCAGGTTGCCGATAGCTTTGAAAATTATCAGACTCTGGGCAAAATGTAGCTGGCGGCGCGTGGGGCCTCCCTCCGAAGGCGGCATTATTTAAGGCCGTGTCTCTCTTCGGGCTGCTCGCAGGAACGTGGCTGCTGCTCTTTCCGAGGGGCTGGTGCCAGGGGTGTGGATTAAAATGCTCATGGGAGCGACCCGAGCGCGGATGGCCGCGGGTTTGTCCCTGCCTGGACACGTCCGGGCCTTCAACGCGGTTTGCAGAGGGGACCAGCGGTGCCGGGAGAAGGGGCCTGGGGGACCAGCACCAGCCAGGACCCCGGGCTGGGCTCTGCTCTTTGTTCACCTCAGCTCCAGCCATTCCTCATTCTATCCGTCAGATTTAAATAGGGAAAAGGGGGGGGAAAAGCAACAATGGCCCATCCCCTTGAGATGGGAAAAATTTAGGAGTGAGTTATCCCCGAGCAATAGAGCCAGGAGCCAATTTAATCCGATTAGCGCCAGCCGACAATGGATGCTCCTCGCCCATTGTGGACAGAAGCTTTCGCTTTATTTGTTTCTATTAGCCCAGAACCCAAGATATCGGAAAAGTGGAACTTTGCCCGGACAATCGACGAAGAAACAAATCGAGAGGAATGGTCTGAAGTGTCAATATTGATCTTTTGGCCCTGCCACTGCTCGGAGAGGACTTGCCGAGTGTCCCAAGCCTGCGGCACCCGTGGCTGCGCGCTCTCGGTGCTCCCCGTCGCGATGGTGGGCACGCAGGGCAGGAGCAGACGGGCTCCAGTGGGAAAAGACTCGGGGCTGTTCACCAAAGCACAGCGCTGACGGGAATGGAGCAGGGCTTTAAACTGCCCGGCGCCTGCTGCTGTAATTCCCAGTTCCTCAGCGAACGCGCTCGCTGCGGGCATCGGCAGAGGCTCCGTCCCATCACGTTTCAGGGGGAGCAGCTCCTTCCCACACACCTGGAATGAATTCTGCTGTCTCCCAGCACCCGTGACAGCCACAGCACCGCTCGGTGTAACCGGCGGCTGCCCCTGGCCCCATGTGGCTGTGGCATGGCTGTGGTGAGGACAGGCCGTGCCTGGGTTCCCAGTGGTGTCACTGTGGTGAGGACAGGCTGTGCCATGCCTGGGTTCCCAGTGGTGTCACTGTGGTGAGGACAGGCTGTGCCATGCCTGGGTTCCCAGTGGTGTCACTGTGGTGAGGACAGGCTGTGCCTGGGTTCCCAGTGGTGTCACTGAGGTGAGGACAGGCTGTGCCTGGGTTCCCAGTGGTGTCACTGTGGTGAGGACAGGCCGTGCCTGGGTTCCCAGTGGTGTCACTGTGGTGAGGACAGGCTGTGCCATGCCTGGGTTCCCAGTGGTGTCACTGAGGTGAGGACAGGCTGTGCCGTGCCTGGGTTCCCAGAGGTGTCACTGTGGTGAGGACAGGCCATGCCATGCCTGGGTTCCCAGAGGTGTCACTGAGGTGAGGACAGGCCGTGCCTGGGTTCCCAGTGGTGTCACTGTGGTGAGGACAGGCCGTGCCTGGGTTCCCAGTGGTGTCACTGTGGTGAGGACAGGCCATGCTATGCCTGGGTTCCCAGTGGTGTCACTGTGGTGAGGACAGGCCGTGGCTGGGTTCCCAGTGGTGTCACTGAGGTGAGGACAGGCTGTGCCATGCCTGGGTTCCCAGTGGTGTCACTGTGGTGAGGACAGGCTGTGCCATGCCTGGGTTCCCAGTGGTGTCACTGTGGTGAGGACAGGCCGTGCCTGGGTTCCCAGTGGTGTCACTGAGGTGAGGACAGGCTGTGCCGTGCCTGGGTTCCCAGTGGTGTCACTGTGGTGAGGACAGGCCGTGCCTGGGTTCCCAGTGGTGTCACTGTGGTGAGGACAGGCTGTGCCATGCCTGGGTTCCCAGTGGTGTCACTGTGGTGAGGACAGGCCGTGCCTGGGTTCCCAGTGGTGTCACTGTGGTGAGGACAGGCCGTGCCGTGCCTGGGTTCCCAGTGGTGTCACTGTGGTGAGGACAGGCTGTGCCTGGGTTCCCAGTGGTGTCACTGAGGTGAGGACAGGCCGTGCCTGGGTTCCCAGTGGTGTCACTGTGGTGAGGACAGGCCATGCCATGCCTGGGTTCCCAGTGGTGTCACTGAGGTGAGGACAGGCCGTGCCTGGGTTCCCAGTGGTGTCACTGTGGTGAGGACAGGCCGTGCCGTGCCTGGGTTCCCAGTGGTGTCACTGAGGTGAGGACAGGCCGTGCCTGGGTTCCCAGTGGTGTCACTGTGGTGAGGACAGGCCGTGACTGGGTTCCCAGTGGTGTCACTGAGGTGAGGACAGGCCGTGCCATGCCTGGGTTCCCAGTGGTGTCACTGTGGTGAGGACAGGCTGTGCCATGCCTGGGTTCCCAGTGGTGTCACTGAGGTGAGGACAGGCCGTGCCTGGGTTCCCAGTGGTGTCACTGTGGTGAGGACAGGCCATGCCATGCCTGGGTTCCCAGTGGTGTCACTGTGGTGAGGACAGGCCGTGCCGTGCCTGGGTTCCCAGTGGTGTCACTGAGGTGAGGACAGGCCGTGCCTGGGTTCCCAGTGGTGTCACTGTGGTGAGGACAGGCCGTGCCTGGGTTCCCAGTGGTGTCACTGTGGTGAGGACAGGCTGTGCCATGCCTGGGTTCCCAGTGGTGTCACTGTGGTGAGGACAGGCCGTGCCTGGGTTCCCAGTGGTGTCACTGAGGTGAGGACAGGCTGTGCCATGCCTGGGTTCCCAGTGGTGTCACTGTGGTGAGGACAGGCTGTGCCATGCCTGGGTTCCCAGCGGTGTCACTGAGGTGAGGACAGGCTGTGCCTGGGTTCCCAGTGGTGTCACTGTGGTGAGGACAGGCCATGCCATGCCTGGGTTCCCAGTGGTGTCACTGAGGTGAGGACAGGCCGTGCCTGGGTTCCCAGTGGTGTCACTGTGGTGAGGACAGGGTGTGCCTGGGTTCTCAGAGGTGTCACTGTGGTGAGGACAGGCTGTGCCATGCCTGGGTTCCCAGTGGTGTCACTGTGGTGAGGACAGGCCATGCCTGGGTTCCCAGTGGTGTCACTGAGGTGAGGACAGGCCGTGCCTGGGTTCCCAGTGGTGTCACCACCCTGAGCCACAGGGGTTGTTGCCTGTGCTGGCCCTCGAGGGCCCTGCTGGAGCACTGACCCCCTCACGCCTCCCTCAGGGCCTGCTGGGCTCCCTCAGCGGCACAGCCTGCCTTGGGCCTGGCCTGCTGCAAGGCCTGCTTCCTTTTCCTGGGAGAAAATGCCCCTCAGTGTCTCCTGGAGCATCTAAACCCCCAGACATCCCCAGGAACTGGGGCTGTCCGAGCCTGTCGGGCGCTGCTGGGCAGTGAGGGGCAGGGTGGACACCAGGGTCAGTCAGCACAGGGTGGCCTGTCCCCTCCAGATCAGCACTGCTGGCATTAAACGACGGCCCTCAGAGCCTGAGGATCCCAAGGGGAAAGGGATGAGGGGCAGCAGGAGCACTCCCTGCACCGAGGGGCCCTCCTGGGGACGCCCAGCGTGGGCCAGCAGTGCTGGCCAGCCCAGCTGGGTGGTGCGAGCCGTAAGATTTGGGGTTTTACCCCCGAGATATTTGCCGTCTGGAAAAGCACTGAGAAGAGCAGTGTTCCCAGCAGAGGAGCTACTCTGCAGGCTGGGAGAGGGGCCTGTTAACATCCCAGGGCCCTGGAGCAGCTGCAGGCTGGAATTCTGTCCTGACCCACACCCTCGCAGCTCAGGGGGAAGCTCTCTGAGCACCCATCCCTCTCCTCCCCGGTGGTGCTGCCCTGCGAGGGACGGCCTGCCGGGGACAAAAAGGGTCAGGGGGAATTATTCCCCAGAGCTGCCCCACAAAAGGAACCTCTCCTATCCTAAAATGGGATTTTTTTTTTTCTCCCCTCTGTTCCAGTGAGCGGCTCCAGGTGTCAACCGAGCAAAGTCAGGATCAGCTGCAGTTATTCCAGAGTACACATCCACATGCAGAATATTCCAGAGCAGGTATTTCTCTTTAAATTCATGCCCCATCTTATTCCAGAATATTTCCCTGTGTAGAGAAGCACTTGGCTGGGGTCTCTGCTTGCTGCTGTACTAGTGATAAGATGGATTGGCTGATCTAATAGGTCTTTTCAATCTCTGATTTTGAAAGCTAAGATTGGGAAATTAATTTCAGAAAGGTCAAAACAGAGCAAGGCTATCCTGCTGCTGTGTGATGGATCCTATTTTTTTTTTTAAATCTGCCTATTGAGGGAGAGGTTAGTTATTCAGCATCCTGCAAAAGAAAGAAATAAATAAAGCGGGCCGAGGAACACAGAAGTGTATAGATCTGCTGACCCATTCGCAATCCTCAGTTAATGAGAGCGCCGGGGAGCGGGAGCGCTGAGAGGCTGCGGAGCCGGGGGCACCGACCCCGGCCGCGGGGAGCGGGGTGTCCCCTCGCCCGCCCCGCGCGTGGCTGGAGCCTGGGAGGTCTGCTCCCACCCCCGGGGGAAAACTGAGCAGATCCCCGGGCTGTTCACCAAAAACCCAGCCCCAGGCACCAGGGGGATGCAGAGGGCCAGCAGTGGCACTGGGGACCGCCGGGGTCGTGGGGAGGTTTGGGCAGTCGTGCCACGGGGTTTTAGCAAGGAGAGAAACAGAAAACTCAGAAGGAAAGAGGGAGGGAATGGGAAAGCGAAGGCTTCACATAGGTATTTCCCTGCTTTTTACTTATTTGTCCTCTTCCAGCGCACAGCCAAACGGTAAAATGGAGAGTAAATTGCTTCCGTGGTTTTAAAGAGCAGGGCATCAGGGGGAGAGCAAAGGGGCCACCTGGGGGGGAGCGACTTCTCAATTAACAACAAAATAGATTTCTCTTGTTTGTTTGCCTTTTCTTTTTGCCTCTTGACGTGGTATATTCAGCAACCTGCTGAGCTGCCCTTCCTCTGTCCGCTTCTCTTCTCGTGGATGAGTATGGGATGCTGGATTTTGGGAAGTGGGGAGAAATCCACCGTCTCCAGCAGCACTGAGCAGACCCTGTCCCTACAGCCCGGGGAGGTGGTGCTGGGCCTGGGATCTGCCAGCTGCTGCTGGGCCTGGGATCGCTGTGCAGCCCTGGATCCCGGTGCGATCCCATGGCGTGTCCCCCAGGGGAGCAGGGTGAGGGACAGGCCGAGCTGCAGCCTCAGGAGCCCCTTTCCCTGCTCTAAGGACAGGCTATCCATGAGCACTAACCCGGGTCTCCTGGGAGCAAGCCCTGCTGATTGCCCTGGCGATGGGATCCTGACTGGAACCCCTGGAGCATTAATTAGCATCCCCATCTCGGGTGCAATTCACCCCGAGCCCAGTGTCTGCTTCCTCTTTGCAGACAAATACTAAACGTGTAGGGGCCCAGGGCCATCCCCGCCACTCCTGGAGCTCTCCACCTCCTGCTCGTCCTGCTGCTTTCTGCAGCCAGCTGTACAAAACCCAGACAGGAATGATGAGTGAAATATCTCCAGTTGAGGATTCTGCTCCCAGGTTCAGTGGTAAATGGCAATTATGAGTCAATATACACAAACGACTTAATTTCCTTACCACTTCCTTACCACTTCCCATTTTCTCAGGCCACGCTGGAGGTAAAGCATGACTTGGCAGGCGGGTTGCAGATCTCATTCTGAACACAAGATGTTTAAGCTCCACAAAATGCTGGAGCACACAAACCCATCTGGGTTTACCAGCAGAGGATCCCGAGCAGCTTTGACAGGACAGCAGAGCACCTCTGGTGCCAGGCAGAGTTCTTGTACCTCTCTTCCTGCAACTTTCAGAGGAGTTTTCCCCAAGTCCTCGTATTCCTCCCTGATGAAAGTGCATCTTTACCTGCAAGAGAATCCAGGTGTCCAGTACTCAAACTTAGGGTCAAAGAGGCATATGGGGCTTTATTATTCTCCTTTTGTTTTGCTGGGTTTTTTTGGGTTTTTTTTTTGGATTTTGTGTGTGCACTGTAGACGTTTTCAAATTCAAGCAGTGTTTAACCATATGATATGAATGCTTTGCTATCATTAATGCAATGACTTCACATCGAGCGTGCACTTGTAGCAAGCAGGCGTGGAGAAACAGAGTAATTCTTGCTGAGGGCCCCGCAAAGGTGTGGCTCTGCTGGCAGGGCCCAGGGACGAGCGGAGCGTGGGCCCCAAAACCTGTCCCTGCCCCAGCACCTGCTGGCTGGTGGCTTCAGCTGCTCTGTGGGGACCCCTCACAGCTTTCCCGGGAGCTTTTCCCTGGCCGAGGGCCCCACCCCAGCACTGCCGTGTGGGCTGTGGGTGCTCAGCCTCTGGCAGATCCCGGGAACACCGGGGGAACAGCTGTAAACCCCATTTAAACAGGGAGCTGGTGGGAGGGAGAGGGGAACATTTATTACCATCTAATCCTGCTCAGGTTTTCTACACCATATGTCTGAGCAGCAGAACATGTGAAATGTGTACTAATTACTCTGCCTGTGTCATGTGTGTATATTTTATATGCAGTCCCTGACCTTTTTGTTAATAACTTCACATTATATTCATTGACCTGAAACAAATTGAATTCAGTGGCACTCACTCCAGAATTGAATTACATAGTCTTCTTAATTGGTCTCTTATTTAAATGTGGAAAAGTAACAGTTTACCACCTGTAATTATTCTTTTCCTTAAGAAATTCCTGCGGAGAGCGTGCGTGTGTGTCCGTGGCACACGTGCTGGGCTCCTGTCCGGGGGGAAATTCCCACAGGAGCCCCAAGCCCTGCCGGCACCGTGGGGCAGGAGGAAACAACCCCTAAAAGTTCTGTCCCTCCCAAGCAAGAGCGCTCCTGAAAGCGTGCGAGGAGGATGTCCCTGCTGCGGGCCAGGCAGCCCTGGGCCAGCAGCCCCACTCAGCCCCCGGGAGCCAGAATTCCTGCTCTGCCAGGTGCCCTCCCGGGACAGGGAGCTGGGAGCTCCGGGAATGCCGACCCGCGCTGGGAGAGAGCCCGGCCGGCTGCAATCTCCGCTCAGCTTCCGTCCCTCCGAGTTAATTGCCGAAGCCGCGAGGAGGAGACTTACTCTTTACTTACTATATTTAACTTAAAAATGCAAATGTTATTAGTGTCCCGATCAGCGATAAGAGTGCCTTTGTGCCAGGCTTTAACCTCCATTAGGGGGGATTAGGAGAACGTATCCACATTGGCATTTTCCAAGTGTCACTGTGACAGCACTTGCTGCACAAATGCCTGGCTGTCACACTGAGGTTTATCACCAGGTTTTTTCCTGCGAATGCAGACTAATAAGCCCAGAAATTACAATTGCCTCCCTGCCGAATCTGTGATAGGCGGAAATAATGATATCAGTGCCCTGCTAATCTCCTGCCTCCGCGCTTGGCACCAGCCTATTGAGTCACCTGTCATACGCCGCTTTGATGAGGCGAATTCAATCTCTCAGCTATAATGACAATGGAGCCATTTTAATGTTTGGAAATGATTATGTGAAGGTTTCTCTTTGCTCTGTCTTGGCAAGCAAACCAGGTCAGCGTTCCGGCTGTGTCTCCCGCCGCCGCTAACGACTTGGAAGGAGCCGGCCTGTATTAAGTGAATATGCCAAGTTATTAGAGAGGAGATGCTGAAGGCAGCTGGAGGGGGGAGACTCTTTTTATTTCCTTTTCCATAGCAAGCGTGAGCCTGAGAAGACGCTTCAGAGCCGTGAGCGCCTCCCACGTGCCCGTGGTGCCCGGTGGGCTGCGAGAGCCCAGCGCGCACCATGTGCGGGCAAGCCACAGGCTCCTCGCCCCAAAATCCACCCGGGAGAGGCCGGCTTTGCAAACAAACCGAGCTTCCAAACCTCCGGCCTGCTGGTGTGTGGGGAAGGGGCCTGGGGCCTGGCTGGGCAGCCGTGGAGAGACTCTCCTGTGCTGGATCCATCCCTGCGCGGGTGTCCGTGCCGCTTCACTTTGTGGTAGAGACACTGAATTTCTCCTTCTCTCGGCTGCCTCTGTGTGTGGAACCAGGTCACACCCCACCTTTGAACAGGAGCTGAAAGGCTTGGTTTGTTTATTTGAACATAAAAGGAAAATGGCTACATTTCCTCAAGCTGCCGGAGGTCCCAAATGCACGGAGGAAAGCATCTCCAGCTGGATGAGGGTTTAAGTCACCTTGGAGAAGCAGCATTCCACTGCTGGAATTCCACAGGTTGGGCACAGCCTGGGGAGTCTGGGATGGCCTCTCCCTGGTGTCTCCCTGCCAGGATCCCGTGGGTGAGGGTGGCGCTCCCGTGGCCCAGTCCTGCGGAGAGGCCTGGCCACGCTTCCCACGCGGTTCCATCGCCAGCTCCTGCGGGAGCCCCTGGCACTGAGGTGCGAGCCACCTTCCCTCGGCCTTCCCTGCCAGGGGACGGGTTTGTATTGATACCACATTCATTTTCTGGCATCTCGACCGAGTCTTCCCTGGGCCAGGGGTAAAGCAGCAGAAGTTCAGATGTCGAGCTTTTATTAAGGCGAGCGCTGGAGGCCGGCCCTGGCTGGGCGTCCCGGGCCGCTCTTCAGCGGGTGAAAGGCGATTGTCGGCCTGGAGAGAGGCCGGAGCAGAACCCAATTGACCCACGCCACGCAGGGAGCGCCGCCGAGCCCCTTTCACCGAGGGCCCTTGCGAAGAAATCTTTTTTATTAGAGCTGAGTGCTGAAATTATTTGAAGGAAGTGATTATCTGTCTAATAACAGCCGTGCCCGCGCGAGTGACCGCCGCGGAGAGAGCCGGCAATGGGCTGAGCAGGCGTGGAAGCGGCGGTGGCACACGGGGCTGGCCCCTCGCTGGTGTCCGAAGGGCTGCTCCTGCCGGGGGCTCGGCTCCAGCCCCTCCGCTGGGAACGGGATGGGTGGCGGCACCGCCACCGAGGGATGGCCTTTGCTTCTGGGTACGTGCTGGCCACCCTGGAGAGCCCGGCTTGGGCCTGGGCGCCTCCCCGCTGCCCTGCCAGGCTGGTGCCCGCGTGGTGGGGAGCTGGGTGCCAGCACCCCCACATCCATCTCCCCTAATTAAGGCAGCCAATCTAATTAGGGCGGCGCCCCGCGCAGCCGCCCCGTGGGGGCGCATCAAAGCCGGCGTGGGGCGCGCGCGCGGGCAGCGCAATTACCCAAGTTAAGAAAACATCCCTGTAATTAGCCAGGCAACTCCGAGCACAAGGAATGGAAATTAGTCACAGCGCAATAAATTAGTCGGTGCATATATTACGTGCCGGGAGCACCCCGGGGGCCTCCTGTTTGCAAGGCTTTGGTTTGCAGCCCCATGCCTCTCAATAAAGCATTCATCCCTAGGTGATTATGTGCCAGCAAAAGGAGTTTTTAACTGAATTACAAATTTTCTTTTCTAATTCTTTTGTAGGCAGAATTGGGATCCCTCCCTTTTTTTCTCTCTCTCTCTCTCCTTTTATTTTTTTTAATTTTTTTTTTTTTTTTTTTTTGAAGGGCCGGGGAGCAAAGCCACTTCCCTCCCCCTTCAGCTAACAATTAATTTTCAGCTTTTCAGGGTGCTTCAAGACCCTGCATTGTTTGCTTTAATTAGGAGCGGTAGTTAAGGAACTATTTCAGAATCCCTCCCCAATTCTGAACTATTTTAGCTGTCGTTCCTTTCCTGGGGGAAGAAAAGGGGAGGGCGAAGCAGGAAATTGGACTGTAGCAGCACATAACATTTGCATCAAAATAATACAGCCGGCAACAGAAAATCACAATCACATCACTCAGAAGGAAGGAACAGAATACAAATTAAAGGAATAATGTAAATTTTTTGCCATTAAGCTTCAATGACCATTTGAAATGGTGCAAGGCACAAAGGTTTTGATGAGCATCATCCAGTTTGATTATTCATACTTGTGCTTCTGCTTGAATTAAAGTAGGAGTGCTAGAGCCTGTTAGAGCAAAATATTTGAATTGGTAGTGAACTCTCACCTTTACTTGCATCCATTTACTTTTCAAATGAATACCAGATAAGTTAGTGCATTTTATAATCGGCCTGTTTTCCAGTGAGTGCTGTCATTACATACCAATTTCTTTTAGAAGTGCTTCCTAAGAAACATTAAATACTTACGAATAAGGATGTGTCCATCAGCGGCGGCAGCCCTCTGCGAGCGGGCAGGCTGCGTGTCCTCCCTGCCAGGGCTGTGTGCGTGGGGCTGCCATCCCCGGGGGCTGCAGCCGGGCTCCGGCCCCACCGCGGAGCTGTGTGCGGGCAGGAGCAGCCCTGCCGGCCTTTGCAGCAGCAGCCACGGGGATAAAGAGCTCACCCTCGGCTCCCAGCCTGCAGCTTTCTCCCCTGAGCCGTCGCTGCTTTATCCCGGTTGCAGCACACGCAGAGGGCTTGCGGAGAGGAAACACCGGGTCTGAGAGCGGGTTTTGAGGTGCTGCCCTGTGAATGATTACGGATGCAGGGAAAAAGCAAGGAGCAAGTTAGGGTGGGGTGCCAGGAACCAGCCTGGAGGCTGATCTGACCAGCGTCAGGGGCTGGCAGGTTTGCTGGGTGCTGGAGAGCAAAACTGGCCACACTTCTGTCTGAGGAGATGGCGTGGGACTAACGGCCTCAAAAGTTACAGCGGGGGAGATGTAGATCGCACATTGGGGAACATTTCTTGTCCAGAAGGGCTGCCCAGGCCCAGGGCAGTGGGGGTGTCACCATTCCTGGAGGGATTTGACAGATGTCGGGATGGGACACCTGGGGACATGGACTAGCGGTGGCCTTGGCAGTGCTGGCGGAACGGTTGGACTTGATGGTCTTGGAGGGCTTTTCCAACCTAAATGATCCTCTGGGCTCCTGGAAAAGGCAAAAGGCAGACTCAAAAGCAATGCAGAGAATCCCAGGAAGATCTGGCTTAGAAGGAACTTAATGCTCATCTCATTCCACGGGCAGGGGCAAGTTCCACTATCCCTGGCTGCTCCAAGCCCCAGTGCCCAGCCTGGCCCTGGACACTGCCAGGGATGCAGGGGCAGCCCCGGCTGCTCTGGGCAGAGCTAGGTAATAATGAGGTTATTCCTAATGAGCGACGGGCCGGTGGTGCCGCTCAGAGCCATCCTCCTGCTCCGGGAGCTTGGAGGTGCCGGCAGAGCTCCTGCGGGCTGGCAAACACCCGCTGCTGGACCAGCGGGAGCCGCGGGATGCCTCGCCCTGCCCCGCTCCGGGGCTCCATAAAATGCCTTTTATTAAGATGAGGGAGGGGGAAATCAATGCGACTACACATCAAACCCGAGCAAACCTCCGGTTTAGCAATTCCCGAGCAATCCCTCAGGAGCCAATGAAGGCCGGGTTATTTAAATGAGAAAGGCCGGGGATGAATGCCTGCCTTTGTCCGGGCGCTTCCCCAAGGTGATCTGGGTTAAACCCGTGCTCTCAGGGTTAATTATCAGCTGCTTTTCTTTTAAAAATGTTTTTTCCCTTATTGACACGGAGGGGTTGATTTATGTAATATCCATCATAATTCCCAGATTTCTGTAGATTACAGGGCTATCCCCGCACACCGCTCTGCTGGCCGAGGGGCTCCGTGCCCCGGCCACCACCGCCCACCCTCCCACTGCCTGGCCCTCCGTTATTAGGGATGTTTAACACAAGGGGCTCTGGGGTGCAATTAAAACCAAGTAAAACAAAAAGGCAGCGTGGAAAAGCCCAGCCCTGCTCTTCCCTTCCTCCCCAGTGTCCGTGCGGCCTCTCCAGCCCGCCGGGGATGGCTTTTGGGGACCAGCAGCCCCAGCCCAGCCGAAGCCCAGTCCCGTTCTCTCCAAGTGGGGGGAACGGCCCCCGATGCAGCCGTGGGGTGACAGCCCTGCACGTGAGTCTGGAGGTGCTGTGGGGCCTCTGCTGTCCTCGTCAGTGGCTCCGTAAAGCAGCGAAGAGGAGGCCGGGTTGGCAGCCGGCTCTCCAAAGCAGGTCTCCCAAGCCTGAATCCCCCAGGCCTGGGGAAGAGGAGCGGTGCCTGACCCCTCCAGCCCCGCGGTCTGAGATGGCCCTGTGGTGCTGAGGAGGTGCCGGGTGGTGCCCGGGCACAGGAGCAGGGCTGGGCTGGCAGGCGAGGGGAGGGGAGGCGCGCCCGGCACACGCGGCGCCTCCGAGACTTCGGGAAGGAGCTCCACCTTACTCATCTCTCCATACTTATTTTTCTTCCTCCCATCCTTGGGTTTTCTGCTGCTTCCCCCCTGCCCAGCGCCTCGAAGCCCTGCTGCCTTTGCAGGCCCTTTTCCATGTCCTTGTTTTCCGGCCGCTGGCCTGCGTGTGGGCAGCCACGGATTTCTGACAGCGCCGAGCGTGTCCCTGCTGCAAACCGCGGCTTTCAGGGATCATTCCACTCGACTGGCTGAGAAGAAAACTGCTCTGATAGAAACTGTGTCATAATAGTTGGGAGCTGGATAACAACGCCCCGCTGCTGGGGCTGATCTATTCTCCTAGGCCAGCGCGGGGAATTGGTCTCCACCAAAGCAGAAAATGGAGCTGGCTTTTCAGGAGGGTTTAAAATCAAGCGGCTCTGGAGTCACCAGATGATGGTTTCGGTAATATTTCTGTGGCCAAGCCAGCCCTTTCGTTCTGGGAGGTGCTGTTCTGTAAAGCAAACGTCCCACAGCATCACAGCAGAGCTCCCCAGCAGAGTTCAGCTGCGGCTTTCAGCTGCCCTGGGCAGCACCGCTGGGGCTGGGAGGGCACCGCTGCCTCCCGGGAGCGATCAGGGGGAGGCGGTGAAGTGTAAGAGCAGCAGCCTGAGCAGTGATGAGAGGAATTCCTGGATTTACTCAGGAATCAAGGATGTCTGCCTAGGTTTGCTGTGGAACGGCAGAAACGAGGGGGCCGCTTGAGAGTGAGGGCTGGGCATCTCTGGCCATGGCCGGGACAGTGACACGGGGTGACAGGGCCACCACGCTGCGGGGCTGCAGTGAACCCTCCTGCCATGGCTGGCTGGTGCACGTGGCCGCCGGCCCCGCTGGAGCCCTGGCAAGGCTTCCCGGGCAGCCTGAGGAATCAGCTGCACTCTGGGCCCCACTTTGGCTTTCCAGGGGAGGAGGCGCGGGCACGGCGCGGCGAGCGCGGAGCTGGCAGCGGCTCCCTGCCGGCGGCTCCCTGCAGTGTCCCAGCTGGAGGATGCCTGGAAGGTGACGTTTTTCCACCATCCGACGCCAGCTCACCCGGATGCTGCAGCCATCCCCGCGCAGTTGGCCAATGCTCCCTTTTCCTGGCGCGCTTTGCGCAGCTGGAGTTGGCTCCTGCGATAAATGGACCCGGTTCAAAAATACGACTCCTCTGAACTTTCTAACCTTACACGAAAGGGAGGAATTCTAAGAGCAATGGGTAAAATTCAATTAACTGAGATGACAGAAAATAATCTACCGAGCGCGTACATCAGGCAATTGGAAGCTTTCATACCTTTCAGAAAGGAAATAACCTATTTCTTCCCTTGTTATCTAATGACACAGGAGTTTATTTCTCTGGAAGCAGTTACAAATCTACCTAATGGGGCCTAAATGCTGTTGCCAGGCAATTAGGGGTTCATTGTGTGGCTAATTCTTTCATTTCCGTGGCGGTGATTGCGGTGGTGGGCCAGCCCAGGTCCCTGGGCCGTGTTTGTCCCGGTGAGGAGCTCGCCTCTGGCTCTGGGGGTGCCTGGGCACTCCTGGCCTTGTCTCGCCGGGACTTGTTCGGTGTCTGATCCGTGAGTTATCCCGGCCCTCTGAGCTGATTCCAAAGGCTCCTGCACAAACTCTCCGCGCAGCTTTTGGTTATGAATGAGCACAGGGACACACGCAGGGGCATTATTTATCTAAAATATATAAGCAGGAGGAATCTTCATAAATCACAGGCTGCTGTTATCCTGGGGTTCATGACAGCCATATCTTTCTTTTCCCCGGAAACCCAGAATACATTAAGCACCCCAGGCCTCGGAAAGGGACCTTTCAAACCTGTACAATTGCTCTATTTATCCCATTCCTTTAGCATTTAATATTTGAAGCCTCTTCCACACAATCAATCTTAAAATTACACAGTCGATCTTCAAATTAGGATTTAAGGCAGAATTTATTGAGGGAAGCTCCTGTACCAGGCTGCAGGAATATTGTTGTTTACGACCTGAGGAGCAGGGTGGTTAATCCTGGAGGGAAAGTCTTTGGAAAGCTGTTTTATGTGGGGCTCTGCTCACGTCCGGCCTGTTGGGGAGCACTGGCAGGCCTGGGGGCAAGGCTGTGCCTGGAGCAGGATGCTGCAGGAGAGCCAGGGTGCTGCAGGAGAGCCAGGGTGCTGCAGGAGCCTCAGGATGCTGCAGGAGCCTCAGGATGCTGCAGGAGAGCCAGGGTGCTGCAGGAGAGCCAGGGTGCTGCAGGAGAGCCAGGGTGCTGCAGGAGAGCCAGGGTGCTGCAAGAGAGCCAGGGTGCTGCAGGAGCCTCAGGATGCTGCAGGAGCCTCAGGATGCTGCAGGAGAGCCAGGATGCTGCAGGAGAGCCAGGGTGCTGCAGGAGCATCGCTGCCCTGTGGTGAGATCTCACCTCGTGAGATCATTCCAGAAGGCCCCTCCTTGGGCTGCACTAATCAAGGGCTGTGCCCAACAGTTTACTACAGCATTTGATTAAACAAATTTACCTTTTGAGGGAAAATCCAAGCAAGCAATTTGGGTTCTGGTGTATCAGAGCCTTTTTTTGAGGTGACTAGTGCTTTTAACCACTGTCTAAAGTGCAGGCGGTGTTAATTAGCATATTTAGGATTAAGTAGATTTAGCATGCAGTAATCATTCCCTAATTCAGTAAGAACTATCTCTGGTGAATAGTGGACATTAATGACAGTTGCAAGAGCTTAGATATTACATAATCACTAATTACATTCTGCACAATTAGCGGAGACTCCTCAGTGTGAATGGCTAATGGCTGATTTGTGTCAGCAGCCTGTTCTGGCTGTACAGAAATATAAACAGTCTGCATAATGTTCCGAGGGCATTAGCATAGGGAAGGAGGTTATCTGTGGAGGTGGGAGGCCAGAGGAGCCCCGAAGGATGGGCTGAGACTGGAGCCAGCCCCGTGCCCGGACACACACCTGCCCTTCCTCACAGATGGCCTCAGGATGCCACCACGCGCTTTGAGGCTCTCCCGGGGGCAGAGGGCAAATCTGGCACCCAGGGGCCTCTGAGGGGCGGTGGGGTGTTGTAGCGAGCGCTGAGCGGAGCGCTGCAGAGCTGGCACCTCTCTCCTTGTGCCAGGGAGCAGCTGGAGCCACGCTCGCCCTGCCAGGCCAGGAGCAGGGAGCCCCTGCAGCGCTGCTTGGTTTGTCTGGGGGGGATTTCCCACCACTCTGTCTCTGAAAATAAAAAACACAAGAGTGTCTTGCCCTGCCGCATTCGGCATTTCCTCACCGTTAGCCATTTTCTAAAAGGATGAAAAAGCTGAGTTTTGCTTTTGGCCCATGGTGCGTGCCAAAGCTGCCCCTCAGGGTGAGGGCCTTCCTCGGGGCGAACCTTCCAGGGATGTGGGCAACAGAAATCAAAACAAAAGTGAGGTGGCAGGCAGGGGAATCAATCCGTGCCCCATTGAATTTTAGTGACGTTTGGATCAGGTCCACGGATTCTTACAAGCGAATTCGGGCTCCCACATTTGTTGTGTGATTAAAATGAGGAAAAGCGGTATTAAGCTGAGGGAATCGTTTTGGACAAATCCCAAGCAGGAGACTTGCACTGGGCCACTATACCTTGAGGTATTGGGTATTTTAAATTAAGATTGCATGTGGTTTTAAAAGGCATTGTCAGAGCAAAAGCAATTTAACAAAAGGCAATGTATCTGACGGCGACTCTCCTGTCTGCCAAGTGCTCTTCTCCGCGAGCGCATTGTAGGGACGCAGATTACATCTCCTGAATATTTTTGTCTGTTGCTCGGTTCATTTTCATAATAATAACTCGCATCCGTCTCCATCCTTTCATGTTGAAGGGTTGCAAACTATTACACAAACACACCCGCTCCTGATGCAGCCACCTCCGGGGGACAGCCGGCAGCTTTCGGCAGCGGGGCGCGGGATGTGGCCGCCCGTGGGGATGCTGACCCCAGAGGGCTCTCCTGGGGGGCACGAGGGGCTCTGGGGAGCCTCTGCCTGCACCTGGTAGCTCCAGCAGGGACCCGTGGGTGCGTGGCTGCTGGGGAAACACGGGGCAGGCGAGTCCTGGCCCCGCTGTGCCTGTGGGGGACCCGTGGAGGGGACACATGGGGAAGCTGTGGCTACCCCTGGATCCCTGGGACCATTCCAGGCCATCTTGGACAGGGACTGGAGAAACCTGGGGTAGTAGGAGGTGTCCCTGCCCCTGCCAGGGGGTGGGATGAGATGGACTTTAAGATCTTTCCAGTCTGGGATTTGTGTCTGAAGGAAAACGCCTCCAAGCCCTGGGAGCCTCAGTGAGGCTCCCTCTGCTCCAGCACATGGTGGCTGTGCCCCATCCCACACCCCCAGGCAGGACCCGGGGAGGGTTTACAACATTTGCCATGTTGTTTCCCAGCTGCTGGGATGTTCAGAGCCGAGGCTGAACAGACTGGCTTTTGGGTGCCTCGTCTAGGAGCCCCATTTTTTCATCTCTGTGGGGCTGGTGGCTGGGCTGGCGCGAGGATGAGGAGAGCAGCAGTGGGGCTGAGGCCAGCAGGATTTCTCTGAGAGCAGCAGTGGGGCTGAGGCCAGCATGATTTCTCTGAGAGCAGCAGTGGGGCTGAGGCCAGCAGGATTTCTCTGAGAGCAGCAGTGGGGCTGAGGCCAGCAGGATTTCTCTGAGAGCAGCAGTGGGGCTGAGGCCAGCAGGATTTCTCTGAGAGCAGCAGTGGGGCTGAGGCCAGCAGGATTTCTCTGAGAGCAGCAGTGGGGCTGAGGCCAGCAGGATTTCTGGAGGAGGAGCAGTGGGGCTGAGGCCAGCAGGATTTCTCTGAGAGCAGCAGTGGGGCTGAGGCCAGCAGGATTTCTGGAGGAGGAGCAGTGGGGCTGAGGCCAGCAGGATTTCTGGAGGAGGAGCAGTTCAGCAGCACAGAGAGCACTGTGCTCAGGGCTGCTCCCCTCCTCGGTGTCACCAGTGGCTTTTCCGTGGCGACTGGCCAGCGTGGTGTGTGCCATGGCCTCCCCGCCGCTGGCCTCGGAGCATCCTGGCCGCTCTGGCCCGGCGCTGGGGCTGGAGACGAGCCGCAGGCCCCGGCACGGGGCAGCATTTCCCTAAGTGCTGTTTGCTGAGGCAGGTGCTATTCCTTACATTATGGCCAGGACATTTAAATCTCGCTGATTGGCGTTGTTGTCTCAAAGACGGTGTTTTTCCTGCTGAGAAACTGCATTAGATCGGCGAAACGGAGCTCATTTCCATTCACTCAGCAGTCTCTCTAGAAATGACATGCAGTGCTTGAAACTGTTTATTTCCAAATTCAGGCCTCCTCCGCATCAGTCATCAGCTTCAATTACCAGTTTTCCGGAGCCGAGCCATCAGGCAGTCTGACACGAGGGTCCAACCTAATTCCCACCTTCTCCAAAGTCAAGAGCATAATGTGCAGATGAAAAGGTGGAAAATAGCCTGGACTTCATTAGCATGCAGAGCCCGGCTGTTCATTTGCTTGCTGCGAATGGAAGTTCTGACACTCGGCGCCTTCTGCAATATGAGAAAAGTCCTCTTCAGAGTATATGATGTCCTTACCAGCCAGCAAAGGTCATCAAAAAGGCAGGCGCTGACCTTGCTCCCTGCTCTTCATGACTAGTTTATTGATTCCAGGAACACCTCATTACATGCCGGATCAACATATTATTGCCATGTTCAGCGGCTGAATTGTTTACAAGTGTCTTTATAACCAGCAAAAAGCCTTCCGGATGATGCATGACTACACTCATTTGGATGTGACCTGCCAATTAGATGTTATCCGATCCGGTGCCGTGTGTCCTGATCCCTGACCGGGCCCGCTGCCCTGCATCAGCACGGGCCCATTTACTACTTCTTTCGAACGGCTCTTTGGCAAAGTGTCCATTAGCCTGTCAGTCTGTAAATATTTTATTTTTTTTTTTTTTTCCCTCGGCGGCAGCGGCGGAGGCGCCGCCAGCGCTGCCGCTCCGTCATTTGCTATGCATGAGGTTGATAATCAGCTGGGGGAGGCGAGGGGGTGTTTTATGGCGGCGTCTGATGGCCCACCCCATTTGCAGTCAGCGTGCGTGGCCCGCGCTCCCAACGCCGCGTGCCGCCCCGCCGCAGGGACCCGGAATATTTTATCCCGGCACCGCCAGGCCGCTGATTTATCTGCGGGGGGAAGGCAGGAACCAACCCCCCCCTGCTCAGCCTCCCCCTGCCCTGCCTCCAAAGGCCCCATAACTTACCACCCAGCAAACGCATTTCCCCCTTCTCCGTCTTTCCGGCGCTTTGCGTCCTCCCTGGGTAATATATCGCACGGCGTTATTCATCCCCGCCCGCAGCCCCGGCTATTTACACGCACGGAGACGCGAGAACTTCAAAAATAAATCACGGGGCACGACTACTATTTTAATCTCTCATTACAGACACTTCTGCGGCTCCATAAAGAAAAGAGTGGAGCAGCAACTTGGCGAGCGAGTCCGTAAAGAGAGATCTTCTGTGCCAAAAAGCGGCGCTGGGATCGCGCTTTCCGGGCACCCCTCTGCACGGGCTGGGCCTTTGGCTTTTCCTCCTCAGCCTTTGGTGGTGGTGGGGTGGCTGAGATGCCGAAGGAAGCTCCGTGCAGCCGTGGATGATGTGGCTGATGTGCTGGTGCCGGGATGTCCGTGGCCTAGCTGGAACTCGATAAAATGTTCACACACGGCGCTCTCTGCCCGCAGCTCTGCAAACGTCAATCGAGTCGCCAGCGCCCCTTGGCAAGTGCCAGTGCTGAAATCCCCTCGCTGGGGTTAAATCCAGGGACCAGAAGGGCTAAAGAGCTCCGAGGGTGAACCCACAACCCCAAAAACGCCGCATCTCCAGCGTCCTGCTCTCCGGAGCCAGCGTTGCACCTTCCTAATCCCAAAACCCACCGTGCCAGGCCCTGGGCTGCTGAATCACAGGAATGTGTCGGGAGGGAGGAATGCCTGTGCTGGGTGACAGAAAACAGCTGACATTCATCCCAGGACAGGGTCCAATTCCTTCCTTACAACACGAAGCGCTGGGAATTGGGGGGACTGGAGAAAGGGGGATTTGAATTCCTTTAAACAGCACAATTAGCTTCCAAAATAAAAACTGGAATGTGTTTGTTTAATTAGAGCTGAGGCAAAATCCGCTCTCAGATCAGAGCAGCCTCAGGATCCAGAGACAGCACAATGCATTGACCTGAATTTCTGAAAGGAGGGGGGAAAGTCTCCATTTCCTAGCAAATCCCTGGCTCTGGGCAGCCCCGGAGCTGCCTGTGTTGAATATTCAGAGGGCTGATTCCCCACGGTGAGCTCGGAGCCGGCGCTGCAGCCAGGTAGCAGCACAGGCTGGCACGGCGGGAATGGGGCCTGGCAGCTCCAAATCCCAAAAGTGGGATCTCCACCTGGGCACGGGGATCTCCTTCCCCCAGGGGAGGTACCAGGTCTGGCCTGTCCCGAGTCCCCAGAGCGGTGTCTGGCCTTGTTTTCACTGTGATAAGCCTGCAGTGGTTTTATCAAGCCCAAGACATCCACCCAAATTTGGCATCCCGTCCCTTTGCTTCTGTTTGCGTCCCTTGTTTCTGGGTTTCTGTTCACGGTGTAAATTCTCCTTCAGAAAGGGAGAAAAAAATCAGCTCCTTATGACGGCAGACATGAAAGTTGTATGACTGTGGAGAAGTGCATTAACCTTTCCTTCAGCTTGGAGAACTTCATAATCTTTTAAAAATCAACTTTTTATTAATTTTGGAGTGATGCTTAATGCCTGATGGGAGTGAGGAGCAGTGACATCGCCAGGGGAGCTCTTTGCCACTCTAACTTAAGGTCAGGCCTGCGAGTGCTGCAGGAACCACGGCCCGTGCAGACATGGAATCGTGGAATTGTTAAGGTTGGAAAAGCCCTCCAAGATCACGGAGTCCAAGCGTTCCTCCAGCGCTGCCCAGGCCACCGCTACAGTGTGTCCCCAGGTGCCACACCCGCCACCTCCAGGGACGGGGACTCCACCAGTGCCCTGCTCCAGGGCAGGAGCAGCCAAGCACCGTTCTTCCCATGCGTACAGCCCGTGGGGGCGAAGGAAACTGCTGGTGCTTGGCCAGCCCGGAGCTGGACCTCTGCATCCGTGCAGGGAAGAGTGAAGGAGCCCCCTCTATTTTATTGTAGGATCGGGTTCCCCTGGGAGAAAATCTGGATGTCCTTCCTGGCCTGAAATTTGGATTTAGCGGGGCAGCCGTTCCTCCTCGGAGAGCGGGGCGAGGAGGCAGCCAGGAGAACGCAGCCCTTTCCAGGGGCTCACGTAGGGAGGGCAGCAGCCCAAGGGCTGTGAGCGCTGCACCCGCTGAGAGCGGCTCCCGGGACCTCACACCATGGGATCCACCTGGAGCCCGGAGCTGGGGACCGGAGCCCCCGGATCGTGCCAGCCTCCCCGGGTGGTGGGCACACAGCGGGCAGGGCGGGCTCTTATCAATTACTGCTAATTGCTTATCTCACATATCGTTCTTCAGGGGGTTTTGTCGCAGAGGGCTGCTGATGTTTTAGGGGGATGCAAGGCGAATCTCTGCCCGCGCTGCTGAATCCCTGGGCTGGGGCTCCGGAGCTGCCGGCGCGGCCCTCGCCGACTGTTTCCAAACTGAATAGTCATTGGGTTGGCAGATAATTCAGAAACTATTTGTATGAGCTGTTTATCAAATTATTAACTGCACAGATGTTGTTTGGTTGAAGAGCAGCTGAACCTTCTCTCTGCCAGCCGCGGAGACAAAGGTCTGCAGGAATAATTGGAGATGTGCATGGAATATTAAATTAATTTACTGCTCTTAATTCTTATGCAAATCCTGACCTCTGATAGAGCCTATCAATTACCCTGCACATAGGGAAAAGAAAGGAGAACAGTTTCTTTCTTTTCTTTCCCCCCCTCTCCTTTTTTTCCCTGTTGTTCTCCAGTTTGGGGTTTTGTTTCTTTGTTGTTTTGTTGTTGGGGTTTTATTTAGGTTTTTTTTTTTTCCCCTTTTTGAAAGGGAACTTGGGAAAGGAAATATTTGTGGGAGGAAAAAAAAGCCATTTATCTGTGGGAGCAGCAAAGAGCCAGGATTATTTAATTGAATGTCCCGGTTGCAGCGTTGTCCCCTGGGAGACGGGGTGCGGTTTTTAACATTGTGGGGTGCTCAGGGGAGGCCTGGGAATGGAGGCCAGAGCCGGGCTGGAATAGCTCCACATGCTTCCCCAGGAGGGGCCCCACTCTGCCCCACCTACCCCAAGCCACGGTGGTGGCTTGCAGGGGAAGAGGGCTGGAGGTCTGGGCTGATCCCGGCTGGGTTTTGCTGGGGCTGGGGGCAGGAGGGGGCCCCGGGCCCCGCTGGGTTCAGGTGGGTTGTCGGGGAGGGCTTCCTGATTCTGCAGTAATTACCAGGGCAGAAGAAAGGGGAATTTGTTGTCACATCTATTGTGAGATGCCAGGTAAAATGAAGCAGGATTTAATTGGTCCTCGTTAAACGGAGCTGGGTTTCTCATATGGAGAAAGGCCTCGTGCGGGCAGTGTTTAATTGGGGCTGTGTGCGCGCCGCTCAGCCGGCGCTTAAAGGCAGGCGCCGGGCCCTGCTCTTTCATCCCATTTTCTAATAAGGATAAATAAACAGGATGAATAATGCCGTCAGTCTCTCCCTCGACCCCTGTGAGACCCCAGCAGGGCAGTGCTGTTCACCCCAGCGCCGCTCCCTGGGATCCATGAACCCAACACGAGCGGGGTCCCTGGGCACGGAGCGCCCGGTGCGGCACCGATGGGTGCAGAACCCCCGGGGAGAACTTCGGGCAATTCCTCGGTTAGCGGCTGTCAGAGGGGAGCCCGGGGAGGGGATGGAGCTCAGGGGGCAGGAGGGGAAAGAAGGGAGAAAAGAACGGAAAATAAAATTATGTCTTTCCTTTTTATTTTTCCTTTTTTATCTTTCCCCCTGTAAATCCCAGGAAGTGCTGGGAGACTGCACTCCCCCTCCCACGCAGCCCACTCGGGTAATTTCATTTATCCCGCAAATCTAATTAGCAATCCGTGGCTGACATTAATACGGATCTAATGAGGCCGGCGATGACCAGATTATCAGGCGAGCACTGACAGAGCCTTAAAGACACATCGAGCCTTGGTGTTGGTGTGACCCGGCGGGGGGAAAGCTGCCTTAACGGGGAGAAGAAAAAAAAAAAGGAAAAAAGAAAAGAAGGAAAGAAGGAAAGAAAGGACAAAAAAAAAAAAAAAAAAAAAAAAGAAGACGAGGGAGGGGGAGAGAAAAACACGAGGAAAAGCGGTGCGGGTAGGGTTTGGCTGCTTGGTTTATTAAGGGAGCTGGAGCTTTGCTGGACACAGTTTATTCACCAGCATCGGGCCTCCGTCCCTGCTTCTCCCGAAATATCGTTCTGCAGAGAAGAAGGAGGGGGGAAAGAAGGGGAAAAAAAAAAAAAAAAAAAAGAAGAAGAAGAAGTCGGAGCCCAAGGAGTCGCTGTGCAATTTATTCCAAGGGGTGGCTGTTGAGAAGGCGGCAATTTGCGGCGGCCGGGGGTTATTTAGTGCGATATGAAATCAAATGATCCTATTGCTCAAATAACAGTGTCTGGGAGGAGAAGCGAGCGCGCTCCAAAGGTAATTGTCTCCAGATGATATTCCCATTATCCCCCAATCCCGGCCTAAACGCTGCCAGCGCCGGACTGGAATCGATACGGGGGGAGGACCGGGGGGATGCCGGGGCCGGGGGGAGGCATCCCCGCCACTGACCCCCCTCGGGAAGGGCGGCAGGGCTTCGGGAAGACCTGAAATTCCCTGTGGCCGCTGTCCGTCCGTGCCTCGGCCGGAGCGGCAACGCCGGCGGGGGAGCCGAGCCCGGAGCCCAGGTAAGGAACCTCGGGGGGACGGGGAGAGGAGCCCGGCCCCTTCCGGGCCCCGGAGGGCAGCGGGTTCCGAGCGGAGCCTTCTGCATCGCGGCAGCCCAGCACAGCCTGTCGGGTCCGGTGCGACCGCGGTCACTGCGTGCGGTCACTGCTTGTGGTCACTGCTTGTGGTCACTGCGTGCGGTCACTGCTTGTGGTCACTGCGTGCGGTCACTGCTTGCGGTCACTGCGTGCGGTCACCGCCGCCTGCGGTCACTGCTTGTGGTCACCGCTGTCTGCGGTCACTGCCTGCGGTCACCGCCGCCTGCGGTCACTGCCTGCGGTCACTGTCTGCGGTCACTGCCTGCGGTCACCGCCGCCTGCGGTCACTGTCTGCGGTCACTGCCTGCGGTCACCGCCGCCTGCGGTCGGTCCCGTTTGCCCGGAGCCGCTGGAAGCGCAGCCAGACCGGGGAGGTTTCGCTCTGGATCCCCGGGTAGCGGATGGAGCGGCGGCCCCCGCTCTCCGAGGCGCTGCCCGATGGTAAAATCGCCGGAATTCAATGGTTCGAGAGAAGCGACGGGGGAAAATCCAAGGGGACGGAAGGCGGTGAGCGGGAGGCGGGGGAGAAGCCAGCGGCACCTACCTGGGCAGGGGTCCCCGGGCGGGGGTCCGGGCTCGCTCCGCTGCAGGGACCGAACGCTCCGGGTGCGGCAGCCCAAGGCGAGCGGCGGCCCCGCAGCTGCTCCCCGGATTCCATCCGCCCGTGGGGTGCCGGGGTTCCGCCCGGAGCTGCGGGTACCGGGACGCCGCTTCTCCCCTTTCCGCCTTCCCTCGCCAGCCGGGCGGGCAGCGCGGCCCCGGCGCTTCGGGCACAGAGAACAAACGCGCTCCTGCAAAAGAAAGAGTGCGAGTGTGGAGGGAGCGAGAGCCCGGGCTGCGGCAGGGTTTGCCCCGGCCCGGTGACAGCGGGAGGCGGCTGTGCTGAACCAGCGGGGACGCTGCGGGGAGCGGCAGGAGGAGAATGCTCGGGGTCAGGCGCCTCTCTCGGATCAGGTCCTGATGAGAACAGGACACGGGGAGAGGCTGCTATGGTTTGTGTGTCTGCAAACGGGCAAAGCGTTCAGGACCCGAGGGCTGGAAGTGAGCCCCAGCCTCTGCCCACCCGTGTGTCCACCCCGCGCTGCCTCACAGGTACATTAAAAACGCATTTTTGAGCGCTGTCAAAATTGCACTGCTGGAGGATTTTTCCATCTCCGCTCAAGCCTTCTTGTCAGCTTCAGCCTCAGGTTCCTATTTCTGTTTGTCATGTTCTGAATGGAGCGCAGGGCCCAGGGGTGCTGAGCTCTGAGCAGACACAGCTTAATTAATCCAATAGTCCTGTGCTTGTTCTCCTGCTTTTTACAAACAAATGAACAGTTTATGTGTGTGGATCCTTTCATTCCCCACCAGAACAATCCTCCGCACAGAACAGGGGAAAACGCCTAGTCAGTCACAGGAAACCAGCACGGTGCTCTGGGGTGGGAAGTGCAAAACACCGCGTCCACCCAACCTGGGTTTCATAGCACTGCAGGACTGGGAGAGGCAGGGCGCAGGAACTGCCCCAGGTGAGAGCTCCTTTGAGGCTTCCTCAAAGGCAAGGCAGCTTCCCCAGCACTGCTGGCTGCGGGCACTCAGCTGCGGGCCTCAGGCAGGAGAGACACTGGCACAGAGGCAGCAGCAGAGCCCTGCCAGCCTTGGGGACCCCGCGGCACGAGCTCGGGGCTCCGCGCTCGCTCTCCTCCTGCGTGGCTGCTCTGCTGGATTTTATTTCCCAGGAGCGCTGCTGCCCACGGCTGTTCCTGCTGAGACGCAGGAGCGGTGGGCAGCGTCTGAGTGCCGGGGTGTGAGGAGGCCGGGGATCCCCCAGGGAGCCCGTGTTTGTCCGTGTGTCTGTCCCAAGAGCCGCCAGATCCCGGCTCCTGGCCCCGGGAACCACACGGCTCGCCCAAGTGCCTCCCTTTGTTTCAAGCCCTTGGAGCCTGGAGCACTTGTTGAACCTGACGGCGAGTGCAGCAAAGTGGCCGACAATTAGGAAATAAACAAATATCATCGGAGGCGTTTTTGGGCGGAATCCAGTCACACATAGCTGGGCTCGTTGCTGTTGTTATCATATGGAATATTCCTCGTAGCTGTGATGTTTGTGCTGTGCAGCAGCGTCCCCGGCACGGCAAACATGGCATTATCTCGCTGTGCAAAGGCTTCATTAATCACAGCAGACAATGGGCCCGACACATCCCTTTGAGCCCGGCGCTGGGATCCTCCGGGCTTTTCACCTTGTCCAAACGGCTCATCCCTGTCAGTGCAGGCAAGCAGCTCCTCAGAACTGATCGCTCTGAGCTGTGGCACTGACAGGAGAATGTCCAATTCAGTTAACAGAATTCCCCAGTTATTTTATATTCTCCCTTTAACTTCTCATGGCTTGTAGAGGCAGAACTTTTTCACTCTTTCTGTCTGTACATGAGATCCATCCAGTCATTTGTTAAAACTCTACTGAAAGAGCCTGATAGATGTGTGTCCTTCAAAGCAGCAGCAGCGCTGAGATGGAGCAGGATGGAGTGGCCTGGCTGAGCCGTGACCCTGCCGACAGGAGCTGCAGGGCGGACAGCAGAGGGAAGAGCGTGGCCGTGAATGTGTCATTCTCCTGACAGAGCATCCTGGCAAAACCACGGCTTGGTGCAGGGGACGGCACACCAAGGGGTGAGGTAGGACCTTGTGTGCTGGGAACGGGTGTGTGTGCAGTGTCCCCTTTCCCCCAGCGCAGCACCGCGTGCTCCGGGCACAGAGCCGGCAGCGGTCGGGCACGGCAGCCCTGAGAGCCCCCGGAGGGATGGGCTCCATCCCACCCCTGTGAGGAGGGGAGCTCCCGGTGCCTGTGGCAGGCTCTGCCTCGGGCTGGGTTCTGTCCCCCGCCCTGGTTCCCGTGGCCCTGGGACCCCAGCGGGCACTTGTGGCACCGAGCTCGGCTGTGTTCTGTGCCCATCTCTGCCACCTGCAGCCTGGTCACTGCAGGCCTGAGGGACACGCTCCAGAATGAGCCCAAATCCCCCTCCTGAACAGAAACACACCACAGCTGGCTCTGTTGAGGAGCAGAAACTGAAGGAGCCGTGGCACTGGGCGAGTAGAGCCCTTTGGCTGAGAGGGGTCTGGTTCCAGTTCAGCCTCTGGGCTCACATCTCAGAAAGCCTGAATTCAGTCCTCATTTCTCCAGGGGCGGGGAAACTCAACACTGTCAATCTTCCCTTTCCTCTTCAGGCAGCAGCAGACACCTGAATGGAGACTCCTCGTGTTTACAGCCTGGTCACAGGAGTGACTGAGACCTGAAATCTCCCTGACATCCTCTCTGGCCTCGTTTGTGCCACACCTGCTCCCTTCCACCGGTGTGCACTGCACAGGACACTGGAAAAGCACTTGGAGATGGTTGGAGGAAGAAGGGGGCTTCCCGGAAAACAGTCCCTAAACCAGGCCCTTCCCTGTGCCCTGGCTTTTCTGGGGCTCGTTAACATCGGTGGTACGTGCTCATATCTCAGTTCTCCAGGATTAATTAAAAACCCACAGACAGTGCCATGCCCAGGGGCTTCGCAATTATGTCAGCAGGCTCTGGCTAGGGCCCTTATGTTTGTAATAAACATGACATGCTTTTAACTGCTGGGGTCTCCAGGTTTCTGTGTGCTCAGCCGTTGGGTTCTGCGTTCCAGGTTCCTGCTGGAGGAACTCTGTCACCTGCCCCGAGGCGGCAGATCTGAGGCCAGACGTGGTGTGCGCTGCTTGTGCGTCAGACACGAGTAATAACAGGTTCCGGGGAGCTGTACCACTTAATAAAAGCGTTTTATTACATTTAAATGTATTAAAATGTGAACATTAAATTCAACACGCTAATTACTGCTCCCAGGCATTGCCACTGACGGGAAATGGATCCTCACAACTGCTCTGCTGAGATCGCTCACTGCTGTTGCTGCTCTTTGGTTCCTGGTGTGTTATTAGTGCTCTGCACTTGGGACTGGAGTCATTAACAAAAAGGACTCGTGTTGGGCGTTATGTAAATTCTGTGTACACTTCCACACAGCCGCCGGGGCCTGTGGTGTGTGTCTCATTGAGAAAAAGCAAAGGAAATGCATTTGGCTGTGCCCTGGCTTGAGGGTGAGCTCACTGTGCTCTCAGGGATCACCCAGGCACAGCCACAGAGAGGGAAACCCCTTCCCGACACATCCTTGTGTTTCTGGAAATCCCTTTCCAGGAAAATTTGTCCCCCCCGACCAGCTTGCCGCGTGTCCTGTGACACCCTACCACGGACACCAACAATTCCCGCTCTGTGTGGAGCCTCCCACTTTTCTGGGAGCGAGGAGCTTCCCATCCCTGCAGCAGGCATGAGCAGCACCTGGATCCATTGCCCTGGAAAAGCGGGAAAGCCTGCCAGGGGTCTGTGGTAGGTGAGGCCAGGTGCTCGGCTCCGTGAGGCCAGTCCCACACCCTCACCACGAGGCCAATCCCCCACATCCCAGAGGAAAGGGGGATGCTCAGGGACACGTGGCTGCCTCCCGAAATGAAGAAGAGCGTAAAGCTGTTCAGATTAGAGCACATCAATCCCTGCGCTGGAATCAAGAGGTGCTTTGGTTTGGCAGCTACTGGGGACAAAGCCACCATTTCTGTTCAAAGTGTACTTAATGCGACAGAAGGAGGCGGCTTCTTTTGACAGTTTTACAGCTCTTATCAGATTACATCAAAATTAAATTAAAACAATCTGAAAGGAGTGTGAAGTACTGTGGGGAGAGCACAAACAAAACACTCCTCTTTGTAGGCTTTCAGGGAAGGGCCCACAGTCCTTATCAGGGATGGGAGGATGGAGATTATTCTTGAGTCAATTATGAGCCCGATGAGCACCGAGACATGGAACAAAGTGGGAAATACATCGGGGGACCAGGCTAAGGCTCCTTATTTCCCTATTTTTCGTTAAATAAATAGCAGGACGTTGAGCCCTGCCTGCAGTTCAACATCCCTCAGCCCTAGCCTGGGTTCCTCAGGGAAAAAAATCCTCCCAGGGCTGCCCAGGAGACGAACTGTGCATCCCGATGGGTCAGGGGCCGTCGGCCCCTTTCCACCACAGCCTAAAAATGCAGCTTGGGAATAAGGCTTGCAGTGGGCTGGGCATTTCAGACAGTGCTGGGAGCTCCAGGGAGTTTTGTACTGTTTGGGGTGTTCTTTTAGCGAGCACAGATATTTCTGAAAGCAGGCCCAGGTTTCACCTGCGGGCTCTTGTGGAAGGTGTGAGGGAGATCTCCAAAACACAGCTCTGCCTTCAGTAAGCAGAGGAAGGGGGGAGAACCGTCCTCATGACGAGCCCACTTTATGGGAATGCAATCCTAAAAGGCTCCCAGGTGCTCTGCTGGGCATTCCTGGGGTGGGAAAGCTCTGATCAAGCCCATCCACGCTTTGTTGAGCCGGCTATTTCGGGGACACACACGGGGTCTGAGCCAGGCTAATTTGGGGACGGCTGGGTGCCACTACACCCTGTCCACAGAGCTTTTGACTCTGTGTTCAGATCTGTGGGGCTGAGCTGGAGGCTGCAGGTGTTGGAAACACCAGAAATGCTGCTGGATCACCAAACCCAGCCGAGGAACCCCAAAAGCTTCCGATCCCCCCACGTCCAGGGTATGTCCCCAGCCAGAGCCTCCAGCTCCAGCCGAGCTTTTTCCATGTGTCGGTTCTTGGCCAGGAGTTCTAATGAAGGGTAATTACTGTGATGATCTCGCACTAATTGTACACTGATTGCTGTCCTAATTATGCTTGAGCATTTCACCGCTCTCCGCAATTTTGTCTATTGATGTATCGCTTCTCCTTCATTTCAATTATTCACGCGGCATTCAGATTTTATTGGGGGCCCGGAATTTAAGCGCTCATTTGGCAACTTCCTTTCAAAGGGATCAAAGTTTTTATCTGGAAATGAAAGGCGGGCGTTGTGTTTTCATTCTGCAGCTGGAGGTGTGAGCGCAGGGCTGGGGATGGCTGTGGCTTCTCCCATGTCAATTTTGGAGAGGTGGCGGCACCAGAGGGACACAGTGGCACTCCAGAGGACGAGCAGTCAGGGTTCTTTTCTTGAAAACCATTGTGTTCAATAACCTCGGCAAAACCGAGCTGTGACTGTTCAGCAGCTCCCGGTTATTTTTTTGGACTGGCGCTTTGCAAATTTCTTCCTTTTCCAGGGACACGAAGCCTGCCTCGCCCCAGCTGCCCTCCAGCACCAGGCCGGGGGCGCAACACCCGCGGCAACAACGTGGTGGTGAGAGCTGGGCTAACGACAAATAACGATTTTAAAAACGAATAATAGAAACGCCTTCCAGGCTCCCAAAGCGCCTCTGGGCGGCGCAGGCCGCGCCCGCCCGTCCCCATGGCAACGCGGGGCGGCACTTCCGGGGTCTCTCGCGGGGCACGCCGGGAACCGCACGTGGGCAGCGCCGGAAAGCGCGCGGGGCACCGGGAGCGGCACCGGCAGCGGCACCGGGAACGGCACCGGCACAGGGAGCGGCACCGGGAGCGGCACCGGGAACGGCACCGGGAACGGCACCGGCACAGGGAGCGGCACCGGGAGCGGCACCGGGAACGGCACCGGGAACGGCACCGGGAGCGGCACCGGGAGCGGCACCGGGAGCGGCACCGGCACCGGCACCGGCAGGTGAGCCGGGTACCCCGCGGGGCGGTCGGGGCTCGGTTCTCGCCCCGGGCGGGGGGACGCTCCCCGCCTTGTTCTCAGCCATCTCCTTTCCCTTCGACGGCCGAGCTCTGGAGCGCTGGGAAGGCGGTGGGCAGCTCCCGGTGCACGGAGCGGCCGGCCCCTCGGGCCAGCCTCCCGGGCAGGGTCTGCTGCCGGTGCCCCGGGCAGCCCCGGGTGCTGAGCCTCGCCGCCGCTCCCTGCGGGGCAGAGACAGCGGCTGCTCTCGCATCCACCGGCTCCCTCCTCCCCAGGACATCGGTGTTCTCCGCTCAGGCAGGAAAATGGCCTGGAGAAGTGTAACAGACAGGACGCGGGGAGCGGCGTTGGCTGGGCTGTGCGTGGTGTAGGAGGAAATTGAAGGGCTGGGATCCCGGCTGGAGCCTGGCTGTTGAATCGTGCTCATGCCTGGGAACCCCGGTCCTGCTGCAGCATCGCACGGCTGGAGGGGACGGAGCAGCAGGGAGGGCTTTCCCTGGCTCCCCTCTCTGCAGGGAAACTGGGAGGAGGTGTCTGTGTGTGTAGGGACAGCCTGAATCCACGGGGAGCAGTGTCCAGAGGTGTTGGGGTGTGCGATGTGCCCTTCACTCCCACACCTCGCTGCCTAGTGACCCCCGGTGCTGTTCCTCAGCAGGCACTTGGCTGGGCTGGGCTTGCAGTGGGAATCTGCTGCAAGCCTCTCCTGGCTCTTTTCTGGTTTTTGCTCACCCTGGGTGCAGTTTGGAGCTGTCCAATAATGGCAGCTTCACTCTGTTCCCAAGGCTGCCTTCCCGATGGGCTGGCTTGAGGTGTGGGTGGCTTTGTGGTGCAGCTTTGTGTGGCTTTGTGTCCGTGCCCTGCCCGGTGCCCGGCATGCTGGGGGCAGTGTCGATGGCCCCACGGGCTCTGGGCACTGCCAGGACTCCTGGTGGACATTAGTTCCTGCAGCAGTGCTGCCAGCGGGGCTCACCCGCCTCTGGATGGACGTGGCTTGGATGCCAAGAGGGAAACGTGAGCTGGTTTCAAGTTCAGTTCCTGAATGCAATAATCCATAGCAAGGCTTGGGGGCTGCCCACCGTGGGGCTCAGAGCCCCTCCTGGGCTGTCTGGGGTCTCTGGCTGCTTTGGTGTGGGTCCCATGAGGATGTCCAGGCATCTCTCCCCTTGCCAGCAGCCCTGTCCCAGTGTGGAGCAGGGAGTGCTGAAAGCTCGGAGCTGTTCAGAGCTGGGCTGGCAGGTGGGTCTGTAACTCCCAGCAAATCTGACCTCTGCTCAGCAAGGGCTGTGCCCTGCAAAACCCCCTCCTTGTGGCATTTGGAGAGCTCAGGTGGTGAAATGCTTTTACCTCACTGTATGTTGTTTGTTTTCTTCCAGTGGAGCCAAGAGGCTGGAATTAGGAAGGCAGAGGATGGAATGCACAATGGCTGACCCACGCCTGTAAGCCTGTTTAAAAGCTTCTTGGGGTTATTTTATTTCAGTTACAAAAGGTTTCACTATCTTGGAATGCCTTTAGAATGTTGTCTTGAAGGTTTTTCAGTAATAATACATTTATATTCATATGCTAAGTGTAATAGTGTAATGCAAAATTCATGTCTTCAAGTTACTGATGAAATAACTGCAGCAGGAACATGAATGCCTCATTCTGTGGATACTGAAATCTTGGCAATAGCCAACAGGCAGGTTGGCTTTATCCTGTTTTTGCAAAGTCACCACAGCTTAGTCCATGCTGGAGAACCCTTGGGTCTTAGAAAGTTGAAAGCCTTAGGAAGCTCTAGGGGATATTCCAGGTTCTGGCCCTTCTCCTTGGGTTCTTTCTGCAGCATCTATTTAATATATTAATGATTAATGTATTTAATGTAAATTGCATGGACAGTCTGTACAAAAAAACCCCAACAAACCCAAACCCTAAACAGCAACCCAAAGCAAAAAAACCCCCAAAAACACCACACCCAAAAGTCCCAGCAACCAGAGAGGGCTGAGAAGTGTCACCCAATGTTCCATTCCTGTCCTCAAAGCTCTGGGGACGGGAGTGCTGGGTGCTGTGGGAGCCCCTCTTCCGAAAGGGGCAGAAACACAAATTAAAAAAAAAAGTCTGAATAGGTGGGGCAGCATCACATGTACTTTGTTTCCTGGTTTTTGGTTTTTTTTGTTTTTTTTTAATTTGGTTTAATCTAACATGTTTAGAACTGCAGTTTCTCTGAACATCTTTGGGCTGCAGTTTCCCTCCTGGCTGAAATGGAGCTGTGGGCCAGGGGCATCTTGGGGTGCCTGTTCCCCTGTGTTGGCATTAGTGTGGCTGTCCTGGAGGCACAGGACAGGTCAGGAAAGGAAATCTGGAAAGGCTGGAAGGGAATCTGGGCTGTAGGTGGGAGAGAGCTGGCTCAGATGGATTTCCAGTGCCCCTCTTGGCGGCACCGTGGATTTAGGCAGCTGTGACAGCTCAGCCCCAGCGTTCCCGCTTGGGTGACTTTCAGAGCACGTTCCTGTGCTACAGTTTTCATTCTGATTTAATGGGATAGGAGTGAGTGGCACATGAGCCATTTAAAACACAGTTAGGGGAGGTTTGGAATGTCTTTACCCTTTGGAGCACCAAAGCCCCCTGTGTAAATCTGGGGGGAAGTGGCACACAGGTATTTATACAAATGCAGGTGTGCAGAAGAGCCAGTCTCTGCCTCTGTGGGGCCTGGGGCAGCTCCCCCCTGTGCTGCTGTGCGTGTCTGAGGCAGAGCGATTGCAGTGGGTGCCTATGGTGTGTTTCCAGCCCTTTGAGCGCCTGTTTTTGCCCTGCAGGGTGAGGCAGAAGCAGCAGAGGCTGCAGAGGCAGCTGGCAGCGGTGGCGGCGCGGCAGCAGCTGGCCCTGCACCGGAACCGGGCGCTGCGCCGCCAGTTCCTGCAGCTGGAGGCTGACATGGAAACCACGGGCTGGCGCAGCATCCGCAAGATGGAAGTAGCTTTCTATAAGACTTGGGCGTGGGTGTTGGCTGTTGTTGTGCAGGGATCTCCTGGTGTGTCCTAGAGCTGGAAGCACGCCCCATCAGGGTCTGTGTTCCAGGCTGTAGAACAGTCAGGGCTGAAGTACCCCGGGTTCAACAGATGCTGTAAGAAAAAGCCAAGCCCTCGGGGTTCTCGAATCACACTGTTATTATTGTAGTTGTTATTACGATGTTGTCATGCTGTGCCCTAAAGTACAGTTTGGGATGTTGCAAAGTGAGGATTCCAGGTTTTTTAGGATGAAATTGTGCCATCCCCTTATGCCACTGATGCGTGGAGCCAGGTTTTTGGGGGAGCACAGTCTGCAGGGAAGGGAGTTGGTTCCTGCTCTCTAAGGGCAGTGGCACTCCTCAGAAACATTTGGCTGTGTTTATTCCTCACACAGCAATAGCCCTGGAGGTGGTGCCTGTCGGATCTGGTGGCATTCCCGGAACATCTTTTCCTGGCAGCAGTCAGAGCCTGTCCTGGGGGGTGTGATTCCCCTGTTATTCCCCTGAGATTTTTACCTGTTATTTGAAGCAGAGCAGGAGCGGGGGCTGTGCTGCGGTGCCAGGGATTTTCCCCCTTGGCAGCAGTGGCAGGGCTGGTGGCTGTGACACCTGCTGCCAGCCCCGGTGCCACTGCCACGAGCTGCACGTGGGGCTTTTGTTCAGCCCTTCCATTCTGATGTTCCCCTGCCAGCCGTTTCATCTTTGCCAGGTTACAGTTACTTTTCGGAGCCGCTGAACAAATGACATCTCCTCCGTGTTAGTTATGGAGAGCAGGAGAGTTATGGAGCGTGCAATCATTTAATCTATCATGGGAGTACGCAGAAGGAAATTATTGCTGTTTTCGCTCCTTTTTTTCCACAGAGAATGCCCTTTAGGAGTGCTTTATCACAACTCTGTGCACATTCATTACGTGACTGTAGCTCACCAAACTCCTTTTGTTTCTGGAAGATGCACTTTTGTTTGTAAAAAGTAATTTTTAGGAGAATAAATAAATCCACTTCAGCTTTCAGCAAAATGCAGGAGTTACATCTGAGTTTCTCTTGAGCATCTCCACTCCTGACGTGGCGGGGCTTTGTTCCCCACGGTTCCACCTTGGTGATCTTCACCAAGAGCCCAGCCAGCTGCGAGGTGGGGATAAAAACAGGCCGTGGGGCTCGTTTCAGCCCAACCCACATCGTCCCTGGAGGCAGCAGCAGGGGTTTGGTGTGACAGACGCCGGTTGGGAGGCAATAAACACGAGCCAACAAGTTATTGCGGTTCTGGAGGGCTGGGAGTGATGGGCACGGGTAAAGGTGTGTGTGAAAGCCCTGCAGCAGGCTGTGTGCAGGCCACGCTGCTCGGGCAGGGCAGCGGGAAAGCGAGGAGCAGGCGAGATTCCCCGCTTCTCAACGCGGTCAGAGCCGCAAAGGCTGCGGGGGCTCTGCATTTAACGTTGTGCAAAGCGGCGTCCCTTGGGCTGGGGCGTGGGGAGGGGTCCCTGGGCTCCGTGTGACGGATTTGTTCCCTTTCAGGAATGGTACGGAAGGGAAATTCGAAGCCTGTTATCCCTCCGAGAGGGCAGCTCGTCAGCAGGAGGTGACGAGGAGGAAGGGTCCAGCCAGCAGGTAACGGGGGGGAAACGGGCTCCGCTCCGGCGCCGCGCTCTCCTGGGAGCTGCGCCGCCTTTCCCCGGGGATGGCGGTGCCGGAGCGCGCGGAGCGAAGTCGTGGGGAGTGCCTGGCAGAAGGAGAAGCACCTGGGTAAAAAGTGCATCCGTTTCACCCAGAGAGCCGGGATCAAAAAAAAAACCCCTGCGACTGTTTACGCACGTCGTCGTGTTGGCTTTGATAATTCCCGCGCTGGATGGCGTGGAGATGGTCGTGACCGCGGAGGAAATGTTCCTAATGAGGGATGTTTGCGGAACCGCAGCCCAGGAGCCGTGCGCTGCCTTCCTAATCCTCTGTGTTTTGACCTTTCCTCAGAAGGAGCAGAAGGAGATTGCATATCTGAGGAACAGACAAAAAGACTGGCAAGGAATACTTAAATATCTGCTGCCATATATCTGCAGTAATGCAGGCTCCTAATCCCTCCTCCTATCTCCATATAAATGATACAGTTCAAGACCAGAGCTGTTTTCTCCACTAAAAGCAGCAAAGCTCTTTCAGATGAAATGTCTAAAAACATCTTGTAATAACTTGGAGCATGCTGGCAAGAGTAGTCACTTGTGACTGTGTGTGGGAGCCCCTCAGCCAGGCGGTGCCGCGATGGGCAGGACGGGAGCATCACTCCATTACCGCGAGGAGCCGGCGGCACGCGCGTCCCTCAGGCTACAGCATTCATTAAGGAAAGCTTACCGGGCTGAAAGCTGGGAACAGATGATAACGGGATATGATTTTCATATTTAATGCGTTCCTTGGAAGAGTGTGTGTGCTGCAGATTGATAGAAGAATCAACTGCTACTTTACTAAAAGACTTTCTAGTTTGCCCTATAGCTACCGATGGAATCATTCAGCCAAGAAATTAACTTTTTCCCCTTTTACCTGCTTTATGTATCTGCTAAGCAGGCTGCTGGCTGCCAGGGAATGTTATTATGCAGTTAAATGTTTGGTATTTAAGACTCTTATCAGAAAAGAAACAGAGGCCACACTATTTTGTTTTTATAGTAGGGGGAAGGTTTTTGGTTTCCTTTCTTCAGTGCATTAGCAGTCGTTAATCTGAGTTTATAGGAAGTTTTCCCCATAGATTAAAAAGTTAAAAACCTTGAATTTAGAGCATTCTTTAAACTGTAATACACAAAGCAGTGAACCCTAGCAGCCTTGGCCTATATAGGCAGGCCTGTGGCAGGGTGCAAACTGTGGTTTGAATCGGGAGGTGTTGTGGGGAAAGGTGAGTTTATTTTGGAGTGTGAGCTGCCCAATTAGGGCAGGCAGTCTGGGAGATGGGGTTTCCAGCTGATGGAAAAGTTGGCATCAGTACCAGAGCATCAAAGGCTTGTGCTGTGACTTGGGGGTTGAAAAAGTGGGCAGGTTTTGGGCACTGTGGCAGCGTGGTGTGTACCCAAAAATGTCAATTTGCGTGTCACAATGGAGTGGATTGTGGATTCCTTTATCCCCTGGCCTCTTCCTCCTCCTCATCTCCCTCCTAGAACACAGGGGTAACTTCAGCTACATTGTGCATTTTTGCCATGTCCCTGGGGTGCGTTCCAGAGCTCCTAGTTCTGGGATTTTTTTCACTTCAAACGCGCTGGTTCTGCCCGAAGCGCAGGAGTTTGCTCTCAGTGCGGCGGCCCCGAGGCAGTCACAGGGAGGGTGTGCAGCCAGCACGTGGGGTGGCCAGGCCAGGCCTGTGGAGCTGCTTTTATCTCCCAGCACTGGGACTGGGATGGCTCCCTTCAGGCTGCTTGGGATGCAGTGCCTGTGTCAGGACCCCCTCAGGGACATCTTGGGGACCCAGAAGGGCAATCCCAGAATACTGCCCCTTCTACAGACGGGCAATATCCCAGTGCTCAAACGCCTTCAGGAATGTCTGGCACATTCCTGGGCCCTGGGATGTGTGTCCTTTTGGGCTCCCAGTGTCCAGGGGAGTCCTTAAGCTCACAAGTCCCACGCTGAAGAGCTCTCCCCTGGCTGGCAGAGCTGTAGAGCCCAGGCTCCTGCATCCTCTGTGCTGGGAAGTCAGACCAGAAGCTCTTCCCTGGAGCCCTCAGAAGGTTTTGGACTTGGGCATGCTGGAACCTCTCAGGAACACCTGGTGGCAGAGCGCCTTCCTGGGGAAAGGGATGGGTAGGGAAGTGTGCTGTGCCCGCTTGAAATCCATTTGTTTTGGATCACTGCATCCAGGAGCTGCCAAAGCCAGGCAGGACTGGCAGGAAGCATTTGAAAGCACCAAACCCACACCTGAGAAGTAATTAGGAGGAACCTGAGAGCTGTGGAATACACTGTGAACTTAATCTGAGTGGCAAACCTTTACTACTGCTTAAAATGACCTCATGGCTTTTTGTTCTGCTCCTCGTTCCGTGGAATTTGAGCTTTTTTAAGGAACCTGGGTCACAGAACAGACAAGATGCCTTTGTTTCCTTTCAGCTGGGCTTGGCAGCTGGCTTGGTGTGGGAGGAAGAGGTCAGGCAGTGAAAGAGAGGGGAGAGGTGTGGAGGTGACTGAGTTGTGCTGCTGGGATTTGGGGCTGGAGAGGGAGCCCTGCTCAGTGTGAGCAGTGGCATTAGGGTGGCTCACGTTGGCTTTGCATAAACTGGCCGTGGTGGCAGCAGCCACTCCTCCTAAATGGTCCTGATTGCAGAGGAAAGGAGGCAAGGGTTAAAGCATTGGGATTTAGCAGCAGAGTGGCTGTCCCCCTGCAGCTGGTTTCGTTCAACAGTGCGTGGAGGAAAGTGCCATTCAGAATGTGTCTGCTCAGTGTCACTGGTGGGAGAGGCTGCCATGGGAAGAGCAGGAGGCAGACAGACAGTGAAATGGAGTTTTGCCGTGTTCTGTGGTGTGAGGGAGGCAGGATCTGCCAGGTGATTCACACTGGAACACACTGGTGGTGCCTCTGGGCTCTGCGCCCTGTGGACACCTCTGGATGCGGTGCTGTGGTCCAGGCTCTCCAAAGCTGTGGAGGATCCTAATCCCAAAGGTTTGACTCTCAGTGAAGTGCAGTCACCATTCAGAAGGGTTTGAGTCCTTCTGGGTGTGTGTGGGTTCCTTTTGGCTGGGCTCGGGGTGCAGGCAGCTTCTGCCACTGGGTGTTGCGGCTCCTGGAATGAGCCTGGGCCCTCGTTTCACGCTGGGATGCGCGGAATGTGTGCCAGGGGTTGCGTAATATCAGTGCCACAGCAGAGTCTCGAATTCTGTGACACTTTTCTCTGCAGAGCCCAGCACGGCACCCTCGAGAAGCAACGTGTGCCACACACAGTTTGTCTCCTGTTTGTCTCCTTCAGCCATGTCCCACTGTGTGTTTCAGGTGCTGCAGGCTGGAGGACAGGCAGGAATTGGCACCAGTACAGCTGTGCCAGGAGAACTGGGCCGTCCAGGAGCAGAACTGGGCCGTCCAGGAGCAGAACTGGGCCATCCAGCAGCAGAACTGGGCCGTCCAGCAACAGCTGCCTCAGCCACAGGAGGTTTGGGCTCGCAGCAGGAGCCCTCTCTGCACTCCCCGTCCCCAGAGTTGCTCAGTCCCGACACCGGGAGCACTGCTGGAGAGAGTGAGGAGGAGCACGGGGACCTGGCCGCCAGTGAGGAAGGCTCTGAGCAGCTCACCTCAGCTTCCTCAGGTGCCAAAGCAGCCCCCCTGAGGCCGGGCCAGCGGCAGGGAAGTGTTCCAGGTATGGCAGTGGGATGTGTCCTGTCTGCCGTGCCCACGGCTGCTGTTCCTCCTGCTGCACCTCTGGCACTGTGCTTGGAGTGTGGTGGCTCTTGCTCCTTCTTTCCCTCTCTGTTCCTGTCTTCCTTTCGACTCCCTTTCCTCCCAGGCTGCTCAGCGGGACAGGGAAGGGCGCTGGGGGCTGATCCTGGCCGGGGGCACTGTGAGGGAAGATTTCCTCCCTGCTGTGCCCACAGAGGCCCTGGTCAGTCTGAGCCTCATCTGAAGAGGTTTAATGTGAACCTGCTTCACCAGAGCAGTCACTTCGGGCTCAGGCTGGTTGCCTCCTCCCTCAGAGCTGGTGCACGACAGCTGGGTGATTCCCCCAGAGCTGGGAGGTCAGGGAGCCGGGCTCTGTGCCCGGGTGGGTTTTGAGGAGTGCCAGGTTTGTTCCCAATCCCCACAGGCTGCAGCTCCCTGGACTCCTCCTTGTGAGAGGAGCATGGAAGGACAGGGGCGAGGGCAGGGAAGCCCAGAGAGAGGATGGATGATGGATGGATGGATGATGGATGGATGGATGATGGATGGATGATGGATGGATGGATGGATGGATGGATGGATGGATGGATGGATGATGGATGGATGGATGGATGATGGATGGATGGATGGATGATGGATGGATGGATGGATGATGGATGGATGATGGATGGATGATGGATGGATGGATGATGGATGGATGGATGGATGGATGATGGATGGATGGATGATGGATGGATGATGGATGGATGGATGATGGATGGATGGATGGATGATGGAGGGATGGATGATGGATGACGGATGGATGGAGAGATGATGGATGGAGAGATGATGGATGGATGGATGATGGATGGATGGATGATGGATGGATGATGGATGGATGATGGATGGATGATGGATGGACGGATGATGGATGGATGGACGGATGATGGATGGATGGACGGATGATGGATGGATGGACGGATGATGGATGGACGGATGATGGATGGATGGAGAGATGGAGGATGGATGGATGATGGATGGATGATGGATGGATAATGGATGGATGATGGATGGATGGATGATGGATGGATGGATGATGGATGACGGATGGATGGAGAGATGATGGATGGATGATGGATGGATGGATGATGGATGGATGATGGATGGATGATGGATGGATGGATGATGGATGGATGGATGGATGGTGATGGATGATGGATGATGGATGGATGGATGATGGATGATGGATGGATGATGGATGGATAATGGATGGATGATGGATGGATGATGGATGGATGATGGATGGATGATGGATGGATAATGGATGGATGATGGATGGATGGATGATGGATGGATGGATGATGGATGACGGATGGATGGAGAGATGATGGATGGAGAGATGATGGATGGATGGATGATGGATGGATGATGGATGGATGATGGATGGATGGATGATGGATGGATGGATGGATGGTGATGGATGATGGATGGATGATGGATGATGGATGGATGATGGATGGATGATGGATGGATGGATGGATGATGGATGGATGATGGATGGATGATGGATGGATAATGGATGGATGATGGATGGATGGATGATGGATGGATGATGGATGGATGGATGATGGATGGATGATGGATGATGGACGGATGATGGATGGACGGATGATGGATGGATGATGGATGGACGGATGGATGATGGACGGATGGATGATGGACGGATGGATGATGGACGGATGGATGATGGACGGATGGATGATGGACGGATGGATGATGGATGGATGGATGATGGATGGATGGATGATGGATGGATGGATGATGGATGCTCCCTCACACAGGGTGCACAGCGTGGGTAAGCTTGGTTTCAGCCCCTGTGAGGGCTACACTGTGACTCCATGGCCCTGCTACTGTTTTGAGAAGAACAGTTACAGTTTTTATATGTTTGATTCATTATGTTTTGTTGTTCTTTCAGGGGTAGAGCCCAGCCTGAGCAGCTGGTGGGCTCGCAGGGAGGGGAGCAGAGCCGAGCTCCCACTCCCGGCAGCTGCTGAGCAGGAGGCCAGGCCGAGCGTCCCCGGCACACGGCAGGAGCAGGGCAGGGATGCCAGGGCTCCAGAGGGCTCCCTGCTGCCCCCACCCAGCCCTCCCACGGCCCAGGAGGAGCCCTCGGACAGCTCAGCACCACACAGGTACCATCTCCCTGTTTCCTGGGTCAGCTGGGCTGCTCGGTTCCTGAAGCTCTCACCGAGTTCTCTCCCATCCTTGAGTACCTTGGACCTGTGCTGGGCCCTCAGGGCCTTGGGGCACCTCGCTGGGGGCACAGCTGGCAAGTGAAGGATTTGTTGCTAAAGTGCAGATGGTGTTCTCTAAATGTACACAAATCTTACTCCAGTCTCTCTGCGTGGTCAGACTTCCAGGGGTTGTTGAAGTGTCTGAGCGTTTTGTTTGGAAACAACAGAGTGAGAGAGGACGAGAACAGTGCGCTGCAGACACAGGGGCTGTCCTCTGCGGCCGTGTGTCAGCGGCAGGATTCTGTGGCCAGCAGGGTAGAGCAGGCTGTAAATCCATGCCGGCAGGATTTTCAGCCCCGCAACGCCCTCATGAGACGGGGAAGTGCATCCCTGTGCCGGCAGGGAGATGGTCCCCGGAGGTCACCGCGAGGGCTGCAGGGGGACGTGGCGCAAAGGAAACAGCGCTTCTGCCCCTGGGGAAGAAGCGCTCCTGCAGGAGCAGCCTCTGCTGCCACAGGAGTTCTCTTGTGCCAGGGGCTGGGCTGTTTGCAGTGTTCCAGCCTGCTGCTGCTGCCCACTCCCGGGCTGGAGTGCGGCTTTGGCTGCTGACACCTGGCCAGAAAGTGGGGGCCACCGCAGACACCCCTCTAACTTTATCCTCTGCCATTTGCACGGGGCTGTCACTCACTATGGAAACATCATCTGATTTACATGTAAATAGCTTTCCCCCAGTGCTCCCTTTGTATCCCACCTGTTAATCACAGCAGAGCAGGGGAGAGCAGCGAGTGCCCCTCTCTGCAGTTTAACCTTGTGTTCCCTCCCGGCGAGGCCTCGCTGTGCAGCGCCTGACGAGCGGCTCTTGAGGCCCCTGGAAATTATCCACGAGGTTTGAGCGCCTGCATTGTCCCCGGGGCACGGCCGGGCCCGCGGCACACGGCTCTCCTCCCGCTGTGCCAGGCTGAATGCCTCCGCTTCTCAAGGCCACGCAGGCGGGATCGCCGCCGCTGCGCAGAACGTGCAGCTTTTCATTTACTGTACCTGCAAACCAAAGGGCAGGAACGCGGGAGCAGCCCTTCCCTTGTCGTGCTCACAGCCAGCTGGGCTTCCCAAGGCACCCGGAATGCAGCGTGCACACTCCAGCCTTGCAGAATTAACCGGCCAGAAATCTCCTGGAAAGGCTTGTGAGTGATTCGTGGGTGAATTTCGATTGTAGACACAGAGCACGGGAACGCAGCTTCCTCTGCTCTGTCACCACACGGATTCACGACATCTGATGTCCTTCCAGCCCCTGGGCTTTTCTCTTGCGAAATTCCTGTGTGCTGAAATTCACCACTGGGTTCTGGGTGTTTGTTGCCTAAAGCTGAGATGTCTGTAGCTTGGACTGTGCCACTGCAGCAGGGTCCCTGCGGCATCAGGAGGAAGCACCGACCGTGCACTCGTGGTGAATTATCTGAAATGAGTACAGGGGACGGTGTCGGAAGGAGCAGACACCACGGCTGACTCCAGAGGCAAAACCAGTCCTTGCTGTGTGCCAGGAAGCCACAGGTTTTCATCTTTGGAGCAAATGCCTCTCCTGTCCATCTACTGCAGAGATGCCAGCCTCTGGTTTTTTAAGGAGTTTTGGGTTATTTCCCCGCAGTGGAGTGTTGGCAGCCAGGGAAGGGAGGTGCTGTTGGGAAAGGCGATGGAGCAGAAGGTTTGCGTGCTGTTGCAGGTCACAGCAGGGGCTGCAGCTTCGCTGCCTCGCTTGTGTCCTGCTTTAGGGTTACAGCCAGCCCCACGGGAACAGCCAGGGGTGGGGTTCGGGGCTCCCGAAGGCTCCTGGTGTCCCCTCCCGTGGAGCTGCTGAGCCAAGGGGAAAGGCTCCGTGTCCTCTTACCATTCATTCCCTGCAGCACCCAGCCCTTTCTTCCAGGGCTTAAACCCGGGGGGCGGGAGGCGGGGGGGAGAGGGTCTCTGAGAATTAGCCTGGAGAAAGATGATGACTATTTTAAGGCCTGAGCTGAGGGGGTGGAAAAAGGCAGAGCTTATGCCTGTGCTGCTTCAGCTGCATTGAGGAGGACTTAGCACAGATGGATTGTGCATTACAAAATGTAACACATAATTCAAGCTGTCAGCTTAATCAGACTGTTTCCAGGAAGCAACCTGTAAAAGAGAAGGACCTCTTGTTTGCTGACCTCTGATCCGTAGCCTGCTGCAGATTGTCATACATTTTGTTTTTCTTTATGTTGGTGTCCCTTCCTTCCCCTTCCCTTTTTATTATTGTATCCCTCTCGAGTGGCACCCTGGAAGGACCACCCAGCGGGAGGAAAACAATGGGAAACGAGCCGGCCGCTGGAATACAGGGTTTGTAAGGCTGGGGGAAAAGAGAAAGCACTGTTTAACTGCCTATGTGATCTCCCTGCCATTGTTTTGCTTATTAAATGTCTAGGAAACTCGGCTAAAGACGCAGCGGCCCCCACTTAATTGTTCAGTGTTGCCCAACACTCGGAGGGGAAACAGAGCCCTGGGCGCAGCTCAGCGCGGGCGAGCAAACGCTGCGGCTTTTTGTGCTCAGGGCTTCTCCCTGGAGGCGGCCTAAGCCAGGGTTAACCGTGGAAACACGGCAGCTCCTGCCTGGCGGGGCAGAGAAAGAAAGAAAAGTCTCTTTGGGCCCAGCTGCGGTGTTCATTGCCGGCCGGGACCTGAATAGCCATTTACACCTCTGGCCCGGGATTAGCCCGCCGCATTGTTTCAGTGCTTAAGTCCTCATTTGCATCATTATGGAGGTGCAGCCTCATCAAAACCCCTCTGAGGTCCCGGGGCTGTCCCCACACCTGTAGGTGGCCCCTGGCGGGTTTGTTTGGCTGCGGAGGTGAAGGAATTAAAGCTCCGGGCGCAGTTTCCGTGCGGCGGCCCGGCCCGGCCCGGCCTGGGCTCTGGATGGTTTGTGTTGCTCCTGCGCTTTGTCCTTCCCCCGCTCCGGACAGAGCTGGGCACGGCGCTGCTGCCGTGTGCTGTGGAGAGCTCACAGCAGGCTGCTTGTTCTCCCGAGGCTGCGATGGGAACGCTCTGGCAGCCTGTCTGACTGTCTGTCTGTCTGTCCATGCACAGCCCCGAGCTCTCGTGGGAACGCTCTGGCACCCTGTCTGTCTGTCTGTCCATGCACAGCCCCGAGCTCCCATGGGAACGCTCTGGCACCCTGTCTGTCTGTCTGTCTGTCCATGCACAGCCCCGAGCTCCCGTGGGAACGCTCTGTCACCCTGTCTGACTGTCTGTCTGTCTGTCTGTCTGTCTGTCCATCCGCAGCCCCGAGCTCCCACAGCTCTGCCGTGTGATGGGAACGCTCTGGCAGCCTGTCTGTCTGTCTGTCTGTCTGTCTGTCTGTCCGTGCACAGCCCCGAGCTCCCGTGGGAACGCTCTGGCAGCCTGTCTGTCTGACTGTCTGTCTGTCTGTCTGTCCATGCACAGCCCCGAGCTCCCATGGGAACGCTCTGGCAGCCTGTCTGTCTGTCTGTCCGTCTGTCCATGCACAGCCCCGAGCTCCCGTGGGAACGCTCTGGCACCCTGACTGTCTGTCTGTCTGTCTGTCTGTCCGTGCACAGCCCCGAGCTCCCGCGGCTCTGCCGAGCGATGGGAACGCTCTGGCAGCCTGTCTGTCTGTCTGTCTGTCTGTCCATGCACAGCCCCGAGCTCCCATGGGAACGCTCTGTCACCCTGTCTGTCTGTCTGTCTGTCTGTCCATGCACAGCCCTGAGCTCCCGCGGCTCTGCCGTATGATGGGAACGCTCTGGCAGCCTGTCTGTCTGTCTGTCTGTCTGTCTGTCCGTGCACAGCCCCGAGCTCCCATGGGAACGCTCTGTCACCCTGTCTGTCTGTCTGTCTGTCTGTCCATGCACAGCCCTGAGCTCCCGCGGCTCTGCCGTATGATGGGAACGCTCTGGCAGCCTGTCTGTCTGTCTGTCTGTCTGTCCGTGCACAGCCCCGAGCTCCCGTGGGAACGCTCTGGCACCCTGACTGTCTGTCTGTCTGTCCATGCACAGCCCCGAGCTCCCGCAGCTCTGCCATGTGATGGGAACGCTCTGTCACCCTGTCTGTCTGTCTGTCCATGCACAGCCCCAAGCTCCCGCGGCTCTGCCATGTGATGGGAACGCTCTGTCACCCTGTCTGTCTGTCTGTCCATGCACAGCCCCGAGCTCTCGTGGGAACGCTCTGGCACCCTGACTGTCTGTCTGTCTGTCTGTCCATGCACAGCCCCGAGCTCCCACAGCTCTGCCGTGTGATGGGAACGCTCTGGCAGCCTATCTGTCTGTCTGTCTGTCTGTCTGTCCATGCACAGCCCCGAGCTCTCGTGGGAACGCTCTGGCAGCCTGTCTGTCTGTCTGTCTGTCTGTCTGTCCATGCACAGCCCCGAGCTCCCGCGGCTCTGCCATGTGATGGGAATGCTCTGTCACCCTGTCTGTCTGTCTGTCCATCCGCAGCCCTGAGCTCCCACAGCTCTGCCGTGTGATGGGAACGCTCTGTCACCCTGACTGTCTGTCTGTCTGTCTGTCTGTCCATCCGCAGCCCCGAGCTCCTGCGGCTCTGCCGAGCGATGGGAACGCTCTGTCACCCTGACTGTCTGTCTGTCTGTCCATCCGCAGCCCCGAGCTCCCGCGGCTCTGCCGAGCGCTGCAGCTCCTGGAGCGGCTGGTGGAGAGGACGAGCCCCCGGCACCGGGCGCTGTACCAGGGCCAGCCCTCGGGGACAGCGGAGCCGCCCAGGTGAGTGACAAACGGCCCGTGCCAGAGAAACACGGTCAGCGGAGCAAAGGGAATGCCCAGGACTCGGCTGTTGCCAAATGCAGTGGCAGAGAGCCCTGGCTGTCCTTCCTCAGCCTCGTACACACCTGGGAACTGTCGGTAACGTCACTGACAGCGGCACACAGCCTCCACAGACTGCGGCTCTCGCATCCCTGGGTGATGGGGGACTCCTCGGGAGCCAGGGAGAGAGGGTTCCCAAAGAGGGGGAGAGGGTTCCCAAAGAGGGAGAGAGGGTTCCCAATGAGGGAGAGAGGGTTCCCAAAGAGGGGGAGAGGGTTCCCAAAGAGGGAGAGAGGGTTCCCAATGAGGGAGAGAGGGTTCCCAATGAGGGAGAGAGGGTTCCCAAAGAGGGGGAGAGGGTTCCCAAAGAGGGAGAGAGGGTTCCCAATGAGGGAGAGAGGGTTCCCAAAGAGGGAGAGGGTTCCCAATGAGGGAGAGAGGGTTCCCAAAGAGGGAGAGAGGGTTCCCAATGAGGGAGAGAGGGTTCCCAAAGAGGGAGAGAGGGTTCCCAATGAGGGAGAGAGGGTTCCCAAAGAGGGAGAGAGGGTTCCCAAAGAGGGAGAGAGGGTTCCCAATGAGGGAGAGAGGGTTCCCAAAGAGGGAGAGAGGGTTCCCAATGAGGGAGAGAGGGTTCCCAAAGAGGGAGAGAGGGTTCCCAATGAGAGAGAGAGGGTTCCCAGTGAGGGAGAGAGGGTTCCCAATGAGGGAGAGAGGGTTCCCAAAGAGGGAGAGAGGGTTCCCAAAGAGGGAGAGAGGGTTCCCAAAGAGGGAGAGAGGGTTCCCAAAGAGGGAGAGAGGGTTCCCAAAGAGGGAGAGAGGGTTCCCAAACAGGTCTGACCCTCCAGCCTGCCACTGGAGGGGACGTGCTCAGCTTCCCTCTCGCTGGGAGGCTGTGCCTGGCACGTTCCAAGTGGCGAGTGTGACCTCCCTGTGGTGTCCCACGTGTGTCACCGTGATGTTTGTCTGTCCCTGGCTGTGCCATCCCCGGGCTGGCTGTGCTCACGGGGCTGTCCCATCCCCGGGCTGGCTGTGCTCACGGGGCTGTGCCATCCCCGGGCTGGCTGTGCTCACGGGGCTGTCCCATCCCCGGGCTGGCTGTGCTCACGGGGCTGTCCCATCCCCGGGCTGGCTCTATTCATGGGGCTGTCCCCCCTGTTTGTGTTGCAGTGCTGGGGCCGGGGGGCCGGCTCAGGATGACCCGGAGGCGATGGAGGCCGTGGTGCTGCGGCAGCTCCGGGCCGTGGCTCGGCACACGCGGAGCGGGAGCGTCCCAGCGGAGAGCGGCGGCGCAGGGCAGGAGGAGCACACCAGGTACGGGGACACAGAAGCCGCTGGGGCTGAGGCACAGCCCTGTCTCTGGCTGGGTCCCTGCTGCCCCTCCGGTGCGAGGCAGACGGAGCCGTCGGAGCCTCGTGGCAGCGGGAGCGTTCCCTCCCGTTCCCCAGTGCTGGCTCCCGCTGCACAGGGCAGCCCCCGGCTCCAGCTCATCCAGACCACAGGGTCTCCCACTGTCTGGCAGGCAGGGAACTGCAGGAGCTACAGACACCTCTCAGCCACTCATTCCCGTCCCAGGATCTGAAAGTGAGGACGGGAAATGTAATTTTGAGAAGGAAATTATTCCGTGTGAGACAGAAGATGCATGTGGCCTTTAAAAACAACACAGTGCAGTTATTCAAAACGGGCTTTTTTTTTCCCGTGCATATGCCACAAGGACAAGTGAGAATTACTTTTTTTTTTTTTTTCCTTCAGGTCTCTTTAACCCAGGAATGAAAACAATTTCCATTCTGTCTTGCTTAGCTCCTGTCTAGACCTCCCTCCCCGTCGCAGGCTCCGCAGCGCTCAAGTGCTGGCAGGATCGGGGCACTTGTGAGCGCTGCAGAAGGGTCTCTCTGCAGTGCCTGCCTCTCCTGCGAGGCTGATACGCCTGCGGGCACCCACAGCTCCTTGTGTCTCCTGAATGGTTTCTTAGGGACAAACACTCGTGGAGTTAATTGGAATTCACTCCTCTGAAACTTCACTGGAGCAACAGGAAAAACAAACAGCTTCGGCAAACAAAAGGGTTGCAGGATTGAGATTTTCTACATCGAAAGACACCTTGCTGGTTTTTTTTTTTCATCTTTTCCCTTTTTATTCTTTCTGGGGAAAAGACAAGCCTGGGGCAGTGGGTGCCCAGCTGTGCCCCAGGGAGTGAGCGTGACCACCGTGCTGAGATCAGGGCTGGGTCTTTGGATCCTGAGCCTCAGGACAGGGCAGGCATCGTGGTGGTGGTGGTGGTGATGATGGTGGTGGTGGTGGTGATGATGGTGATGGTGATGATGGTCACCCCTGCCCACCTTGCAGAACTCACAAGGGGCTTCCTACATTTTCCACTTGGAACATTTTTAGGAGCCAGAGTGGGAATGAAGGCCCAGATGGGTGGTGGCTTTTCCCAGCACGTGTGGGTGGATGTCCCACTGAGGGTGCCGGTTGGTTTGTTCCTCAGGGACACGGAGGCGCTGCGGGCTCTCCTCAGCCGCCATGGCTCGTTCCTGAAGCAGCACCAGGTTCAGCTCCCGGAGGCGGTGGCGGAGATGTTTGAGCAGCTGCTGGCTTCGGGAGAGGAGGAGCAGGATGGCCAGGTGGGCACTGACACTGTGGGTAAAGCGGGGCCACCAGAGCTTCCTCTGCCCTCCTGCAGCTGTGCCCTGTGCCCTGGGTGCGGCTTTCAGGGCAAGGACACGGGGCAGGCTGTGCTTAACCAGCCCTGGGGTGTCAGGGAGATGTGTCCAGTGCTTCATCCCACAGGAAAAGGGGCTTGGTAAGGTCCCCACCCTTCATGCCAGTCAGTCAAGCTCACCCCTTTGCTCTGGTGCAAGCCACCACGAGGCTTCTGCGTCTTTCTCTGTGACTTTTTTATTGTGAATGCTGCATTTTGACTTTTTGTGAAGCAGAGTGAGGTTTGGTGCTGAACACACAGAGCATTTTATAAATGGTAGCACACTCATGGTTTTTCTAAGTTAATGTGGAAGGCTGTAGCCAACTGTTTAAATAAAGCAACAGAAATGGCTGTGAGTGCCTCTTGCTGTGCTGTTAAACAATTGATTTGCCAATCTGTGAGAGTTAGGGCAGAAGAAGGAGTCGATTTGACAGACTCAAGTCCGTATTTCTGTCCCAAAACCAGCCCCAGAGGAACACCCTAGAAGTCAGGTAATGGAACATCTAACAGAAACACCCTGGAAGCAGATTACCCTGGGAGTGTCCATTAGCCTGAATGTGTGGGTTGGAAAAGGCTGGAGGATAATGGAGCTGTGTCTGTTTGTGTTTTGAATGCTCAGGCTGTGCCGGTGCTGAGAGAGGCCCTTCCAGGAGAGCGTGGGGATGGGTCGCCTGTCCAGAGTGACGAATCCTCTCTCAGCCTGCCAGCGATCCCCACCAACGGCGGGGAAGGAAAGCAGGGGGAGCTGGCACGGAGAGAACCAGGTAAGGGGTGTTCCAGCTCTGGCTGCCACTCCAGGTTCCTGCTCTGGACACAGGGGAGTTCTGTCCAAACCCTCAGGGTTCTGGCAGATCAGTGTACGTTTGTGATGGATTTGGGGGCTTTTCCTAAATATCTCAGTAGTGCATGTGATTCTGGCTACCTCCCAAACCAAGTGATGCCTGAGGTGGTGGGTTTTTCTGCAGGAGAGGAAAGGCCAAGCCCTGTGGCCACTATAGAACAGATCAGTGGGTTCTGTGGGCACCTTTAATAAACATCTCCCATTTAGGAACTGGGGGATGCAATCGCCGCCTCTTGTGGCAAAGCCAGAGCTCAGAAGGAATTGCCAAAATGAAAGGGTTCACGTGGGGCCATTTCCCAGCTCGGGAGGTGCCGGTGTCGGGGAGAGCCCAGCTGGTTCCTGCAGACAAGGGGGGGATGTTGCAGTGGTGGCAGCTCGCTCGCTGTGCTCCTGGAGCACCCCTTGCCTCGCAGGCAATTAGGCTGCTGTGCTCCATGGCAAATGCAAACAGGCTGCTCCAGGCGCCCAAACGCTCGCCACTCTTACGAGCAGAGGTGAGCAGACTTTGATTTAAGCTAATTTCCTGCAGCAGGTCTGGCACACGCCGCCGCTGCCGGGTTGTTTGTTTCCCAGATCCAGCGGGTCTTCAGTTCCTCAGGACATTCGGCTGGCTCGTCCTTCTGTGAGGAAGCTACAGAGAGCCAGGGTGGCAAGTTCCCAGTGGGCGCCGCTTTTAAGAGCGGTAATGGATAGTTTAGATCAATAAACAAGAGATAACAAAAGTGGGAAATTAAAGGGAGTAGGGCTTAAAAGCAAGCAGAGCGGTCTGCTGGCTGCGGCTTTGAAATGGTTTCATTATGGCGCGCTCACGTCCGCGAGTCACAGGCTGGGGTGAAGATGAGAGCGGGCAGGAGAGTGTGGTGGCACAGATTCTGTTCCGGGGGGAAGGGGCGGCTGCACGCTGACCTCGGGCCCAGCACCCATTCCCCCGGGCTGTGCTTCACGGGGAGCAAACCCAGCCGCTGCCCCCGGGGCGGATCGAAGGTGGTGTCACAGAGCCCAGCTGGGCACAAAGGAGGCTGGGGAGCAGCCACCGCTCCCATTCCGTGCCATGGTCCCACGTTTGTGCCCTGGGGATAGCCTCACCAGGCCTGCCAGGCACGATCCGGTCGTTCTGCGGCCAGCTCCAGAGGGTGCTGCCTCGGCTCTCTGTCACTAATGGACTGGGGAGCGCTAGATCAGCCTGGGGCAGATCCCAGCCGGGCAGGAGCCCCCTCTGTGCCTCCTGGGAGCAGTGGCTCCCTCCGGGCAGTGCCATCACTGACACTTGCTGGCCTCTCCTGGCTCTCAGGTCCAAGTGCTGACACCTCCTGTGCGTACAAATGCCAAGAGGCTCCTCAGCCAAACCCAGCGACTCCGGTTCCAGCCCATTGCCAGGGAGCTGTCTCTGCTGTTCCTCTGTCTCCAGGAGTGAGGCTTCTCACACCTCACTTGAAAGCCAAGCTGCTCCTTTCAGGCACGATTCATCTTCAGCCCGTGATCTTCTGCAGGCTCCTTGTTGCCCTCCCCTCCTCTCCCTGCCAGGCAGCTGCTCTGCTCCCTTTTATCATCGCCATTTGCTGTGGCCCCGGGGCTCTGGAGTCATTACGGGCCCCAAATAGAACCCACATCTCTTGTGTGTTGGCTTTTGGGCTCACACACCTTGTTTTCAGGGGTTTAGATGAATTGAAATTTGACGGCCATCTGTACATGACTATTTTGCTGTATGACTTTTACTGAGCTTAAAGGATACAAATCTGGGCTGTTTTGGTTTTTTTATTTCAGTTGTTACCGCATTTTTGAAGTGTTGGTTTGAAACACCAGGAGGCTTCTGGGGCTTTGGGGATTGATGGACTTCACCGTGAGAGCCCTGTGGATGCAGTCTTTAGGATGGCACTTTGGGAATGCTTCTGGAGTTTTGGTTAATTTTTCTTATTTTACATAAAAAAGAGAACCAAGACATCGATTTCCTCGAGTATCTGGGAATATTCCAGAAGTATTTGCGTTGGTTCTTTAATGCCTCTCATCCTTTAAAGGGATGGCCCTGTGGCACCAGGTTATGTGAGGATACTGAGGGAGAGCACGGCTCCTCCTCAGCTCCTCCCTGGCTGCTTTGCTTTTTATCGGGGAAGGCGCGTCAAAGAAATTGTTCGGCTCTTCGGCTGTTCCTGAGGTAGGCGAATAATACGAGATTAAGAAGGATAAAACCCATTATTTCTTGTTTGCTGGATGACTGTTTAAGAGTCTCATTTATGAGTAGGAAATTGCTGATTTTATTGAAGGGGCAGGTTTGTTAAATCTTTAACAAAACCAGATTCTCTCTCTCCCCTTCACGTGTCTTTGATTTGAGCAGGCGTTAAGGCCGTAGAGGATTTGAATAAAAATGGTGTAGCTGCTCCACTCCTTGGGCTCTGCTTTACGGAGCTGGGGGATGTCACCCCCAGCTGCTCTCCAGGTCTAAAATCTCCTGTAGGAGTAGGGAGGAAAAGCCCCATTATGAAATCAAAATCAGCCCTTCTTTGTGTGTTATTTGGGAACACGAAGGAGCACAAGCTGGATTCAGGCCACCTGGAACAAGCCAACAATCCTGCCACCTCTTTTCCCACAGCCACGTGTCCCTCCCTCCCCTGAGGCCCTCCTGGAGGATTCCGAGGTGCTGCTCGCAGTGCACCAATCAAGGCATTTCATGAGTCTCACTCAGATGTGTTTGATATTTTTTGATATTTTATATTTTGATATTTTGCCGTGTTTGATATGGTGTGACGCGTCTGGGACGGAGGAGGTTCCTCGGGCCAGCGCCAGGCTGGACACTGCGCTCCGGTCAGAGTGGATGATGCCATCCAGCAGCTCGTGTTGGGCACTTGAGCTCCTGAGGGACCTCGCAGGGAGGATTCCTGGAGTTGTGAATTCTGGGTGGAGATTCTTCACCCTTCTTTAGGCAGAGGCAGCAGCAGCTTTGAGCGCTGCTTTTGGGAGAGGCAATGCCATGAGCTGGGATACATCGTGGGAAAGGGGGGGTAATTATTTTTTTTTTACCCCCTTTCTCTTTTTCCCCTCTCATTCTTGATTTCCCTCTCCTCTTGGGCAGGCTCTGGCAGCTGTTTGCTGGAAGTGTGAGAGCGAGCAGGATTTTTGCTGCTGCAGTCCGAGTGCAGAAGGGACTGGGAATGTGCACAGCCAGTTAGGAAGTGCAGAATCCAGTGTGGACAGAAATACTGAACTGTCCTGGCTTGGGACAGTGCTGACAGCAGGGCTTGGTTATGGTTTCAGAGCTGTAGATAAAAACATACATATAAAAATATATATATATATATATATATATATATATATATATATATATATATATATATATATGTGTGAAGCAGCCTTTTAAAGTGGGGTTTGTGCTTGAGCATCGTCTGCTTTGGAAATGAATACAAAGATGAGCAATTGTCTGACTCCAGTGAATGAATCCATTTGCCTCTTCTTTTTTTTTTTTTTTTTAAATCAATCTTTGCAGAATAGAAATGAGATCCACAGAGCAAGGGGAAAGAGGAGAAAGGAAAGTGGGGATAAAAGGTTTTGAAATAGTTGGGTGTTTGGCTGTTTAAGTCATAAAAATCTCAAGATAGGTGTTTAATTCGATTTCTATAGCATTTATTAATTTTTGTCTAATTCAAGAGAATGGTTGAAAACACAGAGGTATCAAGTAATACTGACAGAACTGTAACATTCCAAAATAATCTACATTTAAGGGGAAGGAGAACAAAAATAACCTTTCTGCTTAACGCAATTGGCAGCTTGTGAAGTTGAGAGCCCCTGTTTTTCCTGCACAGGTGGGGATCGCGGCCACGCCAGGCCCGAAGGAAGCGACAGCCTGGGACGCTCGGACAGCAGCTCCTCGCTGGATGGAAGCGCTCCTCCCTTCTCCAGGTGAGGCTGTGACACTGGGAACGGTTCCATGAGGCAGGAAAGGGCTGAAGCTCCCCTGATTTACTTCTGTGCTCGGACCGGGGTTAAGGTTGCTGTTTCTATAATCGAGCACTGCAGCTTCTGAACTCATACCTCAGGATATCAGTTCCTCCCTGCTTTTAATCCTCCTGCTCCACGGGCTGCTGTGGGTGAGGCCAGTTCTGATTCTGCAATTGCACAGAATTTCTATCATTTGAGCACATTAAATAGGAGCTGTAACCCAGCATCGATGACTGGCGTCCCTGCTGCTGTGGGGGATTAAATCTTACCATCTTGGGTCAAATGGTTTTCTCTTTTCATATTTTCTGGAACTTTGAGAATGGTGAGCCAAGTTATCCTGCCTTGTGCTGTGAGATGCAGGGGTGTTCCTGTAGATGAGTTTTTGAACTGGTACATTTTAGCTCTTCCCTGAAGCCTGGGACAGCTGGAAGACCAGGGACAGGGCCCTGAGGACTTACTTACAGGATCACTGTGGCTGAATAAAATGTGTAATTTAAAATTACCTGTTTTTTATTTAAAATAAAAACTGTCCTAGCTAAACGCTGCTGGTCGTGGCCACAGCCACTTCTGCCTCGGTTAGGTGCTGTGCATTTTTTTTTTTTTTCCCTTATTTTTTCTTTTTCTCCAATTTCAATTTGTAATGGACTTGAAATAATTCCCTGTGGTCTGTAATTGCAGGCCTGTGTCTCGGTGCTCAGCAGCTTTGTGCAGGGGCACGCGGTGATGCTGCTTTAAAAAGCCACGGTGCTCAATGTGTGAGTCTGTGCAGGGGTTGGTTTTTGTGAGCGGCCGGCGGCCACGGCGGGGTTCGGGAGCAGCGGGCCTGGGCTGGCCGGAGCGCGGCGCGGCGAGGAGGAAGAGGCAGAGCTGTTTGCGGCAGCTCTGCTCCCGGCAGCCACTCCTCGGGCTTTATTGCTTTCACAAGTGGTCTCAAACCCACTACTTGAGAATAAACATCCCTGCGAGCTCGGCCGTGGCACTTTATAAATTCTCCTTTGCCGCGTTTTGTCACTGAGCTGATGAGTGACCTCGGCGCGGACCCCGCCGGACCGGAATAAAAACCGTGGCTCCTCTGATGTCCCCCAGACAATAATTATCATGTGCCAGTTAAGCCCAAACTACAGCTGAGGGATTTTACTTTAAAGCGGAGGCTCGGGCGCAAAAATGCATTTATAGCTCTTTGTCTGGCACCTCATTATGTGTGGGCCTGATTCATTAAGTAATTGGTTTGCAGTTGTTTACATGAGTATTAAGGCTTTCTATTCAGCAGCCTTTGAGATACACATTGTGCAAATGTTGCATGTTATGAATGCGGAATGAGGGGCCGGGGCCCGGCCCTATTGGCTAAACACTGCGCGCTGTTGAAAAGCAAGAGAAAGAGATTGGGTGCTGCTTTGCATAGCAATGACTTTCTTAATAAGCTTTACAGATTGATACACACAAGCTATAAAAGATGCAAAGAGATACTCTTAGCACATTTATCCATGCTCGTTTCACTATTATGGGCCTGGAGAAGGGAAGAATTGAGGGCTTTCATACTCGGGTTTTCAGTGCGTGTCTTCAGTGCATGAGACTTAATAGAATCCGATGTTTATTGTATTATAAATCATGGGGAAGTAGGCAGATCTGCAACAGTTTATTATTAAAGATTCTTTCAATGTAAATCTTTTTCTGCCATTGTATTTCCTACAGCAAAATCATTTTGTGGTTGAGTGGGGATGAAAGGCATAATGTACGACGGAGTGAGTCTTAATAGGAAGCTGCTCTCCGAGTAAAGACCACTTGTTCCCTTTTGTTTGGCGGTGCATGCCAGAGCTTCCTCTTCTCCCGCAAACGCCGCCTGCTCTACCTCCAGCAAGAAAAGCGCTTTTCCCCGGCTCCTTGGCTTTCCCGGGGGAATATTCCCGTGCAGGGAGGCGCACCTTTGGGTGGGGTGGCAGGGTGCTGCGGCAGGCGGGAGCGCCTTAAGCCACACGGTCCTGGGGGGTGGAGGGGAGGTATCAGAAGTCAGGGCTGAGGCTGCCGGCGAGCGCAGGCGGGTGGGCAGCGATGTGTGTGGCATTCCGGGGGGCTGTAGCGATGGATGCAGCCAGTGGAGGTCACTCGCTTTCTGGGAATCCCCCATTTCGGATGCAGGCGTTTTATTTTTCTTTGACTTGTTTGCGCCGTCTCGTTTCCAAATAATCTGCAGATTAAAGGTGCGTTATCAGCTGAGAACCAAAGCCCGCTTCGGATTTGTCAGGACACCAAGACGGTGTAAAGTATTTTAAACTTTAATTAATCCTCTGGAAGGACTCCGGGGGGGGTCTCTAAAGGCTGCCTTTCAGCCCTGTTGCCCGACACAGCTGTAGCGACATGCAAATAGAAGTTGGCAGAGTCGAATTCATCTCTTAATCGTCCCCGGGCCCGCTGGCTTTGGCCATCGGGGGGCACTCGGGCTCTGCGCGTCCCCCACTCCCCCTTCCCGAGCCGACGCCAAAATCTCCGCTGTGCTCCGAGGAGACAGCGCGGGGCTCTGGGGCTGGCAGTGCCCAGGACACGCACCAACGCGTTTCCCGTGGAAATCCGGGAAAAGGCCGCGGTGGCGTCGGTCCGGATTCCTGGGGGTGCACCCAGGAACAAGGCAGGGTCCGGCGGTTTTACCCCCCCGATGCGCCCCCGGTCCTCAGATGGCTTCGGTGAGAAGCTGGCCGAGAATTCCAGGAGGGTTCTGTGCCGCTCCAGCTGTTTGTGTGAGCTTTGTTCCCTTTGCCTGCGCGCCCAGCTGCGGCAGAAGCAGCGCTGTTGGGGCGGCGGTGCCCCGCCAGGTTTGTGGGGAGAGGCACCGACATCTGCCGGCCCGGCAGACAGGGAACAGTGGATTTTTTGGCACTGCCCCTGCTCTCCTGCGCGGCTTCCTCGCAGCGCTGTGATGCATCTTTGTGTCACTGGGGGTTCTTTTCTCCAGCGTGGTGAATCCAAACAGAGAGCGGTCTTAGGCGCAGCTCGATGGAAATCTTTGTGTCCCAAAATAAGGGTTGTGCTACTCGCAGCGTGATTACTGAAATTCAGTGTTATTACTCCAGCTCTGGCATGAATGGACTTTTGAGCTTATACTGCCTATGTGACGCTGTCCAGAATATGTACTGTAGGTACTCGGTTTTCCAGGGTGGGAAAATCCCTTGGCATTTAGGATTTTCCAGCTTTTCTGGGTGTCTTTTTTGCTTGACACTAAAATGTAGAAGTTCAACAGGTGCTTTAGCAAGAAGACCCTCAGGCCACAGTAAACGTTTCCCGCTGTTTTCCAGCAAGCTCCCTTGATTAACTTGGCTCTTGTTGTCCCGGTATTTTCCTCTTAATATTAATTTTCTTTATAGGGGAAAGAATATTTCCTTGGAGCTTTTTCGTTCCTTACTCTTGCAGCATCTTCAATACAAAAAGCCCGTTTCATCAGAGAAACGGAGAGATTAAAAGGCTCTTTGAAGTGAAACCGGTTTGGGTTTTGCCTTTGTCAGAGCCTGGGTTCACTTTGGAATTATTTTAGGGAAGAAGCAAACGCGTAAATGGATATCGGAGGGTCACGATGGGGGATTAGTGGAGGCTCTGGAACCGGCCTGGCTCCATTTGTAGCCCGAAAATGTCTCGGCGGAGGTCTGTGCCCATTGTGTGCCGGGTGAGCGCAGCTGCTGCACGACACCGCGGCGCCGCCGCATCTCCCAGCTCGGCACAGCTCGCCCCAAAGTTCAGTCCCTGCAGCACTGCCCAGGCTTGGGCCGGGGGAGCTGCAGGTCCCCCTTTCCCATGTCCCTGCTCCATTTTCCACATCTGCCTGGCATTTCCCTGTGCTCACAGCTCTCCGAGCCTTTGCTGCCAGCCTGCCCCCGTCTCCCTCCTCTGGGGACGGCTGGGCTTGAGTGAACCCCATTCCACACCCAGTGGGTTAGACGGTGTAGGAAGATGAATCCCGGGGAATGGGTGGTGTTTGAAAGAGCACAAACATCCCTGCTCTCCTGCCAGCTTTCACCTTTCTCATCGTGGGAAGGTGGGGTGGCAGTGGGGAGGTCTCCAGATGTTCCTGCAGCCATGGTGGTCCTTTCTGTATGGATCCTTCAGCTGGATCTGGAGGACCAAGCCCTGGAGCTGAGGGCACTCCTCAGCACCGGTGTGATCCTCAGCACCAGACCCAAGGCTGGTGATTGTTGTGGGGTTGAACCACGGAGGGAAGTGGGACAGAACCGACAGACTCAGCTGTCAAATGGCTTTTGTGAGAAGCCAGCTGCAAACCCCAGGAGCCCCACGCTCCCCACCCAGCAGCAGGCCGGGATGTGGCCGAGGGGAAGCGGTGGCTGCTGCCCCCGATCTCCTCCTCAGCTACTTGAAATGGTTCCTGTGCCGGCATCTGCAGGAGGAACCTCAGCAGCTGCAGCTCAGCGGTCTCCTGCTCCACACCCCGGGGAAAACAGTGCAGCCCCTTGAGCACGTTTTTGTGGGCTGAGCCTGGGGTGCCTGGAGCACCTCCTGGGAAGGGCTGAGGACCAGGAGATGTGGCCAAAGGGAGCAGGAGATTGGGGTGTTCGGCAGGACCAGCCCAGAGGCTCCGGCTTCAAATCCTCTCTGGGTATCCTGTCAAGTGAAAGCCTTTGAAGAAATGAGAGCATGAGGCAGTGTGGAGTTTTGCTTGGAATAAAAGGGAAAGGCAGTGGGATGGTGCACTAAAGGAATGTTGGAGGCACCTTTGAAGCCCAACAGTTTTAAAGTTTTTTACTGAATAAGGTAACGATGAGTTGCACCAGCATTAGTACTCTGCTAGAGCTGTCACTTGGTAGTGGCATTCCTGCCTTGGATTGGCACCTGGGTGGAACCTGGGCTGTGTTTAATATTCTCTGGGAATTTCTGTCCGCAAAGCGGGAGCTTTTGGAGAGGAAACGGGATTTAAACAGTGGGAGCTTTCTCTGGGTTAAAAGGAAGAGTGGCTGCAATGTGTGAAACTTTACACATGGCTTTCCAGCTGCAATCCCAAATTCTGACTGAATACCGAGGGTAACGCAAGCAAGGAACCATCCCTGCTTTTTTTTGGTCTCCTTCACAAATGCCTCCGCAATTGTGGAATACTTGCAGCTCCCCACTTTAAGCACTTGTGTATGGGCTGCCACGTTTTTAAACGAAACACAGCAAACCACAGACATTTCAGAGAGTCACTGTTGTGACTGAGGCCACAGCTTCAAACTGCACCTTGACATTGGCTTATATTTCACTGGTTGGCCCAGTGATGTCCCCAAATATCTCCTATTTGATCTTCCTTGTTAAAATCAGCTGAAGCTTTATTTTTGGAGCTTCTTGCAGGACTGCTGCTGTAACAGTTAATTCTCCCCCGTGTTTGCCCCCGTGTGATTATTCCCCAGCCCCAACACAATGCAGGAGCTGCACACAAAAGATCAAAATGATTCCAGCTTGTTTGAGCGATTCAAAAGGGCCTGTGATGCTCCAGACACAAGAGCAGCCATTTAGCAGAGGAGGCTGGGGCTGCACACACATCAAGGTAGATCAAAGGCAGCAGAGGCTGTGCATTGCCTTGGGGCTGGGGACAGGAGGAGAGCACAGGGAGGAAGTGCAGGGAGCAGCACTGGGGGGGATTTGGTCTTATTTGGATTTTGTCTTTCCCTACTTTGCTCTGAAGGGCGGCAGCAGCTCGGCAGGGCCCTGCTCCTCTGTGCCTCAGCTCAGTGCTGGTGTAAATCAGTGCTGCTACCGGGGAATGGCTCCAGGAACAGCTGGACCAGCGTCCCTCCTGCGCGTGAATTTCCCCACCTTTCAGGTGAAGAAGTCTGTGATTAAACAGTTATTTGAAAAAAAACAAAAAAATAGTTACAGAAGTGACTGGGTTGTTGCTTTTTTAATTGGAGACCTTGTGCTGATTGTTGGAAATGTTTTACAGGACTGAACTGCGGAAGGAAAGAGTAACTGCCATAAAATCCAAAGGTAAGAAACGAATGTTACGCTACCGAAAATTAAAGTCTTTCCAGTTAGATTCATACCACAGAAGCCCTCCCAGAACAACGTTACGAGCTGTATAAAGTACGGAGAAGGGGAAGCATGGAGTTTCCCTGTCCCCTGGGGGAGCCAGCAGGGAGCTGAGGAGGACAGACCCAGGGCAGACAGGAGGAGGAGGAGGTGTTTGTGGGGCGGGTGGTGGGATCTTTGCAGGCTTTATTCAAACACCAGTGAACAGCAGGTGGAGGGAACCTGAAGGAGAAAGAGAAACCTGCGGCTTCCTTGGTCTTCCCGGTGCCCTGGGAGGTGGGTGGCTGCAGCTGGATGGTTTTGTCTGTGGCCAGGCTGGTTTTGTTGTGAATTGGTGTCTGGGCCCTGCGTGTTTTCGCTGCCCGCACATTCCGGTTCCCCCGTTCCCCCTGCCAGGGCTGCCTGGAGCCCTGCTGCGGGCGCTGGCAGTGCGGAACGGCCCGCTTTCAGAGGTGTGCCATTGAACCGAGCTACTGGTGCCATCAAGGACGGCTGCTTTGGTGGCACTTGAAAGGCTCCAGCGTCCCCGGCCCCTTTTCTGTCTCGGAGCCGTTCAGCATGGGAGCGAGCGCGGGGCCGGCTCTGATGTTCCCAGCAGAGCGCAGCCCCGCGGCCCAGGGGGCCGGGGATGGAGGATGAAAGGTGCAGCTGCTGCATTTGTAGATAAGGTGTTCGTGGAGCTGGTGCCGTCAGAGGCACCAAAGTGCCTCAAACACGAGCCACGGTGTCTGTGTGAGCGTGACAGCCTTCCTCCTCCCGCTGGCTGAGCCCTGGGCCTCTGGGTTTGGTGGGAACAGAGAGCACGGCTCTGTCAGCCACCGTGGCCCTGACTTCATGTGCTACGCTTCCCGCCCTGTCCTATCCGTGGGTCAAAAGAATTCACGTCTCCAGAAATCTCTCAGCTCTCTGAGCTGCCGTGGGGTCCCGCTGCTGTCGGTGAAAGGGTTTGCTGATTCCCAGAGCCTGAGGTTGAAGCCATGTGCTCCACCGAGATCAGGCCTGCCCGGCTCTGATCTGGTCTCAAAGCGCTGATTTTTCACTTGTGACATCATTGCCGTTTTTGTGCCAACTCGGTGATGTCATGGCCCGCTGGTGACTTCAGCGCGGGGTCAAGTAGTGGGGAGAAAGGGGAAGAGAAGAGACAAAGCTGTGATTCAGGCAGCAGCTGGTCAAGTAAATTGCTTGGAGTGGAAATGTTCTGCCCGGCTACCTTGCGGCACAATGGAGTGGGAGCGCTGAATGAGGCCGCTGTCCGGCACAGCCGCTCCGCTGCCGGACACCGCGCCGGACACGCGCACCTGGGGCTGCGGCTCCCAACTCCCAGCCCTCGGGACGGGTCCCCTGCTGACTGCTGTGACAAACAGCACGGCCACGGGAAAGGCGTTACACCTCCGCTCTCTGTCTCCTCACCCGCAGCGTTCTGGGGCGAATCTGACGACAGCAGCTCCGAGCTCGAGGCTGCTCTGCGCCCACAGACCCACGGCGCGGATTCAGACGACTTCGATGACTTCTATGACTGAGGTTCTCCCACCGGCTTCTGGGAGGGAAGGAACAAACTGTATTTTCTTTCGCACAGTGAGTGTGCCGCGGGCCGAAGCGCTGCTCGTCACTTTATTGGCAAAGAAAATTTAGATAGCAAATAAACATAAAGAGTCCCATCCATTGTCTGTGTGCTCGCTCTGCCCTGCAGTGTTTTCCTGCTCTGACAGGGAGGCTGCTGTGTGACAGTCCCCTCCCGAGGCTCAGGATGTCCCAGCACTGGGACTCCAGCGCTAGACGGGCTTTGGGAAGAAGCAGACAAGCATTGTGGGTATGCAGACAGGCACTGCTGGGGCAGGCTGGCATGTTTGATCTTTATCTTCTTCTGCAGCAGATCAAGAAGAAGAAATGCATAAAACGTCCATTTGTAATTCAGCACATTTTGGAACAGAGCAGCATTTACATGTGGTGAGCCCCAGTGCTTTCCCGCTTTTCCTTGCTTTGTGAAATCTGTGCTGGCATTGCTGTGTGGACATCAAGTAATTGGATGACTCCAGGAGCTTCATGCATTTTTAATTTTCTTCTTTTCATTCCTTTTATCTAAAATTAAGTTCGTTAAAGATGAGATTTTCTTTGGGAGGGAGAAACCAGGGGACACGTTAAAGCTGTTCATAAATGATGACAAGTTCAAAAGCAGAAAGCAGCACCCCAATTAAGCTGTGCTGTGCTGCAGCCCCACGTCTCCCGACACGGCCACCAATCCCTGCACCCCATCCCTCAAAACCCAGCTGGAAATGGGAACAACATTCAGTTCAATAAGAGGAACGTGTAGGCCGAGAGCTCAACAGCACAAAATGACTTGCAGAAGGCTTGCTCAGAACTGAGCAGGAGCCATTGGCACAGCCACCTGCTGTGGGTTTCCGTCTGCCAGCGGTGAGGGGGCAGCCTGGAATGTTCTGGGAACTGGGAAATCTGCCGCACCAAGGATGGAGCTGCGTGAGTCTGTGACCAGGGCTGACACCCTGGGAGACTGCTGGGCATGGAAAGAGTGATAAAGTGCTGGAATGGTCTGCCTGGGGAGGTGGTGGAGTCACCATCCCTGGATGTGTTAAAATAAAGAGACTGGATGTGGCACTCAGTGCCATGGTTTAGTTGAGGCGGTGTTAGGGCATGGGTTGGACTTGAAAGTCTCTTCCAGCCCAGTAATTCTGTGATTCTGTGACTAAAACCAGACTTTACTCAGGGCTTTAATGTCCTTTTTACCACTCTGACTCCCTGTGTGCTCCAGGACTGCTGCCTGCAGAGGAAGCCCTGTGCTGTGGGGTTGGCACAGTGCTCAAGGCCTGGCAGGTGCATGGAGAGGAGGAGCAGCCCCACTGGAAAAATGCAGCAAGGCTGCCGGGGAACGCTGCCTCAGCGGCGCAGTGTTTGCAGCTCTGAGCTCCTCCTGAGTGACTCTGCTGGTGTCAGCCCACTTTCTGTCTGCTGCATGACACGGGCTGCCTCAGCCCCGACAGCGGCCCGTGACAGCTGACAGATGGCTGCGGAGCCGCGCGCAGGCAATCTCTGCCTCTCGGCGTCGCAGCGATAGCCGGCTTCCTCCGGAGCATTATTTAGGATACTCTTATTGTGCACAGACTCATTAGATGCAAAACGTCCTGCCAGTCAACTTCCCCCTGCTCCTTCACAGCTGTCAGGCCGGCAGCCCGGCGCTGGTGGCAGGTGACGCTGACGGGCAGGGGGACTGCCGTCAGTGCAGCCCCAGCAGATTCCCATCGGCACGCCGCTCATGCCAGGAAAGGGCCCGAGCGGGAAGCCTGCCCTGCTCCTGCTCCTGCTCCTGCCGCGGGTGTGCTGCGCTCCTGGATGCGCTGCTGCCAGGTGAGAGCCAGGCTCGCGGCCCGGCACAGCTGCCGCTGCTGCTCAGAACAACTTTTCAAGGAACTGTCTGCTGCAGTATTAATTTTTCCAGTGCTTGCTTAGCCAGGTAATTATGAGATAAGACGATTGCGTTTCATTTGCCTCAGCCAGCCTTCTGTTTTCTTGGGCATTATCAGAAAAACAACTGATTGCTCATCAATACAAACAAAACGCTCGCGCTAAGCTGCCGTGCTCCCTACAAAATTCCGGGAGGAGAAGCGCTACAATAGGAAGCTTCAATCAGGGAATGTTTTGTAAGGAACAGATAAAGGACAATCTTCGGCTGATACCACAGGTGTGGTGCCACTACAAAGTTGCAGGGGAAATTTATTCAAGTCACAGATTTTATTGAGAGGAACGACAACAGAAAACGGCTTAACAACAGCCGAGTGAGGATAAGAATAATGAGAGACACAATATTGGGTTAATTTGTTCTACAGAGAATTAGCCGGGTACCGTGGCTCCCCTCCGCTCCCCAAACGGGCGGCATTGACTCCACAAGCACCGCTGAGATTCTGTTATTTTTGTTAAATAACTGCTCCCAGCCCCGGCCCCGCGGCTGCCCTGCAAAGGGAGCCGGTGTGCGGCGACGGGCCGCGGCAGAGCAAAACCCACCTCGTGTTAATCCCGTTTAATTCCCGGCTGTTTAATTCCATTATGGCTGGCCATGAATTAACAGTATTTGCTTATGCCGCGGGCAGAGCGAGGGGACGGGGCTCACGCATCACACGGAGCCCTTCCCCGCTGGCAGCGTCCCCTCGGAGGGCACAGGGCAGCCGTGCCCTGAATCGCTCCAGTTGTCGCCAAGCGCGGGACCAGTCGGAATTGTCTGAAGTCGGGATGTTGTTTAATGTAAGATCTTTGTAGACTTTCACACAGAGACCTAATTAGTGCACCCCTTCCTCAAGGACACCCTGGAACTAGCAGGCTTTAAGGGTGTAGCAGATCCAGATGTTGATGCCTACGTGTACCTTCCTAACTTGGCCAAACACCCGAATTCCGTGTGCCCTACAGTAGAACCATGTTCGTTGTAACACTAAAATTCACACCCGTAGGTCAAAAAGAGGTGCAGAGCCTCCCCGTGAGCATGTGGGGGAGTTGGCTGTACTTTCCTGTACTTTTCTGATCAATCCTAAATGAGGGGCTGTGCTCGGTAAATTGCCAGCTCTGGATTTCTGAGTATAAATAATGGTGTTGGAAGTCTGGCTGGTTGTGCTGCATTTAGGGAAAACACCAAGAACGCAGCTCGTGCAGTGCTGGAATAAATAAATAATCCATGTCTCTCTTAATTACTGACTTGTTGGGAAACGCTGCCGTGGGTGCACAGCCTAAAGCACCTCACGCTTGCTTTTTAACAGGGTGCTGAGGGAGGGCGATTCTCCTGCTACACTGCTCGTTTAGGCTGTTTTTGAAGGAAAGATCACAAGGAACACTTCTGTGTCTTCGTCAAGTGTGAGGGCGGCAGCTGGGCTGCCTAGTTTAGCCGTCCCTCAGCTTCGCTTTTCCTCCTGGATATCCTTTTTTGTGCTCTCAGGCTTTGCTTTTCCCCTCTGGGTGTCCCGTTCGTGCCCCAGGAGCTGTCCGGACGCGCTTTAGGGGGATCGTCCCCTCACAGCCCCCGCTTCCCTCAGGCCGCCATGGCTGCGCCCTCAGCCCGCACCCAAGATGGCGGCGGCGGCGCCACGCTCGCGCGCCCCACGTGACCGCCCGCCCCCGCCCGCCGCCCTTCCCGGCGTGCCCCGCGCCGCCCCCCGACCCCGGAAGTGCCGCCGGTGCCGCTCGCCGCGGCCCGTCCCGCGCCCGCCATGGGGGTCCCGGCCTTCTTCCGCTGGCTCAGCCGCAAGTACCCCTCCATCATCGTCAACTGCATCGAGGAGAAGGTGAGCCGGCCGCCCGGCACGGCACCCGGGCTCGGCGGGGCGGGCGCGGGGGCTCGGTGCCGAGAGCCCGCCGTGCCCCCGAGGGCCGCCCCGAGGCCTTTCCAAGGCGGGTGGGTGGCTGGGCTGGGGCTTTGTTTGGGGTGTTGTTTAGGATTCGGGGAGGCTCGGGGGGGTTTTGGGGGCAGTTCTCCCGGCGGCCGGATCGGTGCGGCGGGCGGGCCGGAGCGCTCCCGGCAGGAACGGGCACGTGGAGGGCCGGGGATGGGCGGCGGGGCCGGGAATGGGAGGAGGGGTGGGAATGGGGCCTCTCCTCCCCTCTGCCCTTCTCCGGCCGGTCCGCTGGAGCCCCGGCCCCCGCACGGCCCCGGCTGCCGCCCGCAGCGGGGCGGCCTGTGGCGCTGCTGCCGCGGGGACAGCGGGAGTGCCCGCTCGCTGCTGTGTCTCCGGTGTTTGTCGCACTGCCCGCTGCTCCACAGCTGGCTCTTTGCGGGCCCGAAGCCGCGGGCAGGCTCGCTGGGAGCAGCGCTGCCTGTGATGCTGCAGGCAGCGCTCACACCGAGCCCGTGCTTGCGCTGCTCGGCGGGAGCGGCACCGGCGGAAAGGTTTGTGCCGGTGCCGGTGGCTCCCAGAACTCCGGCGGGGTTTGTCCCGGTGCCGGTGGCTCCCAGGCCAGGATGAACTCGGGTTTGTCCCGGTGCCGGTGGCTCCCAGGTCAGGATGAACTCGGGTTTGTGCCGGTGCCGGTGGCTCCCAGGCCAGGATGAACTCGGGTTTGTCCCGGTGCCGGTGGCTCCCAGGTCAGGATGAACTCGGGTTTGTCCCGGTGCCGGTGGCTCCCAGGCCAGGATGAACTCGGGTTTGTGCCGGTGGCTCCCGGGCCAGGATGAGCTCCCCGAGCAGGGAGCGGATATTTCCGAAGGCATTCTGTAAGTCTGGCTCTCCGTGGCTGTGGCACCGGCAGGTTTCAGCCCTCTGGCACAGGGCTCCTCGCCCAGGTGCCTCTCCAGGCAGTGCTGCGGCTCAAGTGATGTTTGGTCGGGTCTTTTCGGGCTGGTTCCTCCCTGCGGGCACGGGGGTGGTGTTGTGCCATCCCGGGGGACACACGGGAGGGGACAGGGACCATGTGGGCTCTCCCTTCAGCAGCAAGCTCGAGTTGGTGGATTTACTGTGCCCTGAGCGTGGCAGGTTCTCCTCCTCAGAGCCTTCCCGAGGAGGCAAACCCTGCGGTTCTTGCTCCCCGAGCTGCTTTTCCCCTTGGCTTGTCCAGATAATTCGTGTTCCCTTCTGCTGGCCTGTGCTGGCTGCGTTCTGCCCTCCCCTCTCGCTGGTTCGGAGGGCTGGGGGAGCGTGCTGGGTCTGCCTGCTGCTCCTGCTGAGGTGTGCTCACCTGGGGGAGCGTGCTGGGTCTGCCTGCTGCTCCTGCCAAGGTGTGCTCACCTTGGGGAGGGTGCTGGGTCTGCCTGCTGCTGCTGCCGAGCTGTGCTCACCTGGGGGAGCGTGCTGGGTCTGCCTGCTGCTGCTGCCGAGGTGTGCTCAGTTTGGGGAGCTTGCTGGGTCTGTCTGCTGCTCCTGCCGAGGTGTGCTCACCTGGGGGAGCGTGCTGGGTCTGCCTGCTGCTCCTGCCGAGCTGTGCTCAGTTTGGGGAGGGTGCTGGGTCTGCCTGCTGCTCCTGCCGAGCTGTGCTCACCTGGGGGAGCATGCTGGGTCTGTCTGCTGCTCCTGCCGAGGTGTGCTCACCTGGGGGAGCGTGCTGGGTCTGCCTGCTGCTCCTGCCGAGCTGTGCTCACCTGGGGGAGTGTTCTGGGTCTGCCTGCTGCTGCCGAGGTGTGCTCACCTGGGGGAGCCCCTGGAAGGGGCTGCAGGGTGGGAGCCCAGCAGAGGAGCCGAGGGACAGGGGGCTGAGCCCTTCCATGTGTGACTGCACGTGTGCCCTGCCTGCAGCAGGCCCTGCAGCGCTGCTTTTCCGGGGCTTTCTGTCCCCCACCTTCAGGCAGGCTCCCTTCAAACCCTGAGCTGCTGCTGTGCTTTGGTCACAGCTGGGATTTCAGGCCCTCTCAGCCAGCTGGGAGGTTTGTTTTACCCATCACTGTGAGAAGTGGGTTTTTAGTGGGGGATAATTAAGGTCCAAGAATCTGTTTGGGAATTTTTATAGAAAAAAAGGGGGGCTGTGGGCTTAACAGTTTCCTCTAATGCTGAGCTCCAGCAGCACTGGCTCTTCCAGTGTCTGCACCAAACTCCTGGATGTGACCTGTCCTGAGGCTCTGGGAACCTCGGTTTGGGTTCCCTTTAAGATAACCCTTTAAGAGCTCTCATTGAAAAGCAAACACATGAATTTAATGTGTTTAATTTAATTTAATTTTGCTGTAATTTAAACAGCAATTACATCTGTAACACTTTGGGGCAGCTCTCTCCAAGAGCAGATTTGCCTTTCTCAGCACATTTGTAAATGTTTAGATTGATCTCTGTGTGATCAAAGCTGCCCTCACATTTAGGCAAAACCAAGGTTTGTGTAGCTCTGGTTTTTCTGATTGTGTGTCCCCCTTTTTCAGTCTTTAATAACTAAGCTTGTACCAGCTGAAGTTCTTTATTAAAATAAATGGAAAGACACAACAAATTCCTTGAGCTGGATTTGCCGTAAGTGAAGTGTCAGCTCCTGCTGTCCTCATCCACGTTGCCTTGTTCCAACTCAAGAGCACGTTGCAATTACAGCCAGGACAGCACATGGGTAGAGCATATTCATTAACATTTTTTTATATTCAAATCTGGCCATAAATCTGAGAGTGGACTTAGGACAGCAGGGAGAAGCTGTAGTTTGTCTTACTGTCGATGAATTTAAGCTTCTCTCACGATGTAATCAGCTCCGTGTGTGTTTTAGGATTGCTGTAAATCTCTCTAATCAGAAATTTTGTATCTCCCAGTGGCTTGTCTCTTTGAAATATTGAAAAGTTGATCCTTGTTCTCTTACCTTGCTAGATTAATCAGATTTAAGAAAAAGAAATAATCTCCTTCTTAAGCTGAGCAGGAAGAATGAGAGGAAGATCTTGAAGATAATAAAAGATCCAGGAGAGAATATTCTTAATCAAATGGCTAGGAATTAATAAAGCTGCAGCTAAAGTATCATGTTTGAAGGTCTGTTTTCAATGGCTTCAAAAGAGGCCGTGGATGAGGAGTGAGCAGTTTAGTTTTATCACAAGAGATATCGCTTCCAGATACTCCAGCCTTCCTTCCACACGGCTGCTGCACGAGAGCCCCGCTGGGTCTCTGGAGGGGGGTCCTCCTCTGCCTCACAGAGCTGGCATTCCTTCTGAATCCCACTTAGCTCGGGACAGAGGGTGGCTGGGATCAGGGAGAGTCCAGGGGGGTAGCCCAGAGGAAGGGACAGCGCTTGCACCCACACTTTGTTTCTGCTGACATTTGAGGGTGTGTCTGGAGAGCAGACAGTGCCTGGGGGTGGCCTCTGTCAGGATAAGTGTGCCAAACGTAAATGCCAAATCAAGACTTCAGAGGGTTCCTTTTTGGGGCTGTAATTACCAAATCAAGACTTCAGAGGGTTTCTTTTTGGGGCTGTAATTACCAAATCAAGACTTCAGAGGGTTTCTTTTTGGGGCTGTAATTACCAAATCAAGACTTCAGAGGGTTTCATTTTGGGGGTAAGAAGCCAGCCAGTCCTGCTGCTGTTCTAAAGAGGAAAGCTGTCCAAAGCTGATGGTGTTGTAATCTGTAAGTTTTGGGTTTTCTTTCCCTCTGAATCCCCATCAGATGTGGGGAACTGGCTCAGGGAGTACAGGCAGCCTGCAGACAGGAGTTCAGGGGAGGGCTTGGAGCTCCATGTGATGGGAGAGCCAGCACTATCCTGGTTTTCCCCCATCCCAGGCAATCCCGTGACCTCAGCCTTTTCCTCACACCATTCCTTTCACTTTTAAACTTGGCTTTATGACCAGCTGTTCGGGAGCACAATTTGTTCCACCTCTGGGTGTGTTATAACCCATTCCAGCCAGAATTCCTCTGACAATCATCAGGTTTTCCCTTGCTCAGCTGCTGACTCTTCCGGGCTCTTGGGGTTTAATCCGTGTGAGTTCTGCCTGTGGCTGGTGGAAGGGAGAACCAGTGTTGCTAATTGCCTTTTGGCCAAACTAACCACAGAACCAAACCACAAACCCAACAGCAACAAAGGCCCAAACAAAACAGACCTGCAGTTATGGTGAGGAAACAGAAGTGACCGTGGTTGTGGAGGATGATGAAGAATCCACTGCTGGAGCAGTCCAGGCACAGAGGTGGCTCTAGGTGGTTTAGGATGAAGAAATAGTATGAGATATGGGAACTTCTCTTGTCAGCAGAAATAAATAACTCTGCCATAAGCCACCATCACGTTTTCTGGTTAAAAACAGCTCTGGAAGGAAGTGCTGTTTAACAGTGAAAAGTGCAGTTGCAGGTAACGTGGGTGCTTACTGCTCTCTTTTTGCTCTGCTGCCGCTCCAACCACAGCAGGCTTTGCTGAGTCTGTCATTAATAGCTGCCAGTAATTAGTGCTGTGTCCCCTGTGCTTCCCCAGGCCAAGGAGTGCAACGGTGTCAAGGTGCCCATTGACACCAGCAAGCCCAACCCCAACGAGGTGGAGTTCGACAACCTCTACCTGGACATGAACGGCATCATTCACCCCTGCACACACCCAGAGGACAAGTAAGGCTCTCTGCAGGTGACACTTCTCTTTGCTGGCAGCGTTTCAGCCCTTAAGTGGGGATTCCTAAATGGAATGCTCTGCCTTTCAGGCCGGCGCCCAAAAACGAGGATGAGATGATGGTGGCGATTTTTGAGTATATCGACAGGATCTTCAACATTGTGAGGCCCAGGAGGCTCCTTTACATGGCCATAGATGGAGTGGTGAGTAGGGACACGTGGGGTGTCCTGCTGGAGAGCCCTCACCTCCCCTCAGGACGCAGAATCACCCAGTGCTTTGTGCTGGAAGGGACCTTAAAGATGGCCTGCTTCCAGCCGGGCAGGGACACCTTCCCCTGGCACAGGCTGCTCCATCCCACCTGCCCAGCAGCAGGTCTGATGAGAGATCAGCTCTTGGCAGTGGCTTGTGACCCAAAGCAGTTCTCAGGACAGGAGAGATTGTCTGGATGCAAAAGGTGACCCCGGCCCTCCTGGACTTCTTTTAGGCTCCACGTGCCAAAATGAATCAGCAGCGCTCCAGGAGATTCCGAGCCTCCAAGGAGGGCATGGAAGCTGCCGAGGAGAAGCAAAAAATCCGACAGGAAATTCTGGCCAAAGGTAGGGCAGCGGCCTCAGGGGAGGTTTTTCCACGAGAATCCCCTTGTTTGCTCACCTCTGTGAGGCTTAGGGAGAAGGGCTGTGTGTGCATTGCTGGGAGAAGGGCAGAACAAACCTGGGGAAAGCTTGGGTCTGTGTTTTCCAAAGTTAAGAACTGAGACAAAACAAAATGTCATCTTTTCTTCTCCAGTCTGCTGCCTGAAATGAGTTTGTGCTGAGTGCTCTTAATTCCTTTTGAAAATAAATTGAACAGAAGAGCAGGGATAGATGCAGTGAGAAACAACCAAAACCCTTCTGGAAGGAAGTGCACGTTTGTAGGGCTTGATGAAAGGAGGATTGAGGCTTAAAAGCAGGGATCAGATGGAAATACTCCTGCACAGGGATAATAAACTGCCAGCAAGGGGAGTTACTTGACAGTGGAAACTCTAAATTCAGCGAGGAAACAAAAGTCAGAGCAACTTTGAGGGTGGTGGTGACCCAGCTGGAGTGAGAGGGGAGTGTGTTGCTGCTGGCTGGGCTTTGAAATCACCTTGCTGAAGTAACAGTGTTTGTAAACGTGGTAACACCTGTAGGATGGAGATGCTACAGTGGCAAGAGTTGGTTTGGTTTTGTGGGAAATGTAAGAAATAAGTTTGTTTCAGGCTGTTAATTATTCCCAGGGGAGCTGTAGGGGTTTTTCTGTGCAGAAATGTTGGCAGTGGTCCATCTGGGTGTAACTCTGCTCTCTGTCGCTCCAGGTGGCTTTCTGCCTCCGGAGGAGGTGAAGGAGAGGTTTGACAGCAACTGTATCACCCCGGTGAGTGGCCTGGCCCTGAACCCAGCAATTGCAGGGGCTGAACGTTGGTTTGATTCCTCTCCTTCCAACCCTCTGCAGGGAACGGAGTTTATGGACAATCTTGCTAAATGCCTCCGCTATTACATCGCTGACCGCTTGAACAGCGACCCGGGCTGGAAGAACCTGACGGTGAGTTTCCCACTCGAGGGAGATGAAGGAGGTGTTTGGGCTGGGATGCAGTTGAGGAGTAGAAATTGAGCAGATTTGGCTCTTGGCCTGGCTGTTAGCAGAGGCCACGTCCTGCTGAGGCACGTCCTGAGATGGGTTCCGTGCCGATGGCTCCATCTCCCAGCACCATTTGCTGTCATTTCCTTGCAGGGCTAGCAGCAGGTTTGCTGCTGGAAGCCACAATTCCACCTAACAGGGCACAGGGCTTCAGGAGTAATTTTTCTGCTTTTGGGGGCAGTGTGAAGATACATCTGTATCTTTTGCACAATTTGATTCTTTTTCTAGTTGCTCTCTCAACCAGCTGCGTTTCCCCTGCTGCTCTAAGGGCAGGCAGTGACAATAACAGGTGTCAGCTTTCCTGCCTTTCTGGGCTTGCAGACTGTGCCCAGGCCTTGCCCAGCCCTGTGCTTGCTGCACACCAGGGGCAGTGCAGGCAGAAATGCAGCTGCCAGCCCTGTGCCACGAGCTGGCTGTTCAAGTGCTCTAATTAGAGGGCAGTTGGCTCTGCTCGATTCCCCCCTGTCAGACAGGGGTTTAATGAACACTAATTCTCCTCGGGGTGAGGAGGGGGTGATGAGATCATGTTTCAGTGCATCAATGAGCTGAATCTGGGAGTTCTCCAGTGCCTGTTCCATTGCCCTGATAATTTATCAGGACACGTCCAACGCGACGTGATCGCTCCGGTGGAATTTGAATCCGTGACAGCTTCGGCCTGCAACTGGTAGAGGAGAGTGAAGGTCTCTTCCTTTGTAATAAATAATTGTAAATAATCTTCCTTGTTTGTAAATAATTTCATCTGAAATCACCATATTTAGCTCGAGCCACAAACTAGAATTGCAAGTATTCATAAGTCAGATGCTGTGTTCCATATAAAAGTTACTGGGATTTTTCCTGTGGCAGCATTAATTGTTGCCATGATTTGAATGTTTTTCAGGTCATTTTGTCAGATGCCAGTGCTCCTGGTGAAGGGGAGCATAAAATCATGGATTACATCAGGAGACAAAGAGGTAAAATTCCAGTTCATGTGGAGATTTTGTTTTAGGTCAAAATATGCTCAGCAATAACTTATTTTGCATAACTTTAACAAAATGTAATTTTCTTTTATGCAGCTCAGCCAAACCACGACCCAAACACTCACCACTGTCTGTGTGGGGCTGATGGTGAGTTCTCTCTAGCTTGTGCTTCCTGGGCAATCACATAAGCATCTTGCTTGAGGCAGAATCCACTCTGCTTCTAAACATTTATTTTTTAAAGAAAAACAACCCAAAACTTGCTGATGTTTATCCTTACTCACATTTTGTTCTTCTCCCTTGCTTGGTAGCTGATCTGATCATGCTTGGCTTAGCTACACACGAACCAAACTTTACCATCATTCGGGAAGAGTTCAAACCAAACAAACCCAAGCCATGTGCTCTCTGTAACCAGATGGGGCATGAGGTTAAGGATTGCCAAGGTCTGCCCAGAGAGAAACAAGGAAAGGTAAGAATTTCGCTATTTCTAGGACTTTTTTTTATCTGCAGCGTATAAGGAGGTTCTCAGATCGGTTTTGCTGTTGGTTTTAGCTGAGGCACGGTGCAAATTGTTGCTGGGAATGCCTAGCTTTCCCCTTGGAAGTAAGAATACACAAGTGTTGTGCCAAGCCTGATATCCACACTTGTGGTGTTTTGTTGTTTGGGGTTTGTCCCGCTGGGTGAGCACAAACACCCGGTAACTGCAGAGGTGTGCAGAGCAGCAAATACAGGCTTGGCACAGGGGCTGGGGAGCCTGTGCTCGGGTCTCTCTCAGCTCCTCCTGAAGCAAGCCCTGCAGGTGGGGCTGGGGAGGCTCTGGGATGCCCTTGGACCTGATGGGAGCCCCCTCTGCTTTCAGCACGATCAGTTTGCCGACACGCTGCCGGTCTCGGAGCAGGAGTTCATCTTCATCCGCCTGTGTGTCCTGCGAGAGGTGAGCTGCAGCAGCTGCTGGCTGCAAATACCATCCACACCCCTGCTCTCTGAGCTCCCTTTGCTTGTTGTGTGTGTGTGTATTGCAGTACCTGGAGAGAGAGCTCACCATGGCCAGCCTGCCTTTCACTTTTGATTTTGAAAGGAGTGTCGATGACTGGGTCTTCATGTGCTTCTTTGTGGGGAATGACTTCCTCCCCCATCTGCCATCTCTGGAGATCAGGTAGATGAGAATCCATTTTCTCTTCCTGCAAGAACAGCTCCTGTGCTTTTCACTCCCAGGAGCCTCACCCTGTGGTCTGTGTTTAGGGAGGGAGCGATTGATCGCTTGGTTAACATCTATAAGAACGTGGTGCACAAAACCGGGGTGAGAGTTTTCCCTTTTCCTTTCAAAATGCTGGGGCTTTGCCACAGAACTGGCTTGCCTTCAGCTCTGTTCTCCTCTGACCTGCAGGGCTACCTGACTGAGAGTGGCTTTGTGAACCTGCAGCGGGTCCAGATGATCATGCTGGCTGTCGGGGAAGTCGAAGACAGTATTTTCAAAAAGAGGAAAGATGACGATGTAATTTTTTTGTTGTTGTCCTGACATTCTTGGAGTTTGGTTTTAATCACTTTTAGCCAGAGACACTCCTTTAAGAGAATAAGAAAAAGGAAAAAAAAAACCCCAAATTTTCATTTTCTTTGTTTCAATCTCTGGGGAATTCTTCCAGGCTCAAAAAAAAAGAACCTTGTGCTTCCAGCTGAGTTTATTTTCCTGGAAATGCCACTTTGATGTTCAAGTCTACAGTTGGCCCAGGAGTAACAGAATAAGAAATACCCTTCCTTCCTTACAATAAAAATAGTTTTCCTATTTCTAAGACTGTACTGTCTCTCTGACATTTGTTTTGGGCAGCTGTGCAGTGCAGGTGAGGGGTCTGTGTGCTTTGACACCGCTGTCACCCCCAAGTAAGGCTGCAGCTAAATTTAGCAGATCATTTAAATCACTACCAAACTTCTGGGGCTTTGAGTTTTGGGGTTTTCCCCCGTAGATTTTCAGGGTAGGGCAGAAAATTCCATCCCATTTCTGTTGGGTGTACAGACACAAGGATTGACCCCTGTCTCAGAACATTCCCTAAAAACCTTGTGGCACAGTCAGTTGAGGATTATAATGAAACCATTTGCCAAGGAATCTGTGTCCTTGACTGACTTTATTTCCCTTTGTTCTTCATTTAGGATAACTTTAAAAGACGGCAAAAGGAAAAAAGGAAGAGATTGAAGGTAAGTGAATTCCTTACTCAACGAAGAAACTAGCAGGAATTTAAATGTCTGGTTTAGTTTTGGGATTTTTTTTGGTTTGGGAACTGCAGGTGTAATCGTGGTGTTTGCTGGCCTGTGTGTTTCAAAGTTAAAAAAATTTAAATGGGGTTGATTTTTTTTTTTTCTATTAAGTATTTGGAAAATGTGTCTCTGTACATTCATTTCCCTGTAATGTTAACCTGGAAACCGTGAGAGAGAGAGCACCATCCTGTGCTGGGGAGATCACACAGCTCTTTCAGCAGCCTCCTGTGTTTATCTTGCAGAGGGATCAGCCTTCCTTTATTCCTGGTGGCCAGTTTTCCCCTCAAGCCCTGGGAAATCGATCTAGCCCTCAGGCAATCTGTAACCCTCGACAAGCTGCCTTTGAGATGAGGATGCACGACAGGCAGAACTCTGTGAGTAGATGTTCAGAGGAAGGAAACAATCCCAGCCCCTGCTACTCCAGGCACCTTTTTCTCTGCCTCCTCGAGTTTTCCTGAAAAGCTGATGCCTCAAACATTATTATTCAAGGAGATGGCTTTTAATGACTGTTTTTTCTAAGCCTGCTTAGATCGTCTTCTTGGTTTCTGCTTGGAATGATTCTTTTCCCTGGGGGAGGGAGAAACTTGGATGAGGATTTGGGCAAGGTGTTAGTGAGGGAAAACTGGAAATCAGTGCTCTGTTAGAAGTCCTGTTAGCTTTAAATAACAATTATGACAAATATTTTCTTTCTGGGTATAAATCTTCATCCAAACACAGTGAACAAATTAAAAGTTCTTTTCATCATAGAGATGTGTGTTCTGTCTCTGAAGTTTAAATACAATGTGCTTTTTCAAGGTATCATTTCTGTTGCTCTTCACTTTTAATGTCAAAACTTTTTTTTTTTTTTTTTTTCCCTGAGTTACAAAAATCAGTTTCTTTATGGAACAGGAGACATTTCTTTTAGGCTCTAATATTAAAACAGATAAATTTGAGAGGAGTTCAAGAGACCAGCTGTGAAAGAACTCAGAGTATTCCTGGCAGTTCTGAGCTGGAAGCACCTTTCTTTCACCAGTGCCACAAAAGGAAGTCGTAACAGCGGCTGCAGTGATGTTCCAGAGCTGGAATATATCCAGAATGGCGTTTTTTAATCAATCCATGCTGTGTTGTTGATTGCATCCTTTTCTTTCTCAAAGCCAGTGCCACCTCTGCCTCTGTGCATCAGTGCCCACCTTTTGACAGGGACGAGGTTTTCCCTCTCTCCCCTTGCCTCGGGTGGGTCACGGCTTGTGCAGCTTTTGCCTGGAGTTTTTTTGGAGCTGAAGAGAAGGCCTGTGATTATCACAGAGCTGTTCATTTTAACTTCAATTTTAAAAGCCTAATAAATCCTCCTCCTCTTCCCCCCCTTCCCCTGTTTATCTGTAATAATTCTGACCCTAGACAACGGCGGCGTCTCCAAACACCAGCCTGACTCCTGATGGCAGCCCGTCCCTGGGAGGAGGAATTAAGAGGAAAGCTGAGGACAGTGACAGTGAACCTGAGCCAGAGGATAATATCAGGTGAAGCCATTTTTTGTGGCACTTTGTTAGCAAATTGCCCAGATAGATGCAGCCTAATTAATGCCATTTAGCTCGGTGCAGCGCTGCCTTCGGATGCTTTCCTGTGATCTTTCTATCCAGCGGTAATTAATGTGGAGGGTGAGGATATCCAGTAAATTCCAGTGAGCTGGGTGAGCTCTGGCTGCTCGAGCTAAGTGTCCAGATTAGTATGCGTGCAGGTTTGCAGCCTGCGAGCCTGCGCTCCCGCCGAGACCGGCTTGGCGAGACATGCCCCGCTTATGTGAGCGGAATGCTCTGCTCCTGCAGCCTGGCAGCCCGGAGCCCTGCGTGCTCCTGGGCTCCTCCACCACCTCTGCCTTCTTGCACTGGCTCAGGAAGGCTGAGCCTGGCATGGCTGAGGCAGGAATTCTCTGGGAATTGGCCAGCAAGGGAGCCTGCGCTGCCCGAGGGTTTCAGTGGAGCTCTGGCTGTTGGAGTCGAGGTGAAGGCCCTCACAGCAGCTGTTCTGAGAGGTGCAGCCACAGGGGTTTGTTTTCTGTGCAGTCACACCACGGCTGGACGTGGGAAAACACTCACGGTTCTTTCCCTGTGGAGTTCTGGTCACAGTCATCACAATGTATTTGTGACATGTGGCCCATCAGCTCCTCCAACATCACAATTCTTGCTCTCGTTCTTATTTTCTATCCTGTGTGTCTATACCTCAATGAACTGGCTTATTTTTTTTTTAATTGGGCAAGCAGAGTTTTTATATAAAATCATAAATTTTATGGATAAATGATTCCATCTGATTTCCACCTGAGTGTTAGCAGAGCTGCTAAAAGGAGCTTGAGCAGTATGAATGAACCGTGGTGATTCACGAGCAGCAGTGGTTCTGACAGGGTTGGTATTGCCAAGGAAAAGGATGTGCTACATTCAACCACAGGTTTTGAAGCTTTTGTAGCTCAGAATATTTTTTCATGTTCTTTCCTGAGTGGAAATTAACCCTGTGCTTGCCACTGTAAATATAAAGAACTGCACTGATGTCCTAGATACAACCACGCTGTTTGTGAAAATATATGCTGTATTTAGAATGACTCTGAAACCAGAACAAATCGTTGCAGTCGGCTTCAGATGGGTTTTATCTCACAGAAGAGTGGTTTGAATTTATGCAAGTGTCTGTCTGCCAGGCAGCTCAGAGCCTGCAGATGTTCTTGACTCCATCCCTCAAGCCTTCAGTGCCAGGAGCTCTGTCCTTGCTCACCTGCTTTTCTGGAAAACTTGAAAGCATCTCTTGGCTTCTCTGCCTGCTCATCAGCGTGAATCATCTTGGAAGGGTTTAGGAAGTGTCCTGAGCAACTGTCTGGAGGCAAGGGTCACAACCCTTGTCACATCCTGCAGGGAATCACAAGTGGATCGTGGCTCTCTCCTGGAGCTCCATACACAGGATTTAGGGCTCTGGCAGGCTCTGACCAGTGTCAGCTTAAGGAGACTTCTTGGAGTGGTTTGGGGTAAAATTCTGTGTAAGAGAACAAATCATGATTAAGGCATGGTGTGGTTTGAGCAGTTTGGGTCTTTGCTGAGGTGATCCAGCCGAGCTGAAGGGTGCAGCTGCCCGTGTGTGAAAGAGGAGCCAGGGTTTGTTTTCCCTGCCCCATCTGTGGACAGACATGAGGGGGAGCTGTGTGAAGGAAGGAAGGACTGTGGCTGAGGTGGCTCCTGTGCTCCCAGTGTCCCCCTCTGGCCCTGGAAAATCCTGGTCTCTCAGTGTTTGCTTGCCTTTGTATTTGGGGTAGCAGGAAAGCTCTGTCAGTTCTGCCAGCAGTCACATTTCACTGTGGCTGCCGAGCAGCACATTTCCTGCTTTCACTGAAACGTGTACAAATGGCAGCTGGTGGCTGTGTCTCTCACTGTAATTCAGACTGTCAAGGTGCCCATCCATGTGAAAATCCATGTGTTGTGTTGCAGGTTGTGGGAAACTGGCTGGAAGCAGCGCTACTATAAAAACAAATTCGACGTGGACGCGTCGGACGAGAAATTCCGTCGCAAGGTTGTGCAGTCCTACGTGGAAGGCCTTTGCTGGGTTCTCAGATATTATTACCAGGTACCCCAAGTTTCCTGCCTGAATGTGTTTCAGCCCTGTTTCAGCTCCTTTTGGAAAAGCCGTGGGGTTTTTTTGGAGGTGCAAAACAAACGTGTGCCCGTTCTGTTTGACACTGGGGGTGTGGATGCAGTTTCACCGTCCCTGAGCTGCTGAAGGAACAGCCAGACGTGGCACTCAGTGCTCTGATCTGCTTCTCAGGGTGGTGTTTGCTCACAGGGCTGGGCCCTGCTCTCAGGGGTCTTCCCCAGCCTCAGTGGTTCTGGCTCTCAGGTGCAGTAGCAGCACTTGTTGGTGCACTGCTGTTTTCCCTTGCCCACAAACAGTGACATTGCAGGTGACTAAATGAGAGAGCCAAGGACAAAGCCTGTGAAATGCCAGCAAGAATTGGCGAGGGACAGAGCTGTCAGTCTCCTCCTAGATTGTGGTGCTGCTCCATGAAGTGTGTTGTGATTGAAGTAATCTGTATCCGATTTAAATCTGTTGATAATTGAGATGTCAGATGGGCAAGAGATTAGTGAGCCATGCTGGGGTTGGTTGCACTGATGGCTAATAAGGAGCTCCGTGCCCTGAAGGCAAAGTCAGTCAGCCTGGCTGTGTGACCTGGGAGCACAATGTGCTCCAGCCATGGAGTTTGTCTGTCTCAGCAGGAATTTGGAGCTCCCACACGGGGCCGTGTTCCCAAAACTTCCCGTTTTTCCTCAGTGGCTGCCACCTGTCCAGCTGGGAGCACAGGCAGGGCAGATACCCCACGTGCCTACAAAGTGCAGTTTGCAGTAGGTTTTTCCACTCCCCCCTTGGAACAAAATGGGAATGTGTGCCTTTCCCTCCTGCTCCAACCATTCCTTGAGTTTGTGCTCTGGCTCACGTGTTACGGGGGATGAAAATCATCGAGTTGAAGGTTTGCAAGTCGTGGTGCAGCTGGTCTGGAGGAAGGCTGAGTTCCCCACGTCCTTGTGTGCAAGGAACAAGATGTCACCTGGATGCCTGGAGAGGTGGGAATTCCCAGGAATTCCGTGGGCTTTTAACCATGCCAGGGTATTTTCCCACAGCTCTATGTGCCCGTCTGCCTGGCGGGGTGGAAATGAGCCTTCAGGTGAGCTGTAGGTAAGAGTGTCCCCTCCAGTGGTACCAGAGCACAAAAACATCCCAGTCTGTTGTGTGGGAGTGGAGCAGCTGGAAAATCACTCCCTGCCCGTATGGAAATGGGCTGGGGGGACTTCAGAATGGATTTGCTTGAGGATCTTTGTTGGGCCATTTTTCTTTTCCCCATCATGAAGATGGACTCCAGTAACTACAGCTGGCTGTCCACACAACTTGTGCCTTTCTATTCCTACAGAAAGCAAATAATGCAGGGCATGTCCCACTAGAGGGAACATCTGTTTGGAGAGGGGGGAAAAAAAAAATGAAGGCAATCCACCTGGCTTTTGAAACATTCTGAGTCTGTCTGAAGGACTGCAGTGAATAATCATAGGTGCTGTAATTTGGTAGCAAAAATATCGCTGGAGGAGCCTCGTTGACATTTAATTGTTCAGAACTGGAAGTCAAAACAGTAGTGGGCTTTTGTTTCAAGTGGTGCTGCTAAGAAAAATAGCTGAGGAGGTGAAAGCTTGACTTGGGCCCTCAGGAGCCACGTTTCCTTGGCGAGGTGCACGGTGTTCCCGTGTGTTTTGAGTTCCTTGGCTCCCTCCTCTCCGAGGACACGCTTTGTGTTCTGCTGGAGGCAAGGAGCAGAGCGCTGCTCCAGGTGTGCAGTGGTGCTGGTGCTGGAGGGGGGAAGCACCAGTGAAAGGCAGAATGCTTCTCAGGATACCTGCAGCAAATGCTCTGCAGGTTTGCCCAGCCAGCAGGGCGTGCTGGGGGCGTCTGCCCCGCGCCTCCCCGGCTTACAGCGGCATTTTGCCTTGGGAAACAGGAGTGTGAACTGCTCTCTGCCACGCTGGCATGTCTGCTGACTGGGCTGCAGGGTTTTAATCTGCTGATCCATCTGACTCTGTGTCTCTCCCCTCCCTGCCCCAGGGCTGTGCATCCTGGAACTGGTATTACCCTTTCCACTACGCTCCCTTCGCCTCGGACTTCGAGGGCATCGCGGACATGCCTTCGGACTTCGAGAAGGGCTCCAAACCGGTAGGGCTCCTCATGTATCCCTTCAGCCCCTGCTGGTCTGCCCTCTCGTCCCAAGTGTCCCACACCTGCTTGGCTGCTCTCTCTCCACAGTTCAAGCCTCTGGAACAGCTGATGGGGGTGTTCCCGGCCGCCAGTGGGAACTTCCTGCCGCCAACCTGGAGGAAGCTGATGACAGACCCGGTGAGAATCCCTCAGCCCACCTTGCAGTGCCATCAGTGGGACCTGCTGCTCCTCACCTCAGGCAGGGACATGCTGCAGACCGGGAGGGAAAGGTTTTGTGAGATTGCAGTGGTTCTTCAAAATCCTTGGAAGTGATTTCATGGAATTCTGATGACATTCCCCACCCCTCTTGCACTTCCAGTGGTTTTGTTTCTTACAGAGGTCATCCACAACTTAGCTGGGGAGCAGATAACTTACTCTAATTAGCTCTCCTCCCTATCCTAATTTTTCTCTCCTCCTTAGCTTCTTATTTTAAATCTCTGAGTAATGCCCATCCTCACTTTGGGTTTAACTGGCTTTTAATGAAAGCTGGTCCTGTTAGCAGAGACCTTTGTGTTTGGCACCACGTGACATTCTGAGCCCGTGTCAAAGCTGGCTTGAAGGGTGATTTTTGTTTTCTCAATTCCAGGAATCAAGCATCATTGACTTCTACCCTGAAGATTTTGCTATTGATTTGAATGGGAAGAAGTATGCTTGGCAAGGTGAAACTTCATATTTTGTTGGGTTTTTTTTTTTAATTTTTAGACATTTATCTTAAAAACCTGTAAAAACAGAAAGAAATTGGAAAATTTTATCAGTGAGAAAACACTGCAGCGAGTCACAAAGGTAACTTGTGGTTCTTCTTGTGGAGACAAGTGTTTTACAGCAGGTGTATCTTTGAAAAGAAATTAGTATGAAGAGCAAATTATGGTTCAGTAACTGGTTTTGGATTGGCAATGCTTATTGGTAATTTCAGCAGGCATTCTAGATTTGTTCATTTGTCCTGAGCTAGATTAATCATTCTTCTGTTTTTATCAGCCTCAGTGTGTAATTGTCTTTTGTCTCCTTTGCATTTAATTAATGGATCTCGTTCTGCTCAATCAGTGGCTCATTAGTACTGTGCCAAAAATACCTTGGGGAATATAGAAATGTTTTGGAGCACACAAAGAATGGAAAAAGAGCTACAGCATTTATGCAGCTTTCTGTTTCTTTAGAGAATATTGATTCCCAAGCTCTGCCAGACTGTGGCTGGGTGTAATTTACACTGCAGGTAAAGTTTGAGGTTTTCAGCATGAGCGCAACAGGTTTGGTTTGAATCAAGCCACAGAAAGATCTGACTTCAGAATCGTGGTGCTCTAGCTCTTTCCTGGCTAGGGAATCCTTCCAGAGCTTGCCCTGCTGGTGTCTGGTTTTGGGGATGTTGTGGGTTTGTTCAACAGGTGTGAGGAAACACTGGCTTGCTTTTTCCAGGTGTGGCCTTGTTGCCCTTCGTGGATGAGCGACGCCTCAGAGCTGCCCTGGAGGAAGTGTACCCTGACCTCACTCCCGAAGAGAGTAAGAACTGGGGCGTTTTGTTGGAGAATTGGGGCGTTTTGTTGGAGAATTGGGGCGTTTTGTTGGAGAATTGGGGCATTTTGTTGGAGAATTGGGGCGTTTTGTTGGCACCTATGAATTTCACCACAAATGAACACGGTGTCCTCGAAGTTTGCTTGGTTTGAGTTTCTGGCAGCCCCTTCCTCAGGGGGGCTGCTGGCACTCAGAGCAATCCTCATCGGATTGGTTTTGTTACACTTGTTCATCTTACAAAGGCCAGTGTTTGTTTCTGTGCTGCACAGAAATAACATCTGCTTCTTGGGGGTAACCTGTGGAGGTGTGGGGGGTTTGGGGTTGGTTTGTATCAGTTCTGATGTATCTGCAGTGTTACTCTGTTCTAAGTTCAGCCTTTCTCCACAAGATTCCCATTATTTCAGTGCCTGCCAGCTGTCCTTGGGCCCGGACACACGTCCTGCTCTGGGCAGACACCGTCTTTGCCATGTTCTCAGGGAGCATTCAAAGCTCGCTCCTAGATGCCAGGGAGCATTCAAAGCTCGCTCCTAGATGCCAGGGAGCATTCAAAGCTCGCTCCTAGATCCCAGGGAGCATTCAAAGCTCGCTCCTAGATCCCAGGGAGCATTCAAAGCTCGCTCCTAGATCCCAGGGAGCATTCAAAGCTCGCTCCTAGATCCCAGGGAGCATTCAAAGCTCGCTCCTAGATCCCAGGGAGCATTCAAAGCTCGCTCCTAGATCCCAGGGAGCATTCAAAGCTCGCTCCTAGATCCCAGGGAGCCTTGCCTGGTGTGGAGCGTCACCGGGAGAGCGCTGCTGGTTCGCTGCCTTCCTTCCTTCGCTCTCCCCCTGAGCTCTGGCCCCTTTTCCACCTTCTGCAGGCAGGAGGAACAGCCTGGGCGGCGATGTTCTCTTTGTGGGGAAGCACCATCCCCTGTGTGACTTCATTGTGGAGCAGTACAAGAGCAAGAGCGGCGAGGTGGGTGGCGCTCGCTGGGCGGGGGCGGCGAGGGGCAGGGCGCGGCGCCGCGGCTGAACACCCCTTCCTCCGCAGGCAGTGGACATCCCGCCGGAGCTGTGCCACGGCATCCAGGGAAAGCTCACCCTGAACGACAACGCCGTCCTCCCAGACCAGTGAGTGTCCCCTCTGAAGGGCTGCCTCCTGCTGCCATGTGCCCACGAGGAGCGAGTTAGGGCTCCCGGCACGGCCGCGCCTGCGCGGCTGAGGCTTCGGAGCAGCCTGTGTTACCTGCAGCGAGTGAAATCTGCATTGCTCTGGCCCCATCTCTTTAACCTCTCAGCCTGGCTTTTACAGCACTCCAGTGCTTTTGTTTGTTTGCTGAGGAATCTTTGTTTGTTTGTCGCTCCGCCTGTGGAAGGCTGCTGTTTATGCGTTTGGTTATTGTTTTATGAGGTGAACAAGGCCTGGGTGATAGAAGCGGTAGTGCTCAGTGGCCTTGCTCAGCAGGGTCACATTTTGGCCTCTCTGCTTCTGTGTGGATGTTAATGTGGGCTGGTGTGACTTCCCATTAGTGCACATTGCCTGAAAACCCCAAAACTCTGCTTTTTATATGCTAATCTGCATTACATCAGAGAAAAATCCAGGCACCGATAGCCTAGACGTCCATTTAGTCTGCAGCACTAAAACCAGGGCTGTTCCCAGCTACACATACTAGGAAAACTCATATTTTTAGTCTTCCAGAGAATGCATCCAGCCTGGGGAATGATCAGTGTAATCTTCACCTTGCAGGGGACACCCTCATTTCTCTCACTGTGCGGGGACACAAGCAGGTGTTCAGTGCCCCGTTTGCTTCAAGTGCGCAAACACTGGTTTGGTTGGACAGAAAATGGGTATTTCTCCATTCTTGTCATGGTTGTGAAGAATATCACCAAGTCAGAGTTGTTCTTGGAGGGAACAGGGGCAAGAAACCTCTTCTGGCCTCGCCTTCCCTGGACAGACCCTAGAGAATCCCCACACATCAGCTGCACAACAGGTGGCATTAAGAAATAAGGATTCAGTCACTCCAGTGCTTATGGAAGCACTAGGTTTAGGGGACAAGCAGGATAACTTTGAAATGAGTGTTTTGCAGGTTTAGCTGGCAGAGCAGCAGGTGGTGAGGTGAGGTGAGGAGTGTGTTCCCTGGTGTTTTGACAGAGGTTTTTCCCTTCTCCAGAGTGGTGCAGTCTCCTGTTCCCATGCTGCGGGACCTGACACAGAACTCTGCAGTCAGGTCAGTAAACTCTGGGCTTTCCTGCAAGGCTGTGCAACTCAAAACACTGCGAGCCACTCGTGATCTGTGCAGTTTTTATCTCCAGAGGGGCACAGCTTGGTTCCAGCAGCACAGCTGTGCAGAGCAGTAAGAGGTGATGCTGAGTTATGCTTTGTCGGGACGCTGCAGGAGGGATGTCCTAAATGGGGATGCAGTTCCTGTGGGTGTGAGTTAAAGGAAAGGTTTGGCTTTTCCATCTGCCACTGTCACATTGTTCTGTGCCATCCCCTGTTTCTGTGTCACAAGGGTTTTTCCCCCTGTCTTTGGAGGTGGTACGAGCAGTCAGGGTGCCGCTCCTCAGGCTGTGTCACTCGGGATGAATGTTCCACAGAACCATTATTCTCTTTCCTTGTGGCTTCATTCTTCCTTGGGCCTGGAAAACATGAGTTCCAGCAGGAAGAGTGAGATTATTCTGCTCATCTGTTTGCTTTTAGCTTTCACGGTAATAAAGCAGTGATTACTGTTTCACTTTGTTTCCATTGTGCAATGAACCTAATCCTCAAATACTTTCTTCCAGCATCTCATTCAAAGACCCACAATTTGCTGAAGACTTTGTTTTCAAGGCTACAGTGTTACCTGGGGCAAAGTAAGTGTCAGCTTTCAAATCATTCAGTTCGGATTTATCCGTCTGTGTATTTGCTCCGGTAAGTATTTATGGAACTTCTTACTGCTCAGGAAACCTGCTCCAGTTCTGAAGCCAGGAGACTGGGAAAAAACCAACAATGATGGCAGGCCTTGGAGACCACAGCTGGGCTTTAACAGGGACAGGAAACCGGTGCATTTGGACCAGTCAGCGTTCAGAACCTTGGGGTAAGGCCATGGGGCTGCTGCTGCCTCGCTGGGGTGACTGCCCTCCTTTTCCCTTTTCAAATTTAAAAAAAAGGAAAGGGATGGGCATGGAGTGCCCAAGCCCAGGTGCTGGTTTTCCATGTTGGACACCTCAGCCTGTGAGATTTAAATTCCATGTTGCTGAAAACGTTGCAGTGATTTTGCAGTAATGCCTTGTTTGCTTTTTGATTTATTTTTTTTTTTCCCCCCTCCTAAATAGCTCTCAGTCACTTCCCTGTTGTTTGGGGTTTTTTAAAACTTGCTTGTCGTATGGGGGTACAGTGAGAACGTTGTGCAGACTGCTGATGAAGACAGGAATGTCTTTTAAGCTTTTAAAAACAAAGAAGCTTGAAAAATTAAATGGGTTTCCATACTGGGGAGTGCGAGGAGCCATACATTTATCAGAGCCAGAGAAGCGACTGTTTTAAAGGAGAGTGGCAGATGAGGTTAAACTCTGGAGTGTCTCTTTAGGAAGAGAAAATACCTCTTGCTGTGGGGGGCTGCAGGAAGGAAAAGCAGGGCTGTCCTGGGGCTGTGTTTGAGAGCCCTCCTGCACATCAGTCATGGTGAAAAGCGCAGCTGTGCCCTCGGGAACCCGAGCATTTCCCGGGAGCAGCTCCCCAGAGCCGTGTGTGTGTGTGTGTGCTGGGCTGGGCTGGGCTGGGCTGGGCTGGGCTGGGCTGGGCTGGGCTGGGGGCAGCTGCAGCTCTGCACAGCACACTGAGCTGCTCCCTGGCCGTTTCTCGCCGTGACAGGCACACGATGCCGAGGGACAGGGCCATGCCCGGGATGTACCCCAACGCCGTGCCGCTCGGAGCCTACGGCAGCCCCTACGCCAGGCCCCTCATGGGCAGCCAGCAGCAGATCCCCAAACTGCTGTCAAGTAAGTGCCCTCTGCTTCCTGCTTCTCACAGCTGCCTCGGGCCAAGCAGCCTCTCTCTTCGTCTGCTTCACTTGTTTATCTGTGCTGAAGTACGGTCTGGGAGGAGGAGCGTGGGCAGTGGGAAGGCAGAGGTACCAGACCGGCATCGCGCTTTCAGATTCATCTCCAGCAAGAGAATATTTACGTGGTTTCAGGGAGGTTTTTGGGAGCCCAGCAGTGCTGCTGTTCCTGCTGAGGCCTGCTGTGCTGTGGGAAAGGCTCCAAAGAGCTCTGTCTGTCCCACGGCCCTGGAGCTGAGGCGCCTGCCCAGCTCCCGTCCTCGCGGCACCCGCGCCCCTTGTGCTGAGCTGGCAGCACTCTGCAGGCTGATACCCCCAGTGCCAGAGGCTGCTTCTAACCGAGGAGGCTCGGAGCCACTGCTGCAGGAGAAATCCCAGTCCATCTGTTGGCCTTGGAAAACTCTCTGGAGGCTTTCCTTGACGCGGGCCTGCCTCCCCCTCGCAGCGCCGCTCGCCGTTCTGCAGGCGTGCCTGGCAAACCTCAGAGCAGTTGCTTGGGCTTTCCTTGCCTCCTGCCTGTGCTGCCTTCCCCGGGAGGCAGAGGCTGCGGTGCTGCTGGTGTGTGGAGCAGCAGGCAGAGGAGGCAGGCGGAGCTGCCTGGCCGAGGCTCCCTCACCGCGCGGGCTCCGCGCTCTCCGGAGCCGCTCCTGGCACCCTGCTCCCGTGGCACACCGCAGTGCTGCACGCTGCAGACGTGTTCTCTGGCCCTTCACTGCCTGTGTTGCTGCTCCTCCTCCTCCTCTGCTGAGACACCGAGCTGCCCTAGGAGGTTAGACTCTCACTTCTCATTTGCGCTGACTGCGGCGTGAGGGCTTTGCAGCTGATTGCTCGACTCGGAGTTTGGAGATCGTTTCTTTCAGTGCCTCGTTATTTGGGGCCCGAGGACAGCTCGTGTCCATCAGGAGGATGGATCAAACAGCATGAGGGCTGTGTTGCTCCCTAGAACCATTCCCAAAACACATCCTGCTGCCTGGCTGGAGGGTCAGCCCCCAGCCCAGCCCACCTGAGACTGTGTATGCCGAATGAACCACGTGTGCCTCAACTCCTCCTCTACCAGCTAGACTCAGGCTGGCTAAACCCGGGTTAGAAGAACACCTCCAGGTGGCATAGCCCCAGATTTCTGCTGGGATTGGCCTTTTGGATGTTTGCCTGCCCAAGGATCCTAACACACCCTTGATTACGGGTTGTGTGTGTGCGGTGCTGTGGAGATGAGGAGTGCCAGCAGCTCCCCAGAGCCCGCTGCAGTGAGGCTCCTGCACGCCGTGGCTGGGAATCCACGAGCGCTCAGGCCAGTCCCCAGTGGTGTTCTGCTCAGTGTTCCCTGGAGCTGCTCCAGGTCCAGCAGCACAGCCATGTTCTTCCCTTCTGCGGTGTCCCTCCGGTCCCCGCGCGCCTCCAGCACAGCACCGGCACCCTCAGCCTCAGGAAAATGCACTCGGGAGAAGCGGGAAGGCCTCTCGGATGGCAGACACAGGGTTCTCCCAGTGTGCCAGCTGCGAGAGAGCTGTGGCGGGGCTGGGCAGCACGTGGAAGCCCCAGGTTCAGTGGGGCCGATGCAGAGCAGCTTTCCACCCGCAGCGTGCCCTCTCCGTGGGCATGCCGCAGGCAAATCAGCCTCCGGAAGGGCGACACGGCCAAGCCGGGAGCCATCTCCTCCTCCAGAGCCTCCAGAGGCTGGGGGTGTTCCTCACGGTGCTCCCTGATTGGCCTTGGATGTGCCAATTTTCAGCTGATGAATAATTGTCTGTGCTGATAACTTGGGGAGTCAAGTGCAGGGTGGCAGCGCCCTGGGAATGGCAGGTTTGGCTCCTGCGGCGCAGGACATCTGATTTGTGACTCAGTAAACTTGTCAATTAGCTGCCTCGGAAAAGCGGTTTTGATTAGTGCAATCAGTAAACACAAAATCTTCTCTTTGATTGCCACCCTGATTAGATAAATTGTTACTTGAGGAGCTGCTAGGCAAGGCAGTTTCTTTGGCCTCATAGCTCTGGGAAATGCCTAAGTTTTTGCAGCCTGAAGAAAATGTTAATTGCCATTCCTTCTCCCGCTCTGTACCTCTGTGAAGTGCAATTCACTGCTCCAGACTCTCTCCCTCCAAGGTTATTCCGTCAGCCCTACAAATGAGATGGGGGGCTTGTAAATGTGATGGTTTCATTGAAGTCTTGCTCAGACTGAGCTGCAGAAAGGTGTGGTTACAGCAGGAGAGCTGGCTCCTCGCTCCCACGGAGAGGAAGGGGCTGGATACAAGATGATGTCTGTGTTTCTGTGCTGCTGCTGTTTGTGAAGCTTGGAAACGATCAGAAACAGAACCATTTCAGGATATTTTGGACTGAAAGCTGTGAGACTCAGGGGCTGTCCCAAACCTGCTTTAAAGCATTTTAAGTTCCAGTTGACAAACGGCACATTTTCCCCTAAAGCGGCGTTGCGGGTTCCATTGCCCTGCCCTCCTGTTCCAGAATCCAGGCTTTGTGTGGGTGCAGCCTGTTCAGGCATGGAGAAGCCCCCGAGGTTCCCAGGCTGATCAGCAGGGAAGTGCCACCTCCCCAGCCTCAGCCCTGGCCTGCTTCGGGCTGGAAATGGGCTGGAAGAGAGGAGCTGAGGAGCCTGGGTTGGTAACAGGGTGTGTGGGACCAGGCTCACATCCCTGCTGGCTGCTGGAGCTGTGTGTCCAGGTGTGTAAAGCTGAATAAATGTCCCTGCATGGGGGATCAATGAGGAATGAGGGGCTGGCTTTGCCCAGCAGGCTCCCAGGAAGAGCAGAGCTGCCGGGGCTGGGAATTCATTTGGTGTTCTCTTCGCTGGGGCTGCCACGGACAGCCCAGGCAGAGCTGGGAGAGAGGCACGGGCTGGTTTATTTTGTGTTACCCCCTTTCCACGGGGGTTTCCATGTCCCAGCCCCTGGCAGCGTGGCAGGGTGTCGGTGTGCCGGCCATTATCCAGCTGCTGGAACCAGCTGTTGGAATTAGGTCCCACTCGAAGGCCATTGAAAGCCATCAAAGGTGTCAGTGAAACCGGAGCTTTTGATTGACGCTGGGGGCTGCCTGCCTGCTATTGAGGAGCTGCTGCTGCTGCTGCTGCTGCTGCTTTTATCCTGTTTGCTGACCAGGTTATTTAGAGGGACAACAAGCGTTTAATTGCGGGCCCCGTTAGGGCAGCGTTGCTCCTGCCTCGCCTTTGTGCGGGGCTGGTTTGGGTGGCACAAACAATGGGCCGGTGGGTGGTCTCCTGCACGCCAGCTCTGGGGCTCTGGCCAAGGCTTTACCCTAAAGGGCTTAATTCAGTCTGATTCCATTCTCTGAGAGCTTCATTAATAGGTTTTTATTAGTGGGTTATGGCTGCCCACGGTAACTTTTAAATGCACCTTTACTACCTTTAGCGATAATGTAGTTACATTTTATCTTGATGAATTCTTTGTCCTTTGCGTCCTAAATGTAACTACATTTACCTAAACGTGAGTAAAACAGAATCCTCCACTTTATTCCGTGCTCTGGCCATTGTTTTGGTTGCCTTTATGGAATGGCTTAGCCCAGGCAGAGGGAAACTGGCCCATATTTTGACTTTGTTGGTCACAGACACGGTGTGTGGTGGGTGTGTATTTGAGTGCCCGTGGTTTTTGTACAGTAATGAATGTACTGGTAAGAGATGTAAATACTAAATGGAATTGTTAGGGTGGCAGACAAGGTTTTGCATCTTCAAGTGTTCAAGAGGAGGCACCTGTGAAGCATCTGAGCACGAACCAACGCTAGCTCTAGCAATTACAGTTCCTAATTCTCTGTTACCAGGCCGATTGGAGGTGCTGGAGCCAAAGCGAGCTGGCAGCAGAAGGCCATGGCTTGGGGTGTGTCTGTGGCACATCCAGCCTGCTCCTGACCTGTTGTGGCAGCCCTGGGGCTCACAGAGGAGCCAGCCCTGACCTGTTGTGGCAGCCCTGGGGCTCACAGAGGGACCAGCACAGCTCCTGGGCTGCCCTTGCTCTCTCTCTCTCTCACTTTGCCATCTCTCTTTGCCCTCCAGATCTGCGTCCCCAGGAGTCCTGGCGAGGTCCCACGCCCTTGTTCCAGCAGACACCACAAAGGTAAGGCGGGAGGGATGTGAAACCTGCCCGGGAAGGGTGGGTTGGGCTCTGCCAGCCTTCCTGGTGTTTGGTTTTCCCTTCCCTGTTTGGAGGATTGTGGTTTGAAATTGTGGGAAGGATGCTGCGCGGCAGGTTTTCTGAGTTAATTTAATGTCCATGATTTACTGATGTTTTGAGAGCCCACTACGTGGGCTTCTTCCTTTAAAAGGCTCGAGTACTTTGTATTAAAAAAAAAGGAGGGAAAAACACTTTCCATTAAAACTCAGGCTTCAAAATTAACTTTACTGTTGGTGCTTTGGTACCGTTCTTGGTTCTTTGGCCTTTATCTTATTGAGGCTTTTGAGATACTATGAAATTGAACACAGAGAGCTTAAAACTGCATTAGATTTTGGACAGGCTAAACAAATTTCTTTTTAGGAGGGCTGTGGAGCTTAATGAGGCATAACTAATGGTGTTCCACTTTTATCATTCCTGCGCCGCAGCCGCAGCATTAGCACAGACCAGCCATTGATTCTTGCTACAAACCTCTTGAAGTCCTAATCAGCTTCTTTGGTACAAGTTTTTCAGGCCTGACAAGCCCATTGTAGGGCAGTGTCACTGTAGGTCAGTAGTTATTAGTTGCCACTGAAAACAGTTTCTTTAACTACTTAAGGCTGAACTGAATTAAATGCAGAAGGGACTCGGGGAAGGATTATGGAATCTGCAGCCCAATAAGTGCCATCGAATAGAAGGAATGTGACATGGTTTGGTAATCAGGGATGTTTTACATGTGTCCCCTCCTCTGGGGCGGCTCACTGAGCCCGGGCTACCTGTGGCAGCTATGAATAATGACATTTATTTCTGCTTATGGAGGAGGGAGAGAAGTTTCTGCTCCGAGACCCAGCTTTTTTTTTTTTTTTTTTTTCCCCCCTTGGGTTTATTTGCAAATGTTCCACCATTGAAAATATGGGCTTTGGGGGAATTTATTGAGCTCTCCACAGTCCCTTTCCATGGCAACCGTTTTGATCCCCACTGCAGTAAGCCTGGCTCCCTTGTCCTGTGCCTCATCCGTGTGGAATATTCGAAGGCAAGATTCATTCCTAATGCAAACTTTAATACTGCTTGGGCCATGGGAGTTGCCACTCCCACCCCTTAATTAAATCCAGTTTATGTAGTTGTATTTGTGAGGGGCTGCTGCAGGTCTGTCTCTTGTCAGTGCCTTCCCTTTGTTGTGCTGTGCAGGGTGTACGAGCAGCTCCGCCAGCACGGAGGATGAGCACTTTGGCCGTGTTCTCGGAAGGTTTTGGATTTGGGGAGCAGATCAAACGTGCTTAGAGCTGATGTTGAGTTGCTGCACAGAAGCAGGCACAGAGGCTTGAGCAGAAGGTTAAACACAGAGACACTTGGTGCAGGAAAAGGCGTCCGAACCTGTTGAAGGTGTTTTCAGCTTCCTGTTCGTTCCCTGGGAGCTGCTGTTCCCCCAGCTGCTGCCCCCTCCTGCAGCTCTGGGAGCCGTGGTGCCCTGGGGGAGAGCAGCCAGGGATTTCTGCAAGGAGCTGGGGGAGAGGCCAGCCCTGCCCCAGGAGCCTGGCGTGTCCTGGGTGCAGCACATGGAGCCCTGTCCCTGCCAGCTGTGCTGTTTCAGGGGTGGAGAGGTGCAGCACCCTTCCCAGAGCTGGCTCTTCCTTCCCAGGCCTGGGGAGAAAAGCAGGAGTGTGAAGCTGCTTCTCCACAGTCCAGCCATTCCTGTCTCCTGTGTAGGATTTCTTACTTTTGAACCCAGTGGTGCACCTTGTAAAGGGAATGCTGGGGTCCCTCCCACCTGTCCTGACACTCCTGGGCACTGCAGAGGTCCAGATAAGTATTAATTAAAAGGAGTTTGTGTCAAACTTCCCCATTCTAGGCATGGAGCAAGTGCCCCAGTGATATTGATCAGCAGCACTTGTTGTAGAGGCAGCATGATTGTTAATGAAAGCCCAGAGCTGGGGCTCTGTGGGCAATTCCCAGCTCTCCTCGTGGCCAGCAGTGGCTTTTCCCTGGAGAGTCGGCTGCTTTCTAGGAATTGTGAGGGGAAAAGGGTTAGTAATCAAAATACTTAATCAAAAGGAGCAAATATGGACAAAGCATGAGCTTAGTTCATTCCCAGTACGAACTTAGAACGTTGATTTGGGGAGTTTAGTCCCCACAAATGTAAAGTGATCTTGGCCTTAACCACAGCATGGCTCCTTCTGAGGAGTGATGTATAGTGCAGCAGGTAAACCTGGGCTGCTGCTGTCCCCATCCCGAATCCCAGACCTGGGTTCCTGCTGTTCCCATCCCAGATCCCAAACCTGGGCTGCAGGGCTCCTGCTGTCCCCATCCTAAATCCCAAACCTGGGCTGCAGGGCTCCTGCTGTCCCCATCCCAAATCCCAAACCTGGGCTGCAGGGTTCCTGCTGTCCCCATCCCAAATCCCAAACCTGGGCTGCTGCTGTCCCCATCCCAAATCCCAAACCTGGGCTGCTGCTGTCCCCATCCCAGATCCCAAACCTGGGCTGCAGGGTTCCTGCTGTCCCCATCCCAAATCCCAAACCTGGGCTGCAGGGCTCCTGCTGTCCCCATCTCCCCCCAGGCTGGCCCTGCTCTGCTCAGCCAAGTCCCTCTTCAGCAGGGGTCAGGAAGGATTAACTGTGTCTGCTCTCCATGTTTTTCCCCTCACAACATCACATTGTCCTGCAGGCCCCCCCTGCTCTGAGTCCTTTCAGGAATTGTCCCTGAGCCGTAGGAAGCGGATCAGGGCCGTAGCATTTCCCTCAATATTTTGAGGCGAACAGCGCTGGACGTGTGGTACCTGTCGCTCTGCGATTGTCACGTCGCAGCGGGCGCTGGAAGGGAGCGCAGACATTTCTGGCCGTGGCTAATCCGGGACGGCAAGCCGGGCCACAATGGCTGCGGATCCGCGTTCCCATCTAAACTGTACACCAAATGTCAGTCAGCCCGTGCCAATTAGTGCTTATGTTGCTAGGTCACCGTGGTCAATTGAAAACGGCATCAATAGAACTTGAAAAGGTTTCTTCCCGATCAGACCTCCTGACATATTGAGCAGAATAATGGATGGGAAAAAGCAGCCAAGGCCCCTACCCTAGATTCCCAACGCTCGCCGTAAGAATTCATTTGCAACCTGCAATTAACTGGGAAGAATGGGCTCCCAGAAAGAGTCGGGGCCCTCAGAGAAGAAAGCCCCGGCTCCCATCCCATGTGGCACATGTTTGTCCCGGGGCAGAGCCGGTGACAGGTGCACAGGAGCGTCAGGGGAGCGGGGAGAGGAGCGGCCGGCTGTGCCCGGGGGCTCTCGGGATGCTGTCCCTGCTCCCGGTGCCTCTCGGGATGCTGTCCCTGCTCCCGGTGCCTCTCGAGATGCTGTCCCTGCTCCTGGGGGCTCTCGGGATGCTGTCCCTGCTCCCGGTGCCCGGTGACTCTCGGGATGCTGTCCCTGCTCCCAGTGCCTCTCGGGATGCTGTCCCTGCTCCCAGGGGCTCTCGGGATGCTGTCCCTGCTCCCAGTGCCTCTCGGGATGCTGTCCCTGCTCCCAGGGGCTCTCGGGATGCTGTCCCTGCTCCCGGTGCCCGGTGCCTCTCGGGATGCTGTCCCTGCTCCCGGGGGCTCTCGGGATGCTGTCCCTGCTCCCAGGGGCTCTCGGGATGCTGTCCCTGCTCCCGGTGCCCGGGGGCTCTCGGGATGCTGTCCCTGCTCCCGGTGCCTCTCGGGATGCTGTCCCTGCTCCCGGTGCCCGGTGCCTCTCGGGATGCTGTCCCTGCTCCCGGGGGCTCTCGGGATGCTGTTCCCTGCTCCCGGTGCCTCTCGGGATGCTGTCCCTGCTCCCGGTGCCTCTCGGGATGCTGTCCCTGCTCCCGGTGCCTCTCGGGATGCTGTCCCTGCTCCCGGTGCCCGGGGTCTCTCGGGATGCTGTCCCTGCTCCCGGTGCCTCTCGGGATGCTGTCCCTGCTCCCGGGGGCTCTCGGGATGCTGTTCCCTGCTCCCGGTGCCTCTCGGGATGCTGTCCCTGCTCCCGGTGCCTCTCGGGATGCTGTCCCTGCTCCCGGTGCCCGGGGGCTCTCAGGATGCTGTCCCTGCTCCCAGGGGCTCTCGGGATGCTGTCCCTGCTCCCGGTGCCTCTCGGGATGCTGTCCCTGCTCCCGGTGCCCGGGGGCTCTCAGGATGCTGTCCCTGCTCCCGGGGGCTCTCGGGATGCTGTTCCCTGCTCCCGGTGCCTCTCGGGATGCTGTCCCTGCTCCCGGGGGCTCTCGGGATGCTGTCCCTGCTCCCGGTGCCCGCGCTCAGCCCGGAGCTGGGGCCGGAGTGCGCCGCAGGGCTCCCAGCGCCGTGTTCTTTCCCTGCGCAGAACCGCCGGAGCCACCCCTCTGCTGGCCTGGAACCGCATGCTGCAATCCCCAAACCAGTTCCAGCCGGCCCAGTACCAGGGGCTGGGGCCCATGGGATACCCGCAGAGACCCGAGGACCGCATGGACAGGGGCAGACAGGTAGGAAAGCGGGGCCCCACGGGGATGCTGTGCTCTGCTCCCAGCCGAGGCTTCCCCTCCTGGGGCCGTGGGGAGGGAGCGTGGCATGGGCTGGCCGAGCCGAGCTGGCTCCTGTGACACAGTGTGACACAGCGTGACACAGCGGTGTCACACACCCAGCCTTGGCCAGCCCCTCCGGCTGTCCCTTAGCGCCCCTCAAACGTGTCCCAGCCCAGCCTCCTGCAGCCCCAGGCAAGCATTCCCAGCAGCCTTCCATGAACCTGCCCTCTGGGGATCCCCCAGAGAGGTGAAAATGTCCATTCTTCCAGCCTCCCCAATTCCTCCCCTCAGCTGCCTTTCTGTGGGCTGGAAAACTGCTCGTGCACATGTTGGGTTCTCGTGGCCCACGGGGAAATAGCTCTGTGTGGCTAAAGGGAAACAAGCAAGGCTGAGGGGAGAAGCTCATCCAAAATCACAGGTGCCTTGGTCAGCAGGTGATGAAAATGCCAGAGTGGAAATGCTGCTTGAAAGCAGCAGGTGACTCTGCTTAGGGAGTTTTTTATCCCAAATAAAACATCATCTGCATGTGCTGTTGTACCAGAACTGTGGATGTTTACACTGCTCAGCACTCACTTTAAATCAATTTTGGGTGTCTAGGCTGAGCTCCTGGCTCTGCTGCTGTTTGGGGAGGTCAGTGACCAGTCCCAGGGAGGAGGAGGAGGAGGAGGTGGCAGCCCCCAGCCCCATCCTACAGGTGGAAATTAAGACACAAACTGCTGGAAACATGCCTTCTGCTGGGGCCTGATTCAGCTCAGGACAAGGCACTTTTTAGTCACCCCTAGGTTGAATTTTCAGCCTCCCAGCCTGCCCAGTGCCCTGGGTCAGTACAAACCCTCCAGCACTGGCTGTGGCTGGAGGCAGAGCTCAGCAGCGTGGGTTACAGTCACAGCAAATAACGGGGCCTCGATCTTGACCCAACCACTGGAGCTCTAAAACACATTTTAGGTTTGGATGAGGTGCATTGATAGGATCAGATTGCAGAAATGTTTCGTTCTGTGCCACACAGGTTCACCCAAAACTCCAGAGCCAGAGGAATCAATGCCTGGCTGCACTAATCCATAGCAAGGGGGAAAAATCGAGGGAGGATCTTTGTCCCTCTGGAGTCTGGGCAGGGTTTAATGAGTCTGGGAAATGGACACTCGAAAAAGTCTGTGTGCCAGGGCACACCCTGCTCTGCCCTCCATCCCGGGCAGGATACAGCTGCTGAAGGAATCACTGCCAGCCCCCAGCCCTGGTGCCCAGCAGCTGGGATCTCTGGGGCAGCAGGAATGCTTTCCCAGCAGGGTTTGCTGTGGGGGCTATCCCGGTTATTCCCGCTTGGAAAGCTGCAGGAACCATTAAAACCCAGCCCTTCCCTTTTCGCTCACGTACGTGATGAGTTCACGATAAAGCACAGATCTTGTGAATTTGCTTCCTTAAAAAATTCCCTTTGCAGTTGTGCTGCAGCTCTGCTGTTTGTTTGTGCGCTTTTGATTTTAATTTTCTGTTGCTTTTTTTCCGTTCGTGTCATTTTTAAATGAACTTTCAGATGTCATTATTTCCCCGGGGCTGGAGTGAAATGAGAAGGTACCTGAAAGGGTTTAGGGTGCCAGCCTAATCATTGAATCCGGCCTTGCTGCCTGGAAATTTCAAAGCTTTAAAGCCTTGAAAAGGGATTCAAGTGGAAGTGGTGACACGTAGCAGCATAAATAATTATCTTTGGGCCCTTTCACCTCTGAATTCTTTTTTTACAGCGTACAGAACATGGTCTGAAGAGGTTAATAAACGCACTGCCGCGGAGTGCTTACAAAATTAATGCAGCTGCCATGGATCTGGGGGGCTCCCTGGGAGCGGGGCTTTGCTGCCTTCCCGCTCTCCCAGAGAACCAAAGAATGAACTTGGGCTGCTGCAGGTGTCGGGCGCTTTTATTCCAGCCCGGAGCGGCGCTTTGTCCTTCCCGCTGCTGCCTTGCCGGGCCTTCCTGAGGGATGTGGCCAAGCTGTGTCCTTTACCTGGGCTCTGTCAGGCCTGGAGACAAGCCTTCCCCTTCTCCCCTTCCCCTTCCCTTTCCCCTTCCCAGTCCCTTCCCCTTTCCCTCCGCACCAAAGATGCCCCAGTAAAGAGCAAGCCAAGCCTGTGGCTGGTGTTGGGGCATCACCTTGAATTAACTTGCTGCAATGTCTCTGCAATGTACCAGGTTTGGAAATCTTTTTAAATGCTTTCTGGCGGGGCTCTGAAATTTTCCCGTGGATTTTTCCCCTGGATACTCGAGGTAGCAAATGCCAGAATTTAAGTACAAATGTACATCTCATTTGGAGTCATTTCCGAAGCGGGATCTGGAGCTCTTTGACCTCCTACGAAAGGGAGCGAGTGCCGGAGAGCGCCGCTCCTGCAGCAAACGCAGCTTTAGCCTTTCCTGGAAGTGTGGAAATAGCGGCTGGGAGCTGCCCCACGGCGCTGCCCGCCTTCCTTTGGGGGTCCGGAGCTCTGCTCCGGGGGATGCCGTGGTTCTGGGAGCTTCCACGGCCGCCTGGGGGACGCTCAGCCCTGCCCCGGCAGCTCTCGCTGCGGAGGATGTTGTGTCCCCGGTGCCGTGTGGCGCCTGGAGCTCGCCCCGCTTGTTTACCCGTGCTGCTAATCCCCAAAACCAACGCTTGCTTTTGTTTGTTTGTTTGCAGGCGTACGGCCCCGGGAGGCCCTACCCGCTCCCACCTCCCGCAGGAAGGTACAGCTGGAATTAGCTCCTGCCTCCCGGCCGCGGGTTTTTAAACACGGAAAACGTCCGAGATTTTTGCTTTTGTTCTTTTTATTATTTGTGGGGTGAGGGGAGGAGGGGGGGGCGGGAAGAAAAAAAAAGAAAAGGAATGAAGTTCCAGCATCCGTGTAGTTTTTAAACGGGCAGCGGTTTTAAAGGCGCGCGTTTCTCCCGGGCCGGCTGCTGATGTCTGGGAGGGACGGAGGCGGTGGGAGCGCTGCCGGAGCTGCAGCCGAGCCCCAGAGCATCCCCGGGGCTGCGGGAACGCCTGGAAATGCCATGGCAGCCGATGGCAGGAGCTGCGGGGACAGAGGCAGCCGGCGGTGCCGCCCTCGCTGCCCCTCGGACTCCGGAGTGAAACACTTCAGCTCCTCGGACGCGTGGCTGCTGTGGGTTTGTCTGATTCCTAATTTAAAATAGCTGCCCGGGGCAGAGGGTCCATTCGTTTTTAGAACTCTTTCTAGGGATTTTCTGTGTCGGTGTACCGAATCCGTCAGTATTTTTATTTGCTTTATAAAGTGGCTTTTGAAATTCTGAGCCGGTGGCGTGTGGTGAATTTCCAGCCCTCTCCAGAGCCCGTTTGTATCTTTTACCTGTGTGCCCACGTTCCTGTTCATTTGTTGGGAAATAATTCCACCCAACCTCTCTAAGAGCATTTAAAATCTTTGTTTAATTAAAGGAAAAAAAAAAAAGGAGAGGAGAGGAGAGCGTCCAGTTCAGCTTTCCCTCCGGACTTTTCCATTAACTCTGGCTGCTGTGTAAATCAGTGAAGTTCCCAGCCCCGCTCTTGCCCCGACTCCTTGGTGTTCCCATCTTCCCAAACGTCCAGGTGTTAATCACCAGCGAGGGGGGAAAGCCCAGACAGCCCCGTGTAACCTTGGAAGGAAGAAATCACCGACCCGGGCTCATTATTTTCAAGTGATGGAGGGTGGAGCAGAGCCCTTCATTGTGATGCGGCGTTCCCGGGGCCGGGAGCCGCCTGCCCTCCCCAGGGCCTTCTCCCGAGGCCGGGAAAGGGCTGGGGGCTCAAAAAGAGCCGTTTTGCTTTCCCAGCAGGACAAACCCAGCTCCGAGGGTGAGTTTTCATGGGAACGGGCCGGAGGAAGGAGCGGGGTGGGTCGCCTGCGTTCCGAAGGCGGATGGAGCCGGGTGCTGCTGGCTTTCTCCCTCCCTCCCAGTTTCTGGGGCAGGAAAACAAGTCTGGGCCAACATTCTGGGGTGCTGGTGTGGGAAAGGCTCAGCCCTGCAGGCTCCCCTCTGCCCAGCCCTCCATCCCTTGGCATCCCTTGGCACGGTGGTCCCGAGGGGAGCCTGCCTGGGCCCCGGGAGCTGCGCTGCCCGCGCCGACCCTTGGAGCGATGCTGGGGCCGTGCGCTGGCCCTGGCCTTCATGTCCTCGCCTCGGGCTGGGCTGCAGGGCTGCAGGGCTGCAGGGCTGCAAGGCTGGGCTGCAGGGCTGCAGGGCTGCAGGGCTGGGCTGCAGGGCTGCTGGGCTGCAGGGCTGCAGGATCACCCCTCCTGGGGCTCTGCTTCGGGGCTCACCCTGGCGCAGCATCCCCGTGGAGCCCCTCAGGCTGCTCTGCCGATAGGAATTTTTGTCCCCAGGCTGGGGTTGAGCCTGACACATCCCCTTGGATTTAACAGAATTTGAGGAGGAAAGCACCCACCAGGCCGGGCTCGGTCCCACCCCAGGCACTCTGCACCGTTTCCCGGGGGAGCCAGCAGGAGAAATTCTCCCTCGCGGCAAGAGGAGGGAGCCGGGGAGGGAGCCCCGTGTGTCACCTGCCGGGAGGGGACGGGGGTCTCTTCTCTTCCCAGAAGAACGGTGGAGATCCCCTTCCCCTCCAGGCTCCCGCGTGGGGCTTGGGAAGGGGTCCGGGAGCGGGTCTGTGCTCTTGCAGAGGCCAAAATCCCGGTTTTCCACCTCAGGATCGTTCCCTCGTGGCACAGGCGGGAGTGGAGCGGCCGGCGGGGCTGGGGAGCCCCGCCGGGGCTGGGGCTCAGCGGGTCCCCCAAGGATGGGGGAGCCTGGCAGAGTCGGGGGAGGCGCAGAATTAAATCCTTGGCAGCCGAGAGGGAGGCAGAAAAAAGGGGATTTTGAGGATGTCCTTCAGTCCGTACACCGAGAACGAAGCAGCCGACTCGTGAGAACAAGGCTTCCTTTTATTGTTTCAAATAAAATTAAAATTAAAAAAAAAATAATAATAAAATAAAATAAAATAAAGGAAAGGAAAGGAAAGAAAAATTGCCGGCAAGTCCCGAGGAGCGTTTCCCGACGTGCGGGATTTCCTCGGGCAGCGGCGCGGGGATGAAGCCCGATCCCGGCGGGAAGCGGGGTCCAGCCCCGGGGATCCCCGGGCTCTCCGTCCCCTCCGCACGGCTCCGAGCCCGGCGGGAGCTGAGCCGGGGCCGGGGCCCCGAGGCGGCTCCGCGGGACGCGCGCCCCGTCCGCGCACGGTTCGTGAGCTGCGCGGGTTGAATAAACGAGAAGAACGGGCTTTTCCCCTAAATCCGAGCACCGGCGCTCCGGGGCTCTCCTGCCGCGGCTCCCGCCTCCAGCTGCGACTCAGTTTACCTCGGGTGGGGACGAGAACGGAGTGGCGCTCTGGCCACCCCACGGCGCTGATTCGGCCGAGCTGAGCGGCGTTTCGGGGGTTTATCGTGGCGTGGCGGGGCTGTCGCGATAGGCGCCGGGGCTCCCGGGCTGCGCTGCCGCCGGGGAGCGGGGCCGGGCCGGAGCGGAGCCCCGCGCTGCCCCCGGCCCGGCGGGAGGAGCCCTCGGCGGCCGGGACAGGGACACGGGACAGGGACACGGGACAGGGACACGGGACACGGGACACGGGACACGGGACAGGGACAGGGACACGGGACACGGACACGGGACAGGGACACGGGACACGGGACACGGGACAGGGACAGGGACACGGGACAGGGACACGGGACAGGGACACGGGACACGGGACAGGGACAGGGACAGGGACACGGGACAGGGACACGGGATAGGGACAGGGACACGGGACAGGGACACGGGACACGGGACACGGGACAGGGACACGGGACACGGGACACGGGACACGGGACACGGGACAGAGACATGGGACACGGGACACGGGACACGGGACAGGGACACGGGACAGGGACACGGGACAGGGACACGGGACACGCGGGCACACCACCACCCGCACGGAGCCGTGCTCACGCCAGCGCTCGGCGCTGCCGTCGGGGCCGCTTGGCCAAAAACCGGGGAGACTTAAAAAAAACTGGAAGGGAGGCCGGGAGGGGCCCGGGGGGGCGGGGGCGGCCGCCGGCGATCCCCGCGGGCCGGAGGAGCGGGGCTGTCGGGGGGACACGCACGGACGCACCGATTACCACGTCCTGCCGTACAGCAGGTTGGGGCTGACCATGCCGCCGTTGTAGTCGACGCCGGCCGAGTCCAGGGGGGCCAGGGGGGCCACGGGGCCGTGCAGCGCGGGCGGGCTGGGCGACAGCTCCTCCAGGTCGGCCGCCTGCCCCAGCGAGCCGGGGTGCGGGTGGGCGGCGGCGGCGGCAGCGGGGGCCGCGGGGGCGGCCGGCCCGGGGCCCGGGGTGCCGCTGCCCGGCGGCGGGCAGGGTTTGCCGTCCTTCACCAGCACCGGCACGGCCACGCGGCGCGGAGAGGGCTGCTGGCACAGGCCACCGCCGCCGCCGCCGCCGCCGCCGTCGGGGTGCAACTGCTGGGCGGCCGCCTTGTCCTTGGCCTGGCGCTTCATCTTGTAGCGGTGGTTCTGGAACCAGATCTTCACCTGCGTGGGGGTGAGGTGGATCAGGCTGGCCAGGTGCTCCCGCTCCGGAGCCGACAGGTACTTCTGCTGCTTGAAGCGCCGCTCCAGCTCGTAGACCTGCGCCTGGGAGAACAGCACCCTCCTCTTCCTCCGCGGCGCCGCGTGCAGCGGCACGATGGCCTTGGCGCCCTCGGCGATGCCGCTCAGGCCGCCCATGCCGGCCACGTTCATCCCCGCAGCCGGGCCCATGAACCTGGAGACTGAGCGGGACGGGCTGCTCAGCGCCGGCCGCCGCCCGCCCCGTCGGGGCCGCGGCTCCCCCCGCGCCCCGCCGCCGCCGCCGCCGCCCCCCGTCCTCCTCCTCCTCCTCCTCCTCCTCCCCCGCGCCCCCCGAGCCCGCACTTACTGCTGGAGTAGCGGGGGTCGCCGCCGGGCCCGTACCAGCCGCCGCCCGCCGCCGCGCCACCCCGCATCCCCTCGGGGTAGGCGGGCAGCTCGCCCACGTTGCCCAGCCCGCCGTTGCAGTAGCCCCCGACGGCGCCGTGCGGGAACTGCGAGACGCCGTGGGGCATGTGGTAGGCGGCCGCTCCGGCGGGGACGGGCTGCGGGACGGCGGCGGCGGCGGCCACGGGCGCCTGGCGGTACGGCCCGAGGGGCGCGCCCAGCCCGCCCGCCCCGTCCATGCCGCCGAACTTCTTGTAGCTCTCCTCCATCGGGCTGAGGATGTCGGTGACCGAGAAGGGCGTCGTGTGCTTGGGGCTCAGCGACATGGCGCGGCGGGGCGGGACGCGACGGGCCGGGCCGGGCCGGGCCGGGCGCTGCCGCCGGCACCGGCGAGCCGTCCGCGGCGGCGGCCACCAGCCCCGGGCGCCGGTAGCTCGCCGGTTCTTTTAGCCCGGCGCCGGGTTTACGCCAGACGCGGGGGGGCGGAGCGGCGGCGGGCGGCCCCGGCCCCTCCCCGCCTCCCCCCGGCCCCGGCCCCCTCCTCCCGGCCATTGTCCTGCGCCCGCCCGACGGCTCTTAAGCCCGGCCGCCCCGGGGCAGCGCCGGAGCGGCTCCGAGCGGCCCCGGCCCCGCCGCCCTCGCCCGTAAGTAGCTGCCCGTTCCCCCGATCCCCGCTCCGCCGTGCGCGGCCGCCCCCGGGCAGAGCGTCCCGGGCCGCTGCGGCTCCCGGCCGGCCCCGACGGCAGCAGCCGGGCAGCGCCGGCCCCTCCGCCGGCCGAGCCCCGGGGCTGGGCTGCTCCCCCCCGCCCCGGCCCCGGCCCCTCGGAGCCGCTGCCGCGGGGTGCGAGACCGGCGGGGACCCCCGCCGGACCGGGCCCCTTTAGGGCCGACGTTTCGTTTGCGGTTGTGTTTTGGGGCTTTTTCGGTCGTTCTTGGTTCGTTCGTTGGTTTTGGCACAACGAAAGGCTCCCCCGGGGCAGCCCGAGCCCCGGGAAGAGGCTGCGGGGCTCCTGCAGGAACCCCGCGCCCGTCGGGCGCAGCTCCGCGGCGCCGCTCCCGGGGCTGAGCGGGGTCTCTGAGGGGCCGGGCCGGGCCGGACCCCGCGGCCGAAGCTGACCCCGCTGCCCCGGGCCCGGCGGAGCCCGTGCGCGGGGGATGCGCGGGGGATGCTCGGGGATGCGCGGGGGATGCTCGGGGGATGCTCGGGGGATGCTCGGGGGATGCGCGGGGGATGCTCGGAGGATGCTCGGGGGATGCGCAGGATGCGCGGCCGGCCCTGCGGGGACACGGAAAACACTCGGTGCGTTCAGGGAGCGGCACCCGCAGCTCCCTCCCTCCGGCCGCTTCCCGAGCTGCTGCCCGTGAGAGCTCCGGGCTCCCCTCTGCGGGGACCGAGCCCCGTTTTGGGGAGCCAGGGGTACCCCACACCCCCCAGACCGCACCCTTCCCTTCTCAAGTCCCGTCTTTTCCCCGATCTCTTTGGACACCAGGCACCTGCGGCTCCGTGGTGATGGTTAAAAAGGAAAGACAAGAGGTCAGAGCGAGCGCAGTTTTGCAGAGTTTTAAAGTTTGTGCTCCCCGCTGAGTCTCTGAGCCCGGCGAGGCTCGGGAGTTAAACGGGTCCCCAATCCCCACGCACCCACCGCCACCCAAATCCCACTCAGCTGCAATCTTCCCAGCGGGCGGGCAGAATTCCTGGCGCCTCCATCCCCTTTTGCCCCTGCGCCTCATTTCTCTTCCCCTGCTCAAAAAACCAGAAAAAAAGAAAAGAGAAAAACCTCTCCGCATCCCTGAGGGAGCAGCAGAGGAGCTGCCCGGGGTGGGGACACTGCTCTGCCCCTGGGGTCGGGCCCCAGCACAGCCCCCGCTGCCCACCAGTGACACCAGTGACCTGCAGAGCCATGTCCGAGCCCAGCTCTTCCTTCACCAGAGTATTCCTCCAAAGGCTGATTCTTCTATTTCATTTTATTTCATTTTATTTCATTTTATTTTGTTTGGTTTGGTTTTATTTTGTTTGATTTGGTTATATTTAGTTTGGTTTTGTTTTGTATTTTATTTTGTTTTACCTTGTTTATTTTGCATACAGATTTTATTTTATTTTATTTTATTTTATTTTATTTTATTTTATTTTATTTTATTTTATTTTATTTTATTTTATTTTATTTTATTTTATTTTATTTTATTTTATTTTATTTTATTTTATTTTATTTTATGACTTTATTTTATTTTATTTTATTTTTTGATTTTATTTTATTATTTTATTTTATTTTATTATTTTATTTTATTTGACTTTATTTCATTTTATTTTATTTGACTTTATTTTATTTTATTTTATTTGAATTTACTTTACTTTATTTTATTTGATTTTCCTTTACTTTATTTTGTCACCTGGAGTTTTCCATCCCTCCTGGA